>NC_071999.2:29695301-30000486 GCF_028885655.2 Pongo abelii
TCACAGGTCAGGCACACTCCAGTTTTCCTCTTGCTTTTTGCGTGTGCCCACAGCACCCTGGCTATTCCTCACTCAGACAGGATCCCTCATCTCCTTCCCTCCAACCTCCCACTCTCTGGGGTCTTTCTGGCTCCATGGGACACTGCTTGGTCGTCTACTCAACAACAAGCGGCAGCAGAGAGCCAGAATCCCTTCTTCCAGACTGTCTGGCCCGCCAGCTGGGGCTCCCGGACTTCAATCAGGGAAGGCCAGGAAATGCTTCAATCAGGTTGGAGCATTTGCTGATGTAAGACAGATGGAGAATATTTTTGAAACTAGCCTATATGGAAGTACTGCTTTTCTCTCTGCCCACTTACCCTGCCTTGTCGTCCTCCACAGTACCAGATATCATCATTACCTGATTTTATTTATGGAGGCTCTGTCTCACTGCACCCAGGAGCCCAAGCTCCAGGACAGTAGGGACAGGCTGGGTTCACTGAACAGTGCATGGTCAAAGTGGTCCATTGCTCACCTAGTGGCTCTCAGTTCCCCTGTGCATTAGTATTACCAGTGCAACTTTCACAATGTATTAGTTCCTGGGCCCTACCCTCTCAGATTCTGTGGTCACTGTGTTTTGTTTCTAAAGCTCACTAAGTGATGCTGATGAGCACCCAGTCAGGATCACTTGTTAGATGCCGCTGAGAACACAAAAACAAAAGATCAGGTTCCTGCCCTTGAAAATGTTCCCTCAATTAAGGCATGAAGGTGTAACCATGGTTACTTACCAGTGTGTGACTAAGAGTGGGCCCAAAGGTGCTAAGGAGGCTCAGAGGTCAGCAGCCTCTTTGTGCTGGGAGGGCAGGTGGTGGAATAGATTCTGAGTACAGACAGAAGAGCCTGGCAATGTGGGTGAGGTGTGGATTAGGAAAGGGAAGGGCATTGGAGGAAAGGGAAGGGCATTGTGGGCAAGGGCAAGAAGAGCTTAAGCAAAGGCCCAAGCAGACAAAATTGTATCGGGGCCAACTAAAAAAACGAATCAACCCTGAGGGTCCAAATTGGGAAAAAGCAGAAAAAAAGTTCACCAAAAAAATAGCCTGTGGCCAGACTGTGGATGACTATGCCAAGCAAAGAAGCTTGAACTTCATCCTGAAGGTCACAGGAGGTCGCAGGAAGTTTCTGAGCAGGAGAGAAGAGCATCTGACAGTGACGGCAAAGGGGCAACAGCAGGAGAGAATTTTTAGATAAGGGGACCAGGTAGGAAATTAATTCTACAATCTAGAAGCAAGATGATAAAAGCCTGAATTAAATGGAAGTTGGGATAAAAGGATGGACATGAGAAACATCTGAAGAGAAAGCCCTGAGCTGGGCATGGTGGCTCATGCCTGTAATCCCAACACTTTGGGAGGCCAAGTTGGGAGGATGCCTTGAGCCCAGGAGTTCGAGTCCAGCCTAGGCAACATAGCAAGACCTCAGCCCTACCAAAAAAAAAAAAAAAAAGAAAGAAAGAAAACTCTGCAAGATTTCTGGGGAGGTGAGGTTTAAATGTGTGCACCAGAAAAGGAAGAAACACAAGACCACTGAGGTTTGAAGAAGACTGGGACAGAAAAAAAAAATCACTGATAGAAATAATAACCAGAACAATAACTTTTCCAAACAAGAATTTAGATGTTGGATAACAAATATTGGAGTGAAAAAAATTATTGACATGAGTAAATAGTGATGACAGAATGAAGTGGAATAATGTCTCCCACTTACCTACCTAGCATGCTTCAGGCCAACACAGCTTTCTATACCACAACAGGGAAAACCTTGGGATTTTCTTCCTGGGTAGAAATAGTTATACCACCCCGCACCTGTCCCTAAGATTCAGATAAATTTTTTCTACCTCAGTGGCCTCATCTCGACCTAACCCTGTATTAGAAAAAAAATATTTTCCAAAAAAATTTGTGGAAAACATATTGCCTAAGGAAACATTATACCATCTACAGCAAAGCACATTATGACTAAGGTTTCATGAGATAATTGTGAGTTAATGCATTTTGCAAATACTACCACAGAAAATGAGTATATGCTTACACCTCCACCATTTAAACAGGCGCTGTGTCAGCAGAGAGTGGGAGTTCAATAAATATCTATTAGTTGAGAAAGAAACCAAAGGGAAGGGAAAGAACTGAGAGAACAAGAGTAAGCAAAGAGAAAAGCACTAAATTTGCCCCCACCCTGCAAAGTGGAAATGCAGACAAGACAGTGGAAGGTCAAGGCCGTGAGGGCAGAGACTTCCTCTTGTTCACAGCTCTATCCCTGGATAGAGTGCCCTGGATCATGCCTAGCACACAGTAGACAGTCTGAAAGAATATGTCAAATGAATACATAAGAGGCTAATGTAGTAGGTGCCTTTTAAAGGCACCTACCCAGCCGCTGAACCAGCTGCTCCCTTGTCTGTCTCCCTTGAACCAGACCTCTTTCCTCATACAAGCCAGGGAGCCCATCAGCTGGGTCATACCGTGCAATCCCATCTACTTGTTACAGCTCTTTGGACCAGGGATGGTTACTTGGTCCAAATTGGGCCACCAAGGGTCTCTCTTCTGGGAACTTTGACATGGGAACTCGTAGGGACCATTTCTGCATGTGGCTGGCCTATTAACATATACACACCAGGTCTCTAGATGGCCGTCTTCTACCCTCTGAGTGGACCAGGAGACAGAGAAAGGATTTTTTTTTTTTTTTTTTGAGATAGAGATGAGGCAGCAGTTTTTTGGGTCCTAGGTCCAGTCCTCTCCGAGATCCCAGCTGCATTAGGGGGTTTGGGTTCCATGAGCCACCACTGGATCATTCTATAAACTTCTCATAACCATGTATCTTAACTAGTATGGTAAAGCAGTATGCAGAGAACCTGTTTTTCCCTATAAGATGGAAAAGCAAGAAGGGTTAAAGAGGAGGGACAAACTCCTATTCATCTGTAGATCACCACCAGGTGCCCAGGATTTTAGATAATCTAGCACAGATGCTGTTAAATGCTACAACCCAGACCCAGGAGGCTGAATCTGGCAGAGGAAAGTCTTCATAGCAACATCTGGGCCAGTAGGTTTTGATGAAGCCCCAAAGTGGGTGGGAAGTGCAGGACTAATGAGATAAGCACCCCTGTCCTCCTCCTCCTGCCTTCAGAGTTTCTGCCCAGGGTTGGAGAAAGAACAGAATGTTAGGAAATGAAGAGAGATGGTAGAGAACGCCCACCAGAGACCAGCAATAAGAGGACAGGTGAAGAACAGGGAAGGGCAGAGGAGAGCAGATCAGTTACAGTAGATACACCAGTGACCCACAGAAGCATGAGGGGGTGGAAGGGGAGGGACACGCACTCAGCAGCTCACCTTCCGCCAGCTCTAGCTCTCTGGTTGATGTCTCCTCCATGCACTTTGTTCACTTCATTGTACAAAACGTATATTTTCATATTTTCAACCCTCTAACCACATGATTGGTCATGTTTTTCATTTTACTGAATGACTCAAATTCCTCATCGTTTCACTCACTTGGAATGTGTGTGTGGCAATAAGAATGTGGAAGTCACTGGTGAGGAAGCAAGGACAATGATGGACCTCACATTGTCAGGGGAGCAGGTAAAAGTGAGGACAACACCTAATTTCTATCCATTACATAAACAAATTCCATGGAGATGGTTTTGGGGAAGAAAATGAAAAATGCTGACAGGTTTTTGAAATTTGTTCCAATATATTAAATATTATAATAATATGTATGTATTTATTTATGATAACTTTTATGTAACATACATAAATAAAAGCATAAACTAAAAAGGTCAGGGAGTTAAGAACTTCAAATAAGGGAGTAAACACGAAAGAAGGGTTAACATAAGGGCAAATTATTATTGTTTCATTGCCTTAAGTAACACAGAAACAAAATCCTTCACTCCAAACTGCAGTATTTTCACCCTAACTTAATTCAAAATGTTTAAAACTCCAAAAGATGCTTGAGACATATCTAGTCCATTTCCCTGGCAAAGAAGTTTCACTATCTCAAAAAAAAAAAAAAACAACTTCGGAAAGAAATACCTTCATCTTCCTTCCTACACCAGCCACACAGGCCACCCTCATCATCCTCCCAATGCCAGTCACACAGGCTACCCTCATCTTCCTCTCAACACCAGTCACACAGGCCACCTTCATCTTCTTCCCAATGCCAGTCACACAGGCCACCCTCGTCTTCCTCCCAACGCCAGTCACACAGGCCGTCCCACGTCAGTCAGTCTGTAACTGTGCTCCATACGCACAGAATGAAAAGTCAAGGTGGAGTCAGACCCGGCTCGGACACTTGTGCAATAATATGTCTGGTCTTTGTCTTCAGTTTCTGTAAGGGAGCCTCTAAATCCCTGGACTTTCTCAGTGATAGGAGCATCTTTGCTATTCATGGTGGGTCCCTCTGTGCGCTCCTGAGTTCCTGCTAAGATGATGACTCATGGTGGATTGCTAGATGGTTTAAGAATGGGGTCCAGCCATCCCAGAAAGGCCAATCATGTGGTTAGAGGGTTGGGGGTTTCAGCCGGGTGATTCAGCCTGACCTTCCAACCTCTGGGGAGGGGAAAGGGGGATGGAGGTTGAATTCATGTGACTGATGATCCAATTAATAATGCCTACATAATGAAACCCCAATAAAAAACTTGTGGACACTGAAACTCAGGGGAGCCTCCCAGGTTGGTGATTCACATCAATATGCCAGGAAGTGACACATCTTGAAGACACAGAAGCTTCATGTTCAGGACCTTCCCAGATCTCAACCTCTGTGTCTCCAATTGGCTGGTCCTGACTTGTATCCTTTGTAATAAAACTGTAACCATAAGTGTAGCATTTTTTCTGAGTTCTTTGAGGAGTAGTAGGAACCTTTGAATGTGTAGCCAGTTGGTCAGATGTGCAGGTGGTCTGGGAAGCCCACAGCCTGCAGCTGGTTGTTGAAGCATGGACAGTCTTCTAGAGGACTGTGCCCTTAACCTGTAAAGTCTGACCTCACTCCAGGTAGTTGGTGTTAGAACTGCATTGCACACATTTCTCTGTGAACTCTAGAACGATAGAGCCAAAAGGGAAACCTTATTATCAGTCACAAAACCATATTAGCTCAAATGAAAGATATGATTAGAAGCCAGATCTGCAGAAACTTGAATCCGATTCTCCTTTAATAGAACAGGCTGCTTCTTGTGAGCTTAGGTAAGCAGGCTACCATCTGAGCCTTGGTTTCTTCATCTGCAAAATAGAAATCGATTACATAAATCAAGGGTTGGCAAATTTTTCTGTAAAGTGTCAGTTGGTTAATATTTTAGGCTTTGTGGGCCACATATGGTCTCTGTCTCATAGTCTCCTTCTTCTTTCCCCTCCTCCTCCTCCTCCTCTTCGTCTTCTTCTTCTTCTTCTTCTTCTTCCTCTTCCTCTTCCTCTTCTTCTTCTCCTTCTTCTCCTTCCTCACACATCTTTAAAAACGTAAAAACCAGTCTTACTTTACAGGCCATGGTTTGCTGAGCCCTTATATAAACGAAGTTCTTTTGCAGTTCACAACCTGATTATATCCCAACTCCCATCTCAAGGAAATAATCACTTAAATTTCTATTAGCTGAAATTTCCTGGTAAACATAGGTATTCAAACTGTTACTACATGAGTTAAGAAGTTGGTTATGTCTTTTTCTAATGTTTTAGGTACTTGAAAAGTATGTAAAGGTAGTTTTCTCTTTGCCCCCAGAAAAATCTCTAGGAAAACAGTGCAGTCATTGCAAAACCTTCATAACATGAAGCACGTGTGCATGCATATACCCATACGTTCCGCTCCTCAAGAGTTTCAAGTTCAACTATGGCCTCTACCCCATATTTACAAAGATGTTTTATAATCCTTCAGAACACAGGCACATCAAAAGCAGTTCAGCCACTGGGGAAGCACTGGGCTGATTATTTCTCCTAATCAAACAGACACAATGAAAATGCTGTGTAAATGCAAAATGTGATTATTTTAGCCTTGGCAGACACATTTCGAAGGCCTTTTCAAGACCCTCCTTTGCACAAACTGCATCTCTCCAAATATAGCATCTGCAATCCACTTCTATCCAAGAATTCGAAAGAAATAAACACAAAGGGAAAGCGACACTGATGGGTCAGGATTTCTTATTACTGCAAATACTTGTTGGTTTCTTTCTTTTTTTCAGATCAGAGAAGATGAAAAGAGAAGTAACAGGCCATGGATTCTTTATGATTTAAAATATTGTTGGGTATGGAATGCATTCAGTTATTGAGCACCTCCTAGATAGAAGGCATTTTGTGAAGTAGCGGGTAGGGAGAGGGGCATAAGCTTCCATTTTTACAGCAAAAGAGAGCAAGAAATGTGGAAATTCAAAGCACAAAAGATGGCTGCCAGTCTCAATGGGGGCCAAAGAAACAGGGCGATTTCATTCAGGAAGCCATTTGAAGTAGGCTTATAAGAATGATTATGATTTGGCTGTGCAGAGAAAGAGCAGAGCATTGCAGGTGTAATTGTGTGTGAGCAGGGACACGTGCTGGTGATACTTTATTTACAACCTAGTTGGCTCTAGCACAGTGGGTGAAAGTTGAGCCACTGTAATTTGAAGCCTTGTTTCCAATAAGTACAGCAATATACACTGGCTTCTGTTCCTCAAAACCCATTTTATACCTTAGATGTATTAAATTTATCCTGTAAATTAAATGAAGACAAATGTGCTTTTAAGGAAATGTATTTCATATCTAAAACCAAAAAAAAAGAAAAGCTATGTCTCAAACACTCAACTCAGAGTAATTTTTCATGTGGATTGGATTGGTCAAGGTTTAAAAATACAAGTCCAGTTACTTCTCCTTAGCAACTTCCTCTGTTGCTAGGATAGACATTCTCCATTGCTCCTAGGACCCCAACACTGGCCCAAGTTAGGGACACCAATTTTAAAATCTCATTGCTGATTCAATATGCATGAACACCATCTTTGAACAGCTAATCTAGGAGAGGCGCGATTTCCTTTGAAGTTGTGGTTTGCCTGTCCTAAGCATATTTTGTTTGTTTGTTTTTGTTTGTTTGAGACGGAGTCTCGCCCCATTGCCCAGGCTAGAGTGCAATGGTGCAATCTAGGCTCACTGCAACCTCTGCCTCCCAGATTCAAGCAATTCTCCCACCTCAGCCTCCCAAGTAGCTGGGATTATAGGCACCCACCATCATGCCCGGCTAATTTTTGTATTTTTGTAGAGATGGGGTTTCACCATATTGGCCAGGCTGGTCTTGAACTCCTGACCTCAGGTGATCCGCCCACCTCAGCCTCCCAAAGTGCTGGGATTACAGGCATGAGCCACTGCATCCAGCCTTGTCCTAAGCATTTTGAAGACCCACACAGCTTGGCCAAAGGCACATGGCTTCACTGCAACCAACCCCATAGCCAGCCCACCTCCTCAGTGACATCAGTGACCCCTCTCCTGCTGCTCCTGAACCCCACCCATGATGACCTTCTTTCCTCAAGATGTCAGCTCTGTTCCTTCTCCAGAGACCTGGTACTTGCTTTTCCTTCACCTAGACTGTCATTCCCTAGTCTTTGCTAACTCACTTCTTCCTGTCACTCAGGCATCAGCTTAAATGTCACTTCCCCACAGAAGCACTTTGTGACCACGCCCTAGCTACAGCATTCCCCTTCTCACTTATTCCCTAACACCACACATTATTTCTTCCATGGCACATACCACTCCATAAAATGTGTCTGTTCATTTTCTGTCTTCCAGCATTCTCTAGGAGCTCCAGGAGGGCAGGACCCATGCTCATCTTCATCACCTCTGTATCCCCAGGAAATGGGATGCAGAAGTCATTCAGTAAACATGTTTGATGAGTGAATCAAGCGAACACAAAATTTCACATTCTGTCTTAAGTGGACAGAGAAAAATGCAATTCTTTAAATTTAGTCTGCAACTAATCTGACCCACCTCCTAAGGCATCATCCTGTATAGATAGCTGTGAAAAAATGGAAATGTCCAGTTTTGTTTGCAGCTCAGTCCAATGTGAAAAGTTTAAGTAAGGGGTATTCAGTCTTCCTTGAATAAGGATGCTTTAGCTCCCAAATCACTTCATCCTCCTCTGGCTTCTCTCTTGAAAATGGTGCTGGATCCATGGAGGGTAGAGATGGGGGCGTGGGGAATAGTTGGGATCCTTACACATAAATGCCTTCTGCCTCCTCTGGTCTGCAGAATGACATCCCTAGTCCCCTTGCTGGCATTTGGGTTATGTCTGTGACTGGTCTGGCTTGGCTTTGTCAAAGGGCATCTGTGTTCCCTAGATGGCTCTGCCTCACCTGGGCTCCCTCTGCAGAGACTACAGCATCTGCTGTGCTCTCTCTGCCACCTTCTGTCAGCCTCATTCCACAACCCTACCAAGCCAGGCCCCAGAGAGGCCCCAGGAGCTTTCAGATTAGCTCCTAGACCACATGGGAAGCACAAGTGGGCAGTTCAAAAAAACGGGACCTCCCTGTTGCTCCTCAGTATTATCGTCACTTATCCCACACACCTCATCTCTCCGACTGGGAAAACTTTCCCCAGGGAGAGAAACATCAAGGCGTATCTCATTACATTGCTTTCTTTCCTCCTCCTGCCTTCCACTCCATCTTCTGGAAATCAAAAACAGGCAAGTGTTTTAATGCACTTCCCTCATGCCATTCTTCCGGATTCCAAACACTCCTTAAAATTACAGTGGCTGGAATTGCAGGTGCACCCCAACACATGCAGCTTCTGCAGGGCATGGTGAGTGCACCTATAAATTCCAGCTACTCAGGAGGCTGAGGCGGGAGGATTGCTTGAGCCCAAGAGTTTAAGGCCAGCATGGGCAACATAGCAAGACCCTCATCTCAAAATCAAAAAACCTGCTCAGGTATCTCTTCTTCAATGTGGAAAATGTTGAGAGTCAAGCCATCCAACTCTTGTAAGTGTGAGATATTTATAATATAACTATATAATGCAGATTAATATATACAATTAAGTATTGTATGTATTACAAAGAAGAATTAGTCTACAAAGTCTCCTAGTAAACAAAAGGCTGGCTTGCCTAATCCTGCTATTTTTGAAAGACAAACAATGAAAACGTCTTGATGTTTCTCTTGACATTCCTTCTAATCTTTCTTGGGGAGGTGGAGGCTCCAAGCAGATGGAAGTCAGCAGTCAAGTACAAGAGAAAAACACATTCATTTGCTTCAACTATCGCCTCAGTTTCTCATGCCAATCAGCCTGTCCTGTTTGCTTACAATCACTGGTCATATGAACCCAATGCTCTACTTCCATCAGCAGTCTTAACCCACTAAATACATGCAGTCAGATTTGAGCAAGTCACTACGGAGGCCAGCTCATTCACTTTTGTTCCCAACTCCACTGACACAAAATAGACTTCCCCAGTAGGATGGCTTTTCCTGACTCTCTTGTTGAGTTGACATTTTGTGTATCACGTTTTCTTCTCAGACACAGAAATGAGAAAGTTTAAAATATGAGAAAATCTTTAAAAAGCAAGAGCACTGCCAAAGAGATGCATATGCAATCATCTGAATCCAAGGCCTCCACAACCGACTCAGGGTTGCCAGGTCGATTTGTTGTCTTTGCCATGTCACTAAGGTGCCATAGACAAGTGTGATAAAAAGCACAACTATTGTTGAGCCTACCACTGTTCTAAGCATTCTGTATGTGTAAATCCATCCAATCCTCAGAACAATCATATGAGGAGCATGCTTATTTTTACAGATAATTTTTTAAAGATAATAAAAATGGCGCAAGGAGTAATTAAGCAACAAGCTCAATGCCCACAGGTGCATTTTTTTTTGTTTGTTACTATAAGAATCATTAATATAACCCTTATCTATATGATCATCGATATGACCTTTTACCTACATAAATCATCTATCTGACCTTTATATAAATGAGAGTGGCATTTCAAAGAGTTTCCTGAAATAGACAATAAAATATCTGTTGACTAACTGAATCTTTTATCTTTATTAGGTTTTGTGGGGTTGTTAAAAATAAAAGTATACTCCTAGAGTCTATGCATTAAAAAGAAATCCCAATAGCCATTCCAGACTCACAGGCTTTAGCGGTGGTAGCAGTGATGGTACCGGGTGCTTAAGCCAGGAAAAGCCAAGTCCCAAATACTAAAGATTAACATATTCTAGAGCAAGCTTGTCCAACTCGTGGCCCACAAGCCACATGCAGCCCAGGATGGCTTTGAAGGTGGCCCTACACACATTTGTAAACTTTCTTAAAACATGATGAGTTTTTGGGGGATTGTTTTCTTTTTTCAGCTCATCAGCTACCGTTAGTGTTAGTGTATTTTATGGGTGGCCCAAGACGGTCCTTCTCCTTCCAATGTGGCCCAGGGAAGCCAAAAGATTGGACACCCCTGTTTAAGATAGGAACATGTATAAGAATTCAGTAAGTCAAGGAGGCAGGCAAAAAGGCTAAAGCAGACAGGAAGTCATTCCATCACCAAAAATTTTGGGCATCCTGTGTGCGTAACGCAGAAGTTAAAAAACCCTCTCCCTGCCTTCAAAGCACCTGTAGTCTGGAGAGGAAACAGACCAATGTGGAAATAACTAAGACAGCTTCGAATGTGGAGTGTTTCCTTTCATCTGGACTTGCATCCTCTCCGCCAGTTCTCTGCCTGCCTACTACTCACCCCTTAAGACACAGCCCAGGCTTTCTCTCCTCTGAGATGTCTTCCCTCGTCGCACACTCTTGGGTTGAGTTAGATCCCCCTCCTCTATGCATAGGGCCCCCAGGCACAGGTGGGCAGACAGCAATTCCAGAAGGCACATTTCTTAGTCTCATACGACCAACGTAACCACGTGCAGTGGTCCAGTCTGTGCATTTTCCACATTAGAATTATTCTGCTTTTGTGTCTGCCTTCCCAGTTAACAAGATGTCCACTTGTGTAAGTGTGGACCGTGCCCTACTGATATTACCATTCTCAGCACCTGTGAGAGTGGAAGAAGTGGAGACAGTGAGAGCTATGGATGTTCAGAGTCTAAGAGAAAGACGAGTACTTCCAGCTGGGGAAAAGGGTGATTGGTTGGAGAGATTTAAGATGCCTTCCTCTGTAAAGTCAGCAGCTGGGATTCATCTAAAAGCTTCCAAAGCGGAGGGTAAAGATGGAGAAGAACATCCCGTGCAGTGAGACAAAGCCGTGAGCACATATGCTGCAACATGAACAGCTATGGTCTGGACTTCCCAGAGTGCCCCCTCCTTTGAGTTTGTGCTCTCCTCCACCCCATAGCCAGATAGACACACAATAAAGACAAACCCTCCTAGCTCTGCTTCCCTGCATGACACTTCTCTGAAGAGGAGCGCAAAGAGTAGAGAATGGAAAAACTATATTGATAGACCAACTATAACAAGCCAAAATGATCTAGTAGTGGAAACTTGTACAAAATTACAAGAAAGTAGAATAAGATGTGTTATAACAGATACAAATCAGGTAAGGTGTTCCCACAAAGGAAGGGTCTCTAATTATGAGTCAGAGGGTCTGGGATGCCAAGGGGGCAGCAATTGACCTCAGAGGCAGATCAAAGGAATGAACGAACGGAGTCTGGCAGGTGACTGCTTGGCAGGGATAGGAAAGACAAGAGGCCTGGCATTCCTGGCACTCTTCCTGAATTTATTGAGTTTCTAGCTGCCTAAATTATTAGCTCTCCCCTTGAATGAAAGGCTTTTAATATCAATGAGCTATGAAATGAAATGTATAAGTTAATACAACCAAATATACTACCTGTACAGTGTGATATCCTTATGACCCATAATTCCGTGAAGATAAGGTATTATAGGCCTAAGTAATAAAAGCATTGTGCTGCTCCTGGGCAGAGCTCACCATTCTGCCAAAGGCACTGCTTACAAATGAGCCAAGTATTACAGAACCCTCATGGAACTGTGCCAAGCTCTCAGTAATGTCTGACATACAATCTTGAATCATAGCTGAGTGTCTATGGCACACTCGACTGTACACCTGCTGCCAACGCACTAGCAGCAAGGAGGGCCACAATCAAGGAGTCTCATACTAGGTCCAGAGCTCCCTTTTTCTGTGCTGACAGTCAGATGCTGGGCCACACCCCTGTATCAGGAGACATTGCTGTGGGGGACAGTGAGGGGGAGAAGCAGTAATCAAGGGATTATATCCCTCCAGAGTTTAGGAACACCCTCTGAAACTGAACTCCATGCAAACAACAGACAAAATGGATTTGCTTATAAAATGCGAAACACCAGCCACTCTAACAGAAGATCAGTAAACGTGATGCTCCTAAGACCAGAGTATCTCTTAAAATTCTACAAGTTGTTAAAGCCATTGTTTTGTTTGTTTTTGTTTTTTGAGATGCAGTCTCACTCTGTCGGCCAGGCTGGAGTACAGTGGCGTGATCTCGGCTCACTGCAACCTTCAAGCGATTCTCCTGCCTCAGCCTCCCGAGTAGCTGGGATTACAGGTATGTGCCACCACGCCTGGCTAATTTTTGTATTTTTAGTAGAGACGGGGTTTCACCATGTTGGTCAGGCTGGTCTCGATCTCATGACCACGTGATTCACCCACCTCGGCCTCCCAAAGTGCTGGGATTACAGGCATGAGCCAACGCGCCCGGCCAAAGCCATTGTTAAGAAGGCAACTGGGCCACTGGCTCTACGCTGCCAACCCCAGTATGAGAGGGTCCCATCCGATGGGCAGTGCGGTCTGAGACCTGCCCTGCCCAGCTCTGCTTGCTTCTCTCGTTTCTGTCACAGCCGTCAGATCCACATCGCCACATGAAGGCTTTCTGGGCCCAATCCCAGCCCCTCCCCGTCTTCGTCGTTCAGAGAGGTTGTCCCCAGTAAACCTCTCTTACTCCTAACTCCATCTCTGTCTGCTCGGCAGAGGACCTGAGTTGATGCTTCTCCTCTAGATCCGGCTGACATGTTCACATTCATGAAAAGACAGTTTCTAGTTTGATTTGAATAATGACAACAGCACTTGAGCAACTGCTAGATGGTGGGTTGATGACAGCCATGCCGATGGCAAAGCAAGTAAAGTACACATCACTTCTCCCAAGAGAGAGCCCAGCCACAAACAACACAGGGAGCCAGACGCAAAGAGACCACGCAGTTCACCCCTGAGTGACACATTCCACTGTGCCAGTTTAGCAGTCGCAACCTCATTATGACTAACCATCCTACCGCTCATCTATTTCTTTGCTGCCAACTACCAAACCAGTTCCTTTCCTCCCGCCACAGCCCTCCCCACTCATCAGTGAAACCCATAGCTTGTACCTAAACAAGGAAAGAGAATTTCAATACCAGCTTCAGGAAAATCTATCAAAAAACACAGATCCGTACCCAAATTCACTGTACCCTAAAGCTAAGTATTAACACCTCACCTGCCTATTTCTTAGCCCTCTGGCAAACTTTCCCCAACCTCCTGGGACTTAGGAATCAAAAACCCTGTAGAGAAATTTAGTTCATTTCAGAAAGTTCTTCACAAAATCAAAACACTTTCTTATAGAACATTAGTCTTTCTTTAGAAGCAAAGCACATATTTAGTTTACACTTGTTTCTAATAAGATTAATAGGCTAGATACAACCCCACCTCAGATTAGGGATGAATAGAGGAAAATAAGTGGCTGCAGGCAGGCACACTAGTCACTAGTCAGAAATGACAACTCAGGCAAGAACCAGCACAGAAGAACAAAAGCGCACAAGCAAATCCCGAGGCCATAAGCCCTAAAACCCCAGCCATGAAGGCAGCCCTGCTTAGACACAATGTAATCCCTGGCATTCACACTTACCATCTTGAGTCATTAAGAAAAGTTCTCCCAGTACTTTGGGAGGCTGAGGTGGATGGATCGCTTGAGGTCAGGAGTTTGAGACCAGTCTGGCCAACATAAGGAAACCCCTCTCTACTAAAAATACAAAAATTAGCTGGGCGTGGTGGCGGGCGCCTGTAATCCCAGCTACTCGGGAGGCTGAGGCAGGAGAATCATTTGAACCCAGGAGGTGGAGGTTGCAGTGAGCCGAGATCACACCATTGCACTCCAGCCTGGGCAACAAGAGCGAAAACTCTGTCTCAGAAAGAAAAGAAAAGAAAAGTTCATATAACATCATTTTTTGTTTTTTAAAGACAGAGTCTCACTCTGTCACCCAGGCTGGAGTGCAGTGGCATGATCTCGGCTACTGCAACCTCCGCCTCCTGAGTTCAAGCGATTCTCCTGCCTCAGCCTCTTGAGTAGCTGGAATTACCGGCACCCACCACCATGCATGGCTAATTTTTGTATTTTTAGTACAGACAAGGTTTCCCCCTGTTGCCCAGGCTGGTCTCAAACACCTGGCCTCAAGTGAACCTCCTGCCTCAGCCTCCCAAAGTGCTGGGATTACAGATGTGAGTGATCCTCCCAGCCTACCCTAAGTTATTTTTAATTCAAAAGTTTCCTCTTATGTTTTTAAAAATTAAACATTTAATTTCAAAAGTTTAAAGTTGCATTTTCAAGCCTCAACCTTACCTACTTAATTCAGTACCTATTGATGAAGCTAAAAAATATATTTACTGTTTCAAATATTTGAGATCTTCCCAGAAATATAAAATGTCTGATATAACATACAATGATGTATCTTAAATACATCTGTGTCTATAAGTGCTTTTATAGCCAGTGAATTACTAATGTATACTTAATACAGCCTGAAACGGGGTATCAATCTTTAACAGCGCTTTTCTCAAGAAAACTATATTGATATTTGACTTACACAAAAATATCACAGCCAAGTGGAAATAAAAAACAGTCATAATGTTACAAGGAGGGGAAAGCATCTAAATAGAAAAAGAAGTATTTTGGTGAAGGAGAGATTGAGAATCCTTCAACCCTGTTGCACCTAAGGAACAGAACATGACTTCCTCTCGGTGTGCGCTCAGCCCGTGGTGGTGGGACGATGCCGGAGGGGAATGTGGATGGTCACCCGCTTTTCCATTCCCTGTGTCCACCATCTGAGCTGGGTTGTGACCTTCCTGCTCTCCAAGTTCTCTCACTCAAACCTGTGGACTTTTTTAAACTCATGGAGGTTAGGCCGGACACAGTGGCTCACGCCTGTAATCCCAGCACTTTGGGAGGCTGAGGTGGGCGGATCACGAGGTCAGGAGATCGAGACCATCCTGGCTAACACGGTAAAACCCCATCTCTACTAAAAATACAAAAAATAACCAGGTGTGGTGGTGGGTGCCTGTAATCCCAGCTACTTGGGAGGCTGAGGCAGGAGAATGGCGTGAACCCAGGAGGCAGAGGTTGCAGTGAGCCGAGATCGCGCCACTGCACTCCAGCCTGGGCAAAAGAGTGAGACTCCATCTCAAAAAACAAAACAAAACAAAACAAAAAAACAAACCACGAAGGTATATTTGCTTTTAGGAAAGGATATCTTTTCCCCTTTTAAACTCTACATTGAGATTCTGAAAACTGAACTCAGTGGGACACCTGTGGTTTTGGTCTGGGGTGACTTTTCACTATTGTAAAACAAAACAAAACAAAACAAAACTCCATGTTAGGTGACATCCAAGCAACTGACTCCCTCAACCTATACTGTGGTGAACCTACGAAGTCTAAGCTAACTTAAAAGACAAAAAAAATTGCACATCAATTACCAAGGAAATAGAAATTAAAATGACATGATCTTACCACACAAATCGACAAAGTAAATACTGATTGGATTTCTCTTTCTGACCATGAGGGTGTAAGGAGGTATAGACTAGCCATTCCACTCTAACAACTAGAAAACACAAAAAGGGATAGGAAACAACTATTTTCTGATATCAAACAATAGGCAGGATAGAAAAGCAATCCCCGATAGGAGAAACAAACAAAATGACCACTAGGATTGCACTCTCTTTCTAGCTGAAAATGATTTCTGAGCCAAAGTACAGTGAGCAGGGAACTCAAACAAAAGCCTCGCAGTCTTGCTGAATTGAATTTGTAATGGAAACTAGAACACCTGAAATGAAAATGACACTAGGTGGGATTAATAGCAGATTAGGCACTGCAAAGGGAAGGATGCATGAATTTGAAGAGAACAATAGAAACTCTCCAAAAAGAAGCACAAGAAGAAAAATAGTAACAGAGCATCCGTGACCTATGAGACAACCTCATGGGGGTCTAATGCATTACATAATTGAAGTCCCAAGGGAAAAAGGGGTTAGAGAGGAAAAGGACATAAATATCTGAAGAAGCAATGTGGAAAAATATTTCCAAATTTGCTGAAACCCATAAACCCAAAGGTCCAGAAGCTCCAAGAGGAAAAGGATATAAATATCTGAAGAAGAAATGTGGAAAAATACTTCCAAATTTGCTGAAAACCATAAACCCAAAGGTCCAGAAGCTCAATGATCACCAAACAAAATATTTTTTAAAAACACATCAAGGCCCAGCACAGTGGCTCAAACCTATAATCTCAGCACTTTGGGAGGCTGAGGCAGGAGGATCACTTGAGCCCAGGGGTTTAAGACCAGTCAGGGCCGGGCGCGGTGGCTCAAGCCTGTAATCCTAGCACTTTGGGAGGCCGAGGTGGGCGGATTACGAGGTCAGGAGATTGAGACCGTCCTGGCTAACACGGTGAAACCCCGTCTCTACTAAAAATACAAAAAATTAGCTGGGTGTGGTGGCTGGCACCTGTAGTCCCAGCTACTTGGGAGGCTGAGGCAGGAGAATGGCATGAACCCAGGAGGCGGAGCTTGCAGTGAGCCGAGATCATGCCACTGCACTCCAGCCTGGGCGACAGAGCAAGACTCCGTCTCAAAAAAAAAAAAAAAAAAGGACCAGTCAGAATGGCTCTTGGTAAAAAGTAAAAAAATAACAGATCCTTGCAAAGTTGTGGAGAAGAAGGAACACTTATACACTTTTGGTTGAAGTGTAAATTAGTTCAGCCATTGTGGAAGCCAGTGTCGTGATTCCTCAAAGAACTAAAGACAGAAATACCATTCAACCAAGAAATCCCATTACTGGGTATATACCCAAAGGAATTTATATCATTTTATTATGAAGACACATGCACACATGTTCACGCATTAGAAAGACACATGCAGCACTGTTCACAATAGTAAAGATATGGAATCAACCTAAATGCTCATCAATAGTAGAATGGATAAAGAAAATGTGGTACATATATACCATGAAATACTATGCACCACCAAAAAATTAGATCATGTCTTTTGCAGGAACATGGATAGAGCTTGAGGCCATTATCCTTAGCAAACTAACACAAGAACAGAAAACCAAATACTGCATGTTCTCACTTATAAGTGGGAGCTAAATGATGAGAACACATGGACACAGAGAGGAACAGCACACACTGGGGCCTTTAGGAGGGTGGAGGGTGGGAGGAGAGACAGGATCAGGAAAAATAGCTAGTGGGTACTAGGCTTAATACCTGGGTGATAAAATAATCTGTACAACAAACTCCCATGACACAAGTTTACCTATGTAACAAACCTGCACTTGTACCCCTGAATTTAAAATAAAAGTTTAAAAAAACAGAAATATTACAAGGGTAAAAAAGCACATTTCATAATGATAAAGGGGTCAACTCACCAACAGGAATTGACAACCCTAAGCATTTATGCATTTAATAACAGATATATAATGGAAAACTAACAGATCTGCAAGTTGAAATAGAAAAATCTGCAATTATACTTGGAGACTTCAATACTTCTTTCTCAGTAATTGATACAACACGGAGAAAGAAAATAATGATATACAAGATGTGAGCAAGACTCTGAAGCCCCTGGACACAGCTGACACTTAGGGAACACTCCATCCCACAAGTGAAGATGCACATGGACCCCTCCACAAGATACACCACAATCTATAGCATACAACAAGTCTCAGCACATTTAAAGGAACTGAAATAACATATGGCCTCTAACCACAATCACAAATCAATAGTAGAAAGCTCTCTGGGGAATCTCCGTCCTTTGAAAATTAAACAACACATTTCTAAACTGTAGGGTAAACAAAGAGGATTTTTAAAAATCAGGAAATATTTCGAACTGAGTAAAAATAAATATCAAAATTTTGTGTGATATAACTTAGAAATCTATAGCTTAAATGCTTACATTAGAGAAATAGAAAGGTCTAAAATAAAGATGCTTTCTTTAAAAACTAGAAAAAGAAGAACAAATTATAAACACAAAGGAGAGCAAAAAGAGAGAAAGATGAGAAGGGAAGCCAGTAAGAAAAGGAGCAAACAAGAAAATTAAAGTCAGAATTGGTTCTTTGAAAAGAGCTTTCTAAATAGATTTATCTTAGGGAAATCATGAGGATTTTTTTGGCAGTATTGTTTATAATAGCAAAAAGGCAGAAATTACTAAGAACTTTAAGAACTTTATTGGCTGGGCACGGTGGCTCACGCCTGTAGTCCCAGCACTTTGGGAGGCTGAAGCAGGTGGCTCACCTGAGGTCAGGAATTTGAGACCAGCCTGACCAACATGGTGAAATCCCTTCTCTACTAAAAATAAAAATTAAAAAAATACAAAAATTAGCCAGGGGTGGTGGCAGGTGCCTGTATTCCCGGCTACTCAGGAGGCTGAGAAAGGACAATCACTTGAACCTGGGAGGCAGAGGTGGCAGTGAGCCAAGATCATGCCACTGCACTCCAGCCTGGGTAACAGAGTGAGACTCTGTCTCAAAAAAATAAATAAAATAAAAAGAACTTTATTAAATTATCCTCTGTCTTCATGAGACTACTATGCAGCTATTTAAAATGTTACAAAAGAATATGTAATAAACTTGGAAAATATTCATGAGACTGTAGACAAATAAAACAGGTTATAAAATATGACACCATTTCCCCCACTTTTACAAAAAGGTTATTTGGGCAGATTAAATATCAGAATGATCTAGGCTTATTCAGAGTGATTTATTTTCCTTATGTGTATCTCCCTCAGTTTTTTTCTGTTGACTTTATGTGTATTTTTAAATTACAAAATTAACTTTACTCTAAATATTAGTCAAAACTCTTCAAACAAAAACTAAGCTTTAAGTTTCCCTCTGAAGTGTTCCATTAAAATGAGCTCTAGTGTTTGACAGCACAGTAGGGTGACTATAGTTAACAATAATTTATTGTATATTTCAAAATAGCTAGAAGAGTAGATTTTGAAGGTTCCCAATAATACGGACAGGAAGCAGGGGAATACTAGGTAGAAAAGGACAGAGTCCCTGGCAAGGGTTCCACCCTCAAGCCTGGACCCATGGCCCTAAATGAGGGCTTCACATACCCGTTTTCCAGCCCAAATGTCATCTTTTGGCACACCACACCCCATCCTGTGCCCATAAAGTCCCCAAGATCCACTGGTAGAGGAACAAAACAGCACGGCAGAGAAGGCAAGAAAAGAAGCATCTGAACGTTGAGAGGCAGCTGGACATCAAAGACTACGGTTGGAGAGGAGTTTGGCTAGGGATAGTCTGAGAGGACTTCTTCCCTCTCCAGGGGAAAATTATCTTCCCACTCCATCCCCTCTCCAGCTCCCCATACCACTGAGAGCCACTTCCACTGCTCAGTAAAATCTCCACATTCACCATCCTTCGAGTTCATGTGACCTGATTCTTCCTGGACACTGGACAAGAACCCATGTACTGAAATGGCAGGGTATAAAAGGCTGTCACCCTGATCCTCCACTGAGCTGATTTGACACTTAGCCTTCTGTGGACAGCAAGTGCTAAAAGAGCACTGATTGTAACACACGCCCTCTGGTGCTCCAGAGGTTGCAGGTGACCCCTAGACACTGCCATGGCTGGTACTGGATTTGTTCCTACTGGTGCCCAAAGGCACTCACCCCAGCTCCTGCACCTGCTCCCTGTGTGCTTCCCATTCTGCAAGGGGCTTCAGCATGGCAGCCAAGTAAATGAGCCACCCCCATCACAAGTCCCATGAGGGGGTCAAGGGAGCTCTCCCATCTCACCAACACAGAGAAATGATAAATGTTAGAGGTGATAGATATGTTAATTACCATGATTTGTTCATTACCCATTGTGTGCATATATCAAAATAACATGTACCCCATAAACACGTACAATTATGTATCGATTAAAAAAAGAAAAAAAGTTTTAACCATTAAGGTGAGATGATCTAGCGTGCAAACTCCAGGTTAACCCCCCAAAAATTATTTATTTGTCAAAATCTAAATATCTCTGCTATTTTACTGAGAAGGAAAGATATTATTTAGAACAAAGATGAAAATTTTAGTTTGTTTGCTTAGTCTAAAAAGCAATTTGAAGTTAACATTTAACACAATTAGTAATGTTCTAATTGTTTTATTGTTCTTAAGAACTAGGTTTAAGGCCAGGTGTGGTGGTTCACGCCTGTAATCCCAACACTTTGGGTGGCTGAGGTGGGAAGACTGCTTGAGCATGGGAGGTCAAGGGTGCCATGAGCCATGATTGTGCCATTGCACTCCAGCCTGGGTGACAGAGCAAGACCTTGCCTCAACAAAACAAAACAAAACAAAATGCTAGGTTTATAAAAATCAAAGTTCTCTTATATAAACCTCTAAGACTTCTGTATGACATTTACGGGAAATTTTTATTATTCTTTTCCGCTTAGCAAAAAATGTTTTGCTCAGCTGTAGCCAGATTTATTTTAGATAAACTTTGGATTTGTAATGTTCTTCTCACAATAAATATTTCATTCAACGAGAAACTTCATAAAAATACCAAATGATTCAGTACTGCAGTCTCATTAGAAGAAGATCTGGGGTTGGCAAAGTGATTTAGTTCCAAAAAAGATAATGGAATGAACAAAAAACTCAATGTACTGCGGGCGTGGTTCCAGGCTTTGGAACCCTAGGCAGAAGCATTTGTCCTGATCAGTTACACAAGTTATAAATTAACTTACTCAGCATATCTGAATGCCTATGACAGTGAACTAATCCTCTCATTTGAGGGTGAGGGAGGGGCAGGCAGCAGTCTGAGGAGCAGATACATAAAGATATTTAAAACAAATTCTGCGCTCATTTGGGGAAGAGGGGGCTAGGTGAAAGATAAGTGGTATACGTAAATATACATTATTTGTGGCATTCCAAGCACCATTAGAGTTATGAGCCATGCATTCAGAAATAGCACAGCTGGTCTTTCTCTGAATTGGGGGTGGACAGGAGACAATGATGGCAGGCCTGGACGGACAGCCAGGGGAGCAGAGACTGATAGGACAGCCCCAAAGGGTGAAACTGAAGTCTCAGGAAGACCATCACTGACATTCAGAGCATTTACGGCACTCTATGGATAATTCCACGTCCCATATCTCTCTCTGTCTCCCTGTTTCTCTCACGCACACTCCACACAAGCTATCATTTACAGCAATCCCATGGTGTACACATAAACTTCATTTCATAGATAGGAATCTGTAAGTTGATTAACCGGTCCAGGTTCCCAATAAGTAGTAGTGCTGTGAAGGAGGTCAGTCTTCAAGCTCCTCATCACTGCCTGTCTTGTACCCTCATTGGATGACCACCACTGGGTTCTCATCTGCAGGCATCAATCTCACCCCATTACACTTCTTGGTCTTCGCTAATCCACCAAGCCCATGCATGCATTTACTCCTAGTCTGCCCAAAGTCTCCTCCCCACACCCAGCCACCAACTATAAGAATCTTCATCATTATTTGATGCCAATGAGTCCTCCTCTATAACCTTCTCTGCAGCCCCTGTAAAATTCAAATGGTATTTTTCTCACACAGTCTCTATTTAAGAAGCATAGTAAGAGTTTACATCACGACATAAAGAGGTATATTTTGGCTAAAATTTTTTTAAAAAATCAATATTTGAGTAAAGTCAGCATTCCTGAATTCAGTCAATAAAACCACTGGCTACTTTGTGCTAGGAATAGTGTAGCGCCTGAAGACAAAGATGAATGAGACGGCTGCTGTCCTTCACCGATCCTTCAGGGCAGGGATAAAGGAGACAAGGCTGCAAGTAATTTCCAAAGAGAACACCAGGTGCTACCAGGAGCTTAGGTACCACAGGAGGGGTTTAGATTTCAAAGTTGTTTAGACTTAATGCTTTTATTCTTTCAAATAAAAGCATTTAATTCAACCTATTTTAATTGAGCTAACTGTATTGATGCCTTTAAAATCATTCCAAGGGAGGCAAAGTTTTCTTAAACACAACACAAAAGCAATAAAGAAAGAATATTTGATACATTTGACTTCATTAAAATCAAAAACTTCTGTTTGTTGAAAGATATTAGGAAGAGGAGTAGGGAAATCACAGGCTGGAAAAAGATATTTGCAATATATGTATCTGATGCTTGCATCCACAATAAAGAACACATGTAAAACAATAAAGAATGTGAAAAGCAAATGTGCAAAAGGGTTCAACGTGTTCTTCACAAGAAGATAGCCAAATGACCAACAAACACATGAAAAGATGCTCGGGGCCGGGTGTGGTGGCTCACACCTGTAATCCCAGCACTTTGGGAGGCCAAGGCAGGTGGATCATCTGAGTTCAGGAGTTCGAGACCAGCCTGACCAATATGGTGAAACCCCATCTTTACTAAAAATACAAAAATTAGCCAGTTATGGTGGCAGGTGCCTGTAATCCAAGCTACTTGGGAGGCTGAGACAGGAGAAATGCTTGAACCCAGGAGACAGATGTTGCAGTGAGCTGAGATCACAGCATTGCACTCCAGCCTGGGCAACAGAGCGAGACTCTGTCTCAAAAAAAAAAAATGCAAGTTGAAGCTATAAAGAGATACCACTGCATACCCATAAGTATGGCTTAAAAAGAAGAGCAACTCCTCACGTTCTCCAGAATGTGCAACAGATGCTAGAGAGAATATAAATTAGTTCAGCCACTTTAGAACACTCTTTGGCAGTTTCTAAGAGTTAAGTGTACATCTACCTTATGATTGAGTTAATTCTACTTCTAGGTGTTTTATCCAAGGTAAACTAAAAGTTACATCCACAAAAATTCATACAAGAACTTTATTCACATTAGCAAAGAAAAAAAAAAGGAAGCAACCTACATGTCCATCAGCAGGGGAATGGATAAACAGGTGGGGAATCAATCACGCAGCAGAATACCACATGCCACTGATCTCACAGACTGAATCTGCTGACCAAAAGAAGTCAGACCAAAAAAGTGCATATTGTACAATTCCATTTATATGACGTTCAAAGGAAAACTAATCTATGGATGAGAAAAATCGGAACAGTGATTGCACTTGGCAGGAAGGGGATTGTCTGGGAAGGAGCAAGAGAGATCTAGAAGATCTAACCTAGAAGGGATAAATGGAACTAGGCTATATTTTTATTTGGGTGTTAGTCACAGGTATATAAAAATTCATTCAAGTATGTACCTTACATTTATATACTTTATGCTAATCTCAAAAATAAAAGACATTTAAAAATAAAAATAAAATATGTCAAATGCATTTGTCATTTAAGTGGCTTATTTTACTTACAATAGTCTATCACTCAATGGATATTTGTTAATCACCTACTGGGTGCCAGGCACCCTTCTAGGCATGAGAGCTACAGCAGGCAACAAAACAGATATAATTCCCTGCCCTCATATAGCTTATGTTTTAGGGAGGAAAGAGAGACAATAAACAAAATAAACAAATAATTTATGCAGTATTTTATAAAGAGAAAAGTAAAGAACAAAAAATCCCAAAAGGGAATGGGGATAGGGAATGTAGATTGCAATCTCAGCATTGCCCACGTAAATGGCTGTTTAACTTGAATCATGATAGACGCGTACAACACATTCCACGTGTAGTTTGCTTTTTAAAATTGCATTTCTATTTGACCATTGTGAAATATGATCCACTCACATTACATACTTAGAACAGCAGTTGTCTCACGTTCCATATTACCTTTATCTAAAACTAACTTACTATCCTTCTTTCTTTTTTACTTTGTAAGACAGAGTTTCTATTATTTATGAAGCACTCAAGGGAGGAAAAATCCAATAAAGCTCATGTTTACCCTTCACCATATCTCAAGGAGATGTCAATACTTCTTCCTAGGAAACTTTTCATGTTAAAGTAAATATAAAATTCCATCTGAAGTTAAGATTAATCACCATAGATTGCTATCACTTCAAACTCAACTTTTATTCAGTAGGTTTCATTTGCTATACATAATGGCACGACAAGAAAAATAATCCATCTCATAGTTATAAGGATGAAATTAAACTGTAAAAAATAGTCTATTGAATTTGGCAATGATTTCTTAGATATGATACAAAAGGCACAGTCAACAAAAGAAAAATAGACAAATTGGACTTCATCAAAGTTCAAAAAATTGTGCATCGATTAATACTATAAACAGAAGAAAAAGGCAACCACAGAATGAGAGAAAATATTTGCAAATCCCACATCTGATAAAGGATTAGTATCTAGACTATACAGAGAACTCCTAAAAAGTAACAACAACAACAACAAATTGGCAGAATCTTGCTCTGTCACAATACTTGAATGGTCAAATATTTCACAGTAGATTTTAAAATGGGCAAAGGACTTGCATAGACATTTTTCCAAAGAAGATATGCAAGTAAATGGCCAAAAAGCACATGAAAAGATGCTCAACATGAACTAATAATCAGGGAAATGCAAGTCAAAACTACAATGAGATACCACCTCACACCCACAGCACTTAGGGACGCCGAGGCTGGAGGACCACTTGAGCCTAGGAGTTCAAGAACAGCCTGGACAACATAGCAAGACTCCTCCCATCTCTACAAAAAAATTATTTAATTAGGCAGGTATGGTGGTGTGCACCTGTAGTCCCAGCTACTCAGGAGGCTGAGGCAGGGAGATCACATGAGCCCAGGAGTTTGAGGCTGCAGCCAGTTATAATTGCACCGCTGCACTTCAACGTGGGTGACAGAGCAAGACTCTGTCAAAAAGAAAAAAATAGAAAACAACAAGTGTTGTGTAGGATGTGGTGAGAGTGGAACCTTTGGGCACTGTTGGTGGGAATATAAAATGGTGCAGCTGCTATGGAAAACAGTATGGCAGTTCCTTAAAAAAATAAAAGTAGAGTTATCATCTGATCCAGCAATTTCACTTCTGAGTATATATGTACCCAAAAGAATTGAAAGCAGGGTTCAAAGATACATTTGTACACCCATGTTTATAGCAGCACTATTCAAACAGCAGCTACGACGTGGAAGCAACCCAAGTTGGTTTGCTTATCCATGGATAAATGGATAAGCAAAATGTGGTCTATACATACAATGAAACATTATTCAGCCTTAAAGGAAAAGAAATTCTGACAAATGCTTCCACATGGATGAAGCTGGAGGACATTGTGCTAAGTGAAACAAGCAAAAAGTGATTCCACTTCTAAGAGGTACTTAGAGTAGTCAAAATCTTAGAGACAGAAAGTGGAATTCTGGTTGGCAAAGGCTGGGAGAAGACAGGAATGGAGAGCTGGTGTTAAATGGGCACAGAGTTTTAGTTTTACAGATGAAAAAAGTCCTGGAGGTGGACGGTGGTGAAAGTTACACAACAATGGGAAGGTACTTCAGTCCACTGAACTGTATACCTAAAAATGATGAGAGAGTAAATTCTATGTTGTGTGTATTTTACTGCAATAAAAATTTGAGGAAAAAGCAAACAGTCTAATTGTTAAAGTATATATGCAAATCAAGATGTTGTAGGGTTGGGTGTTTGTTTACTATGGCAATTTTCTTGGAAATACAACAATGTTTATGAAAAGTATATCTAAAAGAATCATAATTTGTATCTAGATTGCAAAAACCTGAGCCTCAAGTTATAGGTAGGTTGATAAATGAATGAATTGAGAGGCCAGGAGAAGCCCAGAACGGTCAAGTATTTCACAGTCCATGCCGCACTGACTTCCTCAAGCCTTCCTCTCATGACATGGATTTGATATAAATCACTGTCAGTTCTTCTGTGCTCAAGTCTGTGACATTGTTTTTCCAACGGTAAGGTTGGGACAAAAGCATTCAATCGCCAAAAGCAATACCTCTTGACACACAGTGCTTTAGATTTTTCTCCTAACTAGAATTTTCATCAGTTATGACTTTCACCAAGTACAAGAAGTTGTCCAGAAATTCAGAATTCCATTTATGTTCTTTGGATTTCTATACTTTAGCAGCCATTTTATCACTGTTCTAAGCTGTAAGAGCAAATTAAATACCTAACAAAAATTAAGCGTGGTATTTAAACTGAAATAAATAGCCTGAAAACAAACTGGGGGAGAGAAAAATAATTTTAAAGTAACAGAAACATCCTGATCGCCAATCAGGAGCTTATAGTTTTCCTTTTGATGACTCCTGAGGCAGAGAACCTATTCCAAGACCATAGAATACTATTAGACCATTTTCACATATAATTGCTGGATTCCTGCTGTCTACATATCATTTAATCCTTTTAAGTATTCTTCTAAATAATTTTAATGCAAAAAGCAACGTCAAGGGTCTCAACATATTGAAAATATATCTGGCTAACATTTACAAACTGAAAAAGAACTCCATAAATAATCATCTAGGCTGTTTTTGCTTTTTTCTAAGCTATATGACCTATAATCCATATCTAGAAGGCATCGGATTGAAAAATTGTTAGCTATAGGTAACCATCTGCTCAAAAAAATCACTGCTTGTCACATTGTCCTCTTTCACCCATGCCTTGTGTAGATTGCATCTATATATTTTTTAAAACTTTGTAGACGTGTCTATTACCTATGGTGCAATATCTTCTCCAGCCGCGGGTGAGAGGCATGGTGTTCGGTCCTTTACACCCTTTACATGAAGACAAAGCAGCAGTGACGTTTCTAAGTATTAAGAGATCTGAAGGCTGATCCTGTGATACTCTGGGGGAATTATATTACGCCCTGCGACTGTCCTGTTCTAGTTCACCTGGCATAGTTCTTGAGTACAAGTAACATAGGATGGATGGTAGAGAGTTATACAGGATGAGGGGGAGCAATGTCTAATGGCAGGGAGGGGCTTTCACCTACCAAATTAGCAAAGGAAAAAGGGGAAGGAAGAAACACTCAGTGGTATATCCTGACAGCACAATTTCTAAACTAATGGGACCTCTCCTTGGCTTGCTTTCTTACCCAGTAACACCAGATGATTCATTCCTAGAGCCTGTGAGAAAAGTACTGGAGAAAACCACCTCTGAGAGCCAGGCTTCCCCAGCATCTGTGTAGAGCTCTTTCTGCTGACCCGCATCTTCATGCAGAATTAAGTTACGCCAACACTAGCAACCCCCTCCAGATCATATAAGAAGAAGGACAGATGGATGGCACATGCACCCCACAGAACTTCTCCCTTGCTAACCTTCTCTCACAAAATGACCTTTGGATTTTAATACTCAAACTCCATAGACTGCAATGACCTCTCAATATGATAACTTTTGGTTAACTTTTAATTTTTTTTTTTTTTTTAGAGACAGGGTTTTGCTCTACTGCCCAGGCTGGAGTACAGTGGCACAATCATAGCTTACCATAACCACAAACTCCTGGGCCCAAGCAATCCTCCTGCCTCAGCTTCCCAAGTAGCTGAGGACTACAGGTGCACACCATCATGACCGGCTAATTTTTGAAAAAATTAGACAAAGTCTCACAATGTTTCCCAGGCTGATCTCAAACTTCTGGGCTCAAGCGACCCTTCTGCCCTTGGCCTCTCAGAGCACTGGGATTACAGGCATGAGCCGCTGTGCCTGGCCTTGGTTAACATTTACATAGAAAACATATATAAGTCCCCAAACTCAGTATGTTTAACAAAACCATATGTGGCAAATGTGTCTAGTTAAAACCAACAAAACAAGTGGTAGAAAGCTTTAAAAGTCTGACAAGCAGCAAAGAGGTGTGCAAAGCTGATGACATACATTATCCTTGAATGTGATGGCAAAATAACAGACTCTTTTTTTCCTTGAAAATGCCCTAATAGAGTCTGGAGCCCCCATACAAAGACATTTATGGAGATCTACAGGAGGGTGAGCAAAGCTCCATGATGTCCTTTTTTTCATCCTGAAGCATTTCCTGCCTCCCGGGAAGATTTCAGGCACCTCCCTATTAGGGAGACCCTGCAGGCACCAAGGCCACCAGCCTGGCTGACAGCCCCTGAGTTGAAACACCGGCAGGAATTGCCCGGAACTGCCCTTGCCAGGTCCTGTGGCACGCCCCAGGCAGGCTGTCGCTAGGTTTTCTTCAGGGATGTTGTGGGAGATGTGGTCCTGTATCACAGCACCTTTTTGGATTCCTAAGGGAGAAGTTCAATACTGGGCTCAGTATCAGAAATAGCTCGACGTCTCTGGAGCAGAATTTATCTCCTCTAATGGACACTAATTCTCATGAGGGATCATGCCTCCTTTCCATTTTGAATTCTTAAAGGGTCTGAGCCAAATATATTCTCTCTGACCTCTGATTTTGTCTTCCTGTCCTTTACTCCTATTTTCTCCTATCCTTTGTTTTCTCATTTATTTTCATTTATGACATACTGTGTCACATAGGTATATGGGGTAAAAAATTCTTCCATAAAAAGGTCTAGAGTGAAATAAAATAAAACAAGTAACATAGAAATAAAAACCCAGCCAACTAGGCTGAATTTACTAACAAACTTTGTTCAAAGCTGGGAAATGGGGATTGTATGTTCTTTTCTTTCTCTTTTCTTTTCTTCTTTTCTTATCTCTCTTTTTTTTTTTTTCCTTTTCTTTTGGAGACAGGATCTTGCTCTGTTGCCCAGGCTGGAGTGCACTGGTGCAACCATAGCTCGGTGTAGCCTCCAAATCCTGGGCTCAAGTGAACCGCCCACCTCAGCCTCCAGAGTAGCTAGGACTACAGGTGCACACCACCATGCCAAGCTAATTTTTGTATTTTTTTGTAGAGATGCAGGTCTCTGTTGCTCAGGCTCATCTAAACTCCTGGCCTCAAGCAATCCTCCCTCCTTGGCCTCTCAAAGTGCTGGGATTGCAAGAGTGAGCCACGGTGCCCAGCAGAGATTACATTTTCTAATTCATCTCTTACTGTCTTTGTAGAAAGTGAAAATCTTTCTATGGAAATCATCATGAATGGTTGATAATATATTTTAAAGCTTTTTTGAAAATAAGAGAAGGCGGTTTTTAGAGGTAGGCTCCTCTCTGACATTCACTGGACATCTCTGGCTTGTCAACCTCCTACCCAGACCCTTCCTCATTTCTCATCTGCCCTCATAGTTGAACTATCTCACAATTAAAAATCTACTAAAGGTCACAGAATGCCCTAAGGACATTGACTGATTTAAGACTTTAAAACAATACAAACACAATAAAAATAATTATGAACATAGTTTGTAATTAGAAAAAGACTAAAAGGGAAAGGGTTGTTTTCTAAAGCCTTAATAAATAAGGCTGCCTTATCTAATCATCAACATATAGTATTATATCTAAACTGGAGGTTGTCCAGTGGCAAAGCATCCTTTTGGGTATTATAAAGATTCCAGGATATCAATTTGTTTAAAACTTGTCTGACTCCTTCTCCAAAGCAGCGTATACATGCTCTCACCCTTTCTCCCCACTTATTCTTTAGACTTCAGATAAAGCAGGAGCTTCCCTTAACATATTTTATTTAAAATCCATTTGTAATACTGACTCTAAAAGATACATGACTCTTTAAGTCTGTTTGATGGTAAGGTGTTACCATCAAGAATCTTTTAGAAATGCTAAATACAATCTCCAGCAATACAAGGAAAAGCTTTATTTTAAAATAGTCATATTGATTTTATTTACACTGATTTCCTGAACCTAACACAGCTTCAAAAGCTTTGAAAACTGACTTTATATAAGAGCTTTGATCTGTTGAAAAGTCATCAGATTTCCTAGCAAGAACATATCCCTGGAGGAGGAGGGAGCAAAATATGTAAACATTAGGGTTTCTGTTGAAGTAGCAATGTCAAGACCATGGAAACCTTGTTCCGAATCCATCAATTCATTAATTCTGAATCTGATTGAGAAGGTTATGGGCACACCTTCCAAGTCATCTTGGAATTTGACTTAAGGCATCTTTGAAAGCTCTGGTGCTAAGATGAAGTATTCCAAATAACCTCATTAAAAAGTGGTCAAAGAACATGAACAGAAACTTCTCAAAAGAAGACATATAAGTAGCAAACGAGCATATGAAAAAATGCTCATTATCACTAATCATCAGAGAAATGCAAATCAAAACCACAATAAGATACCATCTCACACTAGTCAGAATGGCTATTACTAAAGAGGCAAAAAACAGCTGGGCATGGTGGCTCACTCCTATAATTCCAGCACTTTGGGAAGCCGAGGCTGGTGAGTCACTTGAGCTTAGGAATTAAAGACCAGCCTGGGCAACACGGTGAAACCTCATCTCTACAAAAAATACAAAAATTAGCTGGGCGTGGTGGTGGGCACCTGTAATCCCAGCTACTCAGGAGGCTGAGGTGGGAGGATCACCTAACCCTCAGAGGCCAAGGCTGCAGTGGAGCTGTGATTGTGCCACTGGACTCCAGCCTAGGTGACAGAGTGAGACTCTGTTCCAAAAAAAAAAAAACAGTCAAAAAACAACAGATGTTGGCAAGGCTGCAGAAAAAGGGGAGTGCTTATACACTGCTGGAGGGAATGTAAATTAGTTCAGCCACTATGGAAAGCAGTTTGGAGATTTCTCAAAGAGCTTAAAACAGAACTACCATTCAACCCAACAATCCCATTAGTGAGTATATACCCCAAGGAAAATAAATCATTCTACCAAACAGACACATACACACTTATGTTCATCACAGTACTATTTACATGGAAATAGTTTTATAACATGGAATAATTTCCAGCAAAGACATGGAATCAACCTAAATGCCCATCAACGGTGGCCTGGATAAAGAAAATGTGATACATATACACCACGGAATACTACGTAGCCATAAAAAAGAATGAGATAATGTCCTTTGCAGCAACATGGATGCAGCTGGAGGCCCTTATCTGAAGTGAATTAACCAGGAACAGAAAACCAATTACCATACCTTCTCATTTATAAGGGAGAGCTAAACATTGAGTACATGTGGACATAAATATGGGAGCAATGGATACTGGGACTGCTGGATGGGGGATGGGGTAGGGGCTGAGGGACTGCCTAATGGGTGCTGTGCTCACTGTCTGGGTAACAGGATCATCCATACCCCAAACCTCAGCTTCACACAGTGTTCCCATGTGACAGACCTGCGCATATACCCCCTGAGTCTAAAATAAAAGTTGAAATTATTTTTTTAAATAAAAAATAAAAGTAAAATCTATTAACAAGCCAAAAAAAAAAAAGATAAAGCTTTATGGCTATAACCCAATAAAAAGATTGCCAGTGGCTTAAATTTAGTCCGAAAGACACACACACACACACACACACACACACGCACGCTGCTTTTTCTTAACTGTGCAACATTTTTCATAAGATCATTTTAGTCTACAGTTTAAAATAAAATTTAGGGGAAGCATAAATAAGATTCTTGTTCCATGATTGCTTCTAAAATTAATAGTCTACATTATATTTTCCTTATGCGGGCCTCTTGAAGAAGAGCAGGGACATAAATCAATATAATACAATAACTGTATATCTCGGTGGAGAAAAAAAACCACAAGATCCATTAACTGTGCAAATAAGGCAAAAAAAAAAAAAAAAGAAAGAAAATAAAAAGAACAACAAGTAAAACCCAACAAAAAACAAGAAGTAACTTATGCCATCAATTCCAGTGACATTTACACCCAAGAAGTACTACATTGCACTTGAGGCTAGATGATTCCAGAAGAAAGAACCTACGAAGATTATGTTGATAAAAACAAAACTTAAGCTTTACTGGCTTTCTCTCCCTGCAGATATAGCCCACATCATTTAATTGATTGTATAATCAAAGATTTCCAGCCGGGCACAGTGGCTCATGCCTGTAATCTCAGGACTTCGGGAGGCCGAGGCAGGCAGATCACGAAGTTAGGAGTTCAAGACCAGCCTGACCAACATGGTGAAACTCCGTCTCTACTGAAAATACAAAAATTAGCCAGGTATGGTGGTGGGTGCCTGTAATCCCAGCTACTTGGGAGGTTGAGGCAGGAGAATCGCTTGAAACCGGGAGGTGGAGGTTGCAGCGAGCCGAGATTGTGCCACTGCACTCCGGCCTGGGCAAAAGAGCAAAATTCCATCTCAAAAAAAAAAAAAAAAAAAAAAGGTTTCCTATGCTCAGGAACTCCTAGAGTTCAGAAGGCTTCTGCTGTTTTCTATCAGGCTCCAGCAGATGAACACATAAGAACTCAAGGTGCCCCAGCACAGAATGGATGCATAGATCCCAAGAAAAGCAGAGGGCAAGAAGCACTTCTGTGGTTTCTTTCTGATTAACGCCATCATCACCCAGGGGTGAGACAAGATGAGGTGTAAAATGCTACACAAGCCATACTTGCGTCAGTAATGCAGTGATATGTCCATACCAATAGAACACGTGCATGCTGGAGAAAATACCAAGTATGCAGCAAGCCCATTTGCACTTCATACCTCTTATTGCATGTGGTGCAAAAATGAAAAAGGAGTGAGAGACAAGTCATCAATAAAATGCACGGGGCTGGGTGCTGAGGAACATAGGGGAAAATAAAAAACAATTGTATTTTAATTCTGTGATGGGGCAGCTACTGTGCTTGAAAAGAAAGAGGGGCCAGGCACAGTGGCTCATGCCTGTAATCCCAGCACTTTGGAAGGCTGAAGCAGGTGGATCACTTGAGGCCAGGAGTTCGAGACCAGACTGGCCAACATGGCAAAACCCTACCTCTACTAAAAATACAAAAATTAGCCAGGTGTGGTGACACGTGCCTGTAATCCCAACTACTTGGATGGCTGAGGCATGAGAAACACTTGAACCCGGGAGGCAGAGGTTGCAGTGAGCCAAGATAACGCCTTTGCATTCCAACCTGGGCAACACAGAGAGACACTGTCTCAAAAAAAAAAAAAAAAAAAAAAAGAGAAAAGGAAAAAGTGGTTAAGAAAAAGAGGCTCATGCTTCTCATCACATCTTAGGCAGGGAGCCCAGGTATGAGTCCTGAATAAATGACAAACTGTGGGTTGTGTCCTGAATGCAACCTACAGGCACCAAGAGCCTCAGTGCTAACCATCTCTGAAGAATTCCTTGCACCACAGAGTGGATGACCAATATTCCCCTTCTGCTCCCAACAAGCACGAGATTTCTTCTTTTTTAGATTCGGGGGTACATGTGCTTGTCTGTTACATGGGTATATTGCATCCTGGTGGGGACTGGGTTCCTAGTATACCCATTACCCAAATAGTAAACATTGTACTTGACAGGAAATCTCTCAAGCCTCAGCACTCCCACTCTTTTGGAGCCCCCAGAATCTATTATTTCCATCTTTATGTCCATGCGTACCCACTGTTTAGCTCCCGCTTGTCAGTGAGAACATGCAATATTTTCTGTTTCTGAGTTAGTTTGCTTAGGATAATGGTTTCCAGCTCCATTCATGTTGCTGCAAAAGACATGATTTCATTGTGTTTTATGGCTGTGTAGTATTCCATGGTGTATAAATACCACATTTCCTTTTCCAGTCAACCGCTGATGGGCACTTAGGTTGGTTCTATGACTTTGCTACTGTGAACAAGAAGCATGTGATTTCTAATGCAGGATAGTCGTGTGTGGAACTAAGCATTTCATCTGAAACACAAGAATGAAGTATGTGCACTCACCTCCATGTATACAAACAACACTTGAAAAACAGACCTGAGGTCAGGATCCGTGGCTCACACCTGTAATCCCAACAGTTTGGGAGGCTGAGGCAGGAGGATTGCTCGAGCCCGGAAGTTCAAGACCAGCCTCAGCAACAAAGCAAGACCCCCGTCTCTACAGAAAATACAAAAATTAGCCAGGAGTGATGGCACACGCCTGTAGTCCCAGCTACTTGGGAAGCTGAGGTGAGAAGATCAGTTGAGCCCAGGAATTCAAGGTTGCAGTGAGCTATGATCACACCACTGAACTCCAGCCTGGGAGACAGAAAGAAAGCCTGTCTCAAAAACAAAACAAAACAAAAGGAAAAGAAAAACAGACCTGAAATGAATTTCAGGACACAACTGTGATTTTCAGAGATAGTCCGTAACACTTCCTTCTCTCCTTTCCCATCCCCTACTCATCCAGGAAGAAACCTGTGGGAAAATGCCTTTGACTTGTGATCGTGGAAGGACAGACTGCCAAGGCTTAGGAACACAGACAGACCTTGCAACAACTCAACTCCCACAGATCAGATTTAAAAGAAATAGAAGCCATTCTGCAGACTAACTCAGATTTCTCCAAACTGTGGAAAAGTACATAAGGAGCCTCACTGAAGCTAACTACTCCCCATTCCACACAGAACCAAGAAAACCCCATGTGTGGCTGTGTCTCTTTAGACAACACATGTGCACGGGTCACAGACTGACCCACTCATGAACTCTGTTCTAGTAGAAATAAAACGCATACATTGAAAAAAACAGCCAGGCTCCATGAAAGAACATCTACCACTTAAGAACATGTAAACATCCAGGAGTTCACCTAGTTATGCATCCTAAGGGAGTTTTTTCTGGGACTGCTTCCCTTTGAGAAGTGTAAACATGGTTGTATCATCTGCAGAAAAAAAATGACAGGAAGAAAATGAACAGGCTAGATGCTTGCAGCAATTCGTGGAACATCACAAAACTGGGGTGCCTTGCCTAGGAGCTCTGAGCCCTCTCACTAGCCCACAAGCACACCCCTAGGATTTTGGTAGAAACTATCAAAGCCCCCAAACTAAAGAAGTCAGGTTTTAGAAGAAGAAAACGCTCACTCCATGTTTATGCAAATCTAAAGATCCCCAAGGAAAGAATGTCACCTGACATGCAGTGGCTGGGGTTTCTGTTCTATGCTGGGGTCCCCAGAGACATCTTATTCCCTAGGGGAGCACCGTAGATGAGGCACAAAAGTTGTCTTCTGGCCATGAGCACCCAAACACGTGGACACACAAGGACCTCCGAGGTAAACTGGCAAACTCCCCAGTGCCGTCCCTGCCCTGGCTCCTGTGCTGAATGAGGTGGGCTCATACTGGTTACCATAGCGTTCTTCATGCACAAATCAAGCCCCAGATCTTTAAAATGAAAATGTTAAAAAGCAATTATGGTCATTAATTGATGCATGGATAAACAAAATGTGGGATATTTGTAAAATGGAATATTATTCAGAAGTAAATAAAAGAATAAGGTTCTAATGCAAGCTACTATACAGATGATCCCTGAAAAGATTGTGCTAGTAAAAGAAACCAAGCACAAAGGCCACACAGCATATGACTCAATTCAAAGGAAATGCCCAGAATAGGTAAATCCTTAGAAACAGACAGTTGATTAGTGATTTTCAGGAGCTGGGAGACAGGGAGAAGGAGAGTGACTGTTAACAGGTATGGGGTTATTTTAAGGGGTGAGGAAAATGTTCTGGAATTAGATAATTGTGATGGCTGCACAACTTTGTGAATATACTAAAATGAATTTAATGTATATAATTTATAGCTCAGTAAACAAAAAAAATTAATTCCTGTAATTTTCTGTATGTAGCTTATATTTTAATCAAGAGGTAAGCTTTAAAAAATAATACAAGCCCACACTTTACAGAGAAGAATTCGTATTAATTTTTTCACATTAAAAAAAAAAGTTTGCTTAGTTAGAAGAAATCAAGCTAGTACTAGAACTTTATAATCTCAAATTGTTTTCCAGAGCTCAGGGGAAAGAAAATCAATTCCCATTCCATCATAATTGTATGAGATTCCCCCCCACGCCAAAGTAAAAGTTACAATTAGAATTCATCAATTAAAATCTGTTAAGAGAAGCCGGGTGCGGTGGCTCACGCCTGTAATCCCAGCACTTTGGGAGGCCGAGGCGAGCAGATCACTTGAGGTCGGGAGTTCGAGACCAGCCTGACCAACATGGAGAAACCCCATCTCTACTAAAAAATACAAAATTAGCCAGGCATGGTGGCGCATGCCTCTAATCCCAGCTACTCGGGAGGCTGAGGCAGAAGAATCACTTGAATCTGGGAGGCAGAGGTTGCGGTGAGCCGAGATCACGCCATTGCACTCTAGCCTGGGCAACAAGAGTGAAACTCAGTCTCAAAAAAATAAAAAAATAAATAAATAAAATAAAATCTGTTTAGAGAAAGCATATGTACTTAACAATGCTGAGGTTTTCTAATCCATTCAAAGGCTATGTTATCAAAATAACCAGAAGACAGACCATATACACACACTCATTATGTGTGTGTGTATGTGTGTGTGTGTGTGTGTGTGTGTGTGTATGTGTGTGTTTTAGGAAGCAATAGCCAGTTAAACAAGGAGTGACAATATTAACCAGTTTCTTCTCTTGACTTATAATCATGCTTAAGAGACCATTATAAACTACCTTGGCAGGGTGTAGTGTCTCATGACTGTAATCCCAGCACTTTGGGAGGCCGAGGCGGATGGATCATCTAAGGTCAGGAGTTTGAGACCAGCCTTACCAACATGGTGAAACCCTGTCTCTACTAAAAATACAAAAATTTACTGGGCATGGTGGTGGGCGCCTGTAATCCCAGCTACTCGGGAGGCTGAGGTAGGAGAATCGCTTGAACCCGGGAGGCGGAGGCTACAGTGAGCCGAGATTTTGCTGCTTCACTCCAGTCTGGGCAACAGTGAGACTATGTCTCAAAAAAACAAACAAAACAAAGAAACAACAACAACAAAAACCTATCCCCTCATTTGCCTCTCAAAACATCTCAAACTGTCCTCTAGTCTGATCATCATTCATTCCTCAGTCGATTACAGTGGCCTTCTGCTACCATCTTCTGAAATTGCTCTGCCGAGGTCAATGAAAAGTCTTTGCCAAATCCAGCCATGCACAATCACTCCTGCTCCTACAAAACTCCTGCAGCATCTGGCATCCCCCATTCTTGCAGCAATCCCTATTTGGGCTTCTAGGAATTCACGCTATGGTTGTTTCCTTCCTGTCCCTCCACACAGGCTCCCCCATGTCTATCCCTTACCAGAGACCTCCCCACAGTTGCATTTCAGCCCCCTGCTCAGGCTGCACATTCGCCCAAGGTCACAGCCTCCTTTTCTGAGGTAGGCTGGGGCCTGGACCTCTCTCATGGACCCGAGCCTACATTTATAGCTGTTTACTAGACATCTCCACCTGGAGGTCCTGACTGCTTCTCCAGCTCTCTAAAACTGGAATGGAATTGTTTACCTTTCTGCAAATCTACTATTTATCTAAGGGCTCAAAACCCAAACATCAGAGCGATGACTAATTTTCTCCCTCTGTGATAACTGGCTCCTAAACCTTCCTTGTTTCACTGCCAAACTGTCTAAACACCCAACCCCTCCTCAAAAATCCCCACAGCCATCCCTCTCCTCCAGAACCTCATCCTCCCAGCCTGGACCACTGCACCCTGCTGACTCCTGCCCAGGCCACCTCCCTGTCACCAATGCCTTACCCCTGGCTCCAAGCCCTGGAGAGCGCTCCCTGCCCAGTGCTGTGGCCTCCTCCTGGCCCACACGAGGAAGCCTAAATGCCTCAGTGCATCAGACAAGGCCTTTCCCAGCCGGGCTCAAAGGGGCATCTCCTGCCTCCTGAAATAACAATTTCACCCAAGCTTGTGAGGAATATGTATCTCCCCACTGGTACCCCGTGCCTGAGGAACCACCAGGTTTCCCACATGTTATGTGGCAGTCTATTAAGGTGACTCATTTCTTTAATAATTAATACACTTGAAAGGCAAACATTCAAGGGCACAAATGACTGCAGCATGAAGAACTATCCCACTCCACCCACCCAGCCATCCAGCTGACCATTTTCCTTCTTGGGGAGAATTCTGGGGACTCTCCCCAGAATTGGGAGAGTCCTTCCAAAGAGTGAACATGCAAGATTACATCTTTTTTTTTTTCTTTTTTTTTTTTAAGATGGAGTCACACTGTTATGGGCTCAGGCTAGAGTGCAATGGCTCAATCTCGGCACACTGCAACTTCCGCCTCCCAGGTTCCAGCAATTCTCCTGCCTCAGCCTCCCGAATTGCTAAGATTACAGATACCCGCCACCACACCGGACTAATTTTTTTGTATTTTTAGTAGAGACGAGGTTTCACTATGTTGGCCAGCCTGGTCTCGAACACGTGACCTCAGGTGATCCAACCGCCTCGGCCTCCCAAAGTGCTGGGATTACAGGCATGAGCCACGGTGCCCGGCCACTAGATTATTTCTTTAGACTTAACTCTCTACTTCCCCTGGTATGGCAGGGAGCACTCACTATCTCTTAAGAACCTTCAGCCTCCCTTTCCATGGCCTGGAGCAGTGTCACCAGCTGCCTAGCTGGGGGGCATTTCCCAGACCTGTTCTGGTGTCATGCTATGAGCTCTTGCTAAGGGGACTTGAGCAGAAGTGGCACGTGTCCAGGCTGGACAGAGGCCATCAAGCCTCTGTGCTGCCTCCACTTCTCTCCCTTTTTCTCCAGCTGATGCAGAGAAATGAGGCAACATTGGAAGGACCCTGGGGTCCCAAATCCTTCTTGCAAGTGGGCTGCCTGCTGAGCCATTCTATGAGCAACATGTAAGGCTGCTGTGTTTGAGCCATTATATATTTGGGGGTTTGTTATACTTGCGAGCAGTGCCCCAACAAACACACACCTTGCCACCTCCTCACACTTAAAACACACCTAGGTCAGACATGCCCTCCTCTCAGAGGCTCCTCTTGACTCCTGCAGGGAGGGTGAGACAGTGTTCCCTGTGGTCCCACAGCACTTTGTTCATATCTTTAAATATCACACCCAGGGGTTTAAGTGCCATTCATCTGTTCATATGTCTCTTTCCCACAACAGACTAAGATCTCAAGGAGTAGACACTATGGCTCATCCTCGAACCCAGCACATCTAGCATTAGGTGCTCCATTCGCATTTACTGAAAGAACAAGTTAACACCAAGAAGTAGTGGTCGGTGTCGTAAATGGTGGCACCAAGTGTGCAGAACTCTGTAGGAAGTAAAGATTGGAAACTGAGGCATGCTTCATAAATATTTTTGTCACACGACCAGTTATATGTGCCCACTTCTTTTAAGTTTTAATTTTGTTAATTAACAGACTTTTTTTTTGAGACAGGGTCTTACTCTGTCACCCAGGCTGAAGTGCAGTGGTACCATCACAGCTGACTGCAGGCTCAACCTCCCAGGTTCAAGCGATCCTCCCACCTAAGCCTGCTGAGTAGCTGGGACTACAGGAGCCCATCACCATGCCTGGCTAATTTTTGTAATTTTTGTAGAGATGGGGTTTTGCCATGCTGCCAAGGACTAGGCTGAAGTGATTTGCTCTCCTCCGCCCCTCAAGTGCTGGAATTACAGGCATGAGCCACTGCACCCTGCCAACTTGCTTTTTCCTTTTTTTTTTTTTTTTTGAGACAGAGCCTCACTCTGTCATCAGGCTGGAGTACAGTGGCTCGATCTCGGCTCACTGCAACCTCTGCCTCTCAGGTTCAAACAATTCACCTGCCTCAGTCTCCCAAGTAGCTGGGACTACAGGTGCCCACCACCACACTCAACTAATTTTCACATTTTTAGCAGAGATGGGGTTTCACCATGTTGGCCAGCATGGTCTCGATCTCTTGACCTCATGTTCCACCTGCCTTGGCCTCCCAAAGTGCTAGGATTACAGGCATGAGCCACTGAGCTCAGCTGTTTTTTTTTTTAGAGAACTTTTAGGCTCCCAGGAAAATGAGCAGTTAGTGTAGAGTAGTAGTTGCCAACCTTTTTGGCACCAGGGACCAGTTTCATGGAAGACAATTTTCCCATGGCCCAGGGGCGGAGGGATAGTTTCAGGATGATTCAAGCACATTACATTTATTGTGCACCTTATTTCTATTATTATTACATTGTGATATATAATGAATTAATTATACAAATCACCATAATGTAGAATCAGTGGGAGCCTTGAGCTTGCTTTCCTGCAACTAGATGGTCCCATCTGGCAGTGATGGGAGACAGTGACAGATCATCAGGCATTAGATTTTCATAAGGTGCACACAACCTAGATCCCTCACATGCACAGTCTAATGCTGCCGCTGATCTGACAGGAGGCGGAGCTCAGGCAGTAATGGGGAGCTATGGGGAGTGGCTGTAAATACAGATAAAGCTTCACTTGCTAGCTCGCCCACTGCCACCTCCTGCTCTGCAGCCTGGTTCCTATGTTGGGGGAACCCCTGGTGTAGAGAGTTCCCACATACTCCCTCACACCCCCTCTGGCTTTCCCCCTTTATTAACATCTTGCGCTGGTGTTTTACATTTGTTACAAGTGATGAACTGATACTGATATATTATTATTGTTATTATTATTATTTTCCTAGAGGGAGTCTGGCTCTGTCGCCCAGGCTAGAGTGCAGTGGAGTGATCTCACCTCATTGCAACCTCTGCCTCCCAGATTCAATCGATTCTCCTCTCTCAGCCTCCCGAGTAGCTGGGATTACAGGCATGTGCCATTGTGCCCAGCTATTTTTTTTTATATTTTTGGTAGAGACAGGGCTTCACCATGTTGGCCAGGCTGGTCTCAAACTCTTGACCTCAGGTGATCCACCCACATCAGCCTCCCAAAGTACTGAGATTACAGGCATGAGCCACCATGCCTGGCCCTGATACATTATTATTAACTGAAGTCCACAGTTGGCATTAGGGTTCACTCTATGTTGTACAGGCTATGGTCTGAACAAGTGTATAATGACATGTAGCCACCATAATGGTATCACACAGAGTAGTTCTACTGCTCTCAAAATCCTCCATGCTTGATATAGTTTGGATATTTGTCCCCTCATATCTCATGTTGAAATACAATCCCCAGTGCTGGAGGTGGGGCCTGGTGGGAAGTCTTCGGGTCTGGGGGTGCGGATCTCTCATAGCTTGGTGCTGCCCTCATGCTAATGAGTGAGTTCATGTGAAACTAGTCGTTTAAACGTGTGTGGCACCTCCCCCACCACTCTGTCTCTTGCTCCTACTCTTGTCATGTGATGGGCAAGCTCCTGCTCCTCCTTCTGCCATGAGTCACAGATCCCTGAGGCCTCACCAGAAGCAGATGCTGGCACCATGCTTCTAGTACTGTGTGCAGATCTGTGAGCCAGTTAAACCTCTTTTATCTATAAATTACCCAGTCTCAGGTGTTTCTTTATAGCAACACCAGAACAGCCTAACACAAGGCTCCACCCATTCGTCTCTCCCTCCCCCAAGCCCTGGCAACCACTGATCTTTCTACAGTCTACATGGTGTTGCTTCTTGCAAGATGTCCTTCAGTAGTTGAATGGATAAACAAACTGTCATCCATTCAGACAAAGAAGTACTAGTCCACAATAAAAAGACTGAGCTATCAAGCTATGAAAAGACATAGGGGAACCTTAAATGCATAGTGCTAAGTGAAAGAAGCCAATCTGAAAAGGCTGCATACTGTATGATTTCAAATTTATGACATCTTGCAAGTACTAGAGATCTAGTACTAGAAGCTGATGTTGTTTCCTAGTTAATTTTTTTCAGGCGTTGGGGGTTGCTGGGGGGAGCTTCTAGCATTAAAATAGGAGCAAATTGATCTTGAGCAGTAGTTGGAGCCACTGTAAAAAGCAAAATGTATATACAAAACACAGGAGTAATGGAACCCAAGTGCTCTAATGATAGTGGTAGCCCATGTGCTGAGACTTACACACAGAGTATATATTTCAGGGTGTGTACTTCAGTCAATTTCTTCATTTTTAAGTCAGGTGCCATGTCGTTACCTCTTTAAAAACCACTAGTAGCTAGAAAACAAAATGAATCTCCACTATCATCACTGAAATGCACATGATCTATCAGGAAAACTTGCAGGAAACATCTTTAATGACATAAATCAAGCCATCTTTATTTATTTATTTATTTGAGACCAAGTTTTGCTCTTGTCACCCAGGCTGGAGTGTAATGGTGTAATCTTGGCTCACTACAACCTCTGCCTCCCATGTTCAAGCAGTTCTCCTGCCTCAGCCTCCCAAGTAGCTGGGACTACAGGCGCCCACCACCACGCCTGGCTAATTTTTGTATTTTTAATAGAGACAGGGTTTCACCATGTTGGCCAGGATGGTCTTGAACTCCTGACCTCAGGTGATCTGCTCACCTGCGCTTCCCAAAATGCTGGGATTATAGGCATGAGCCACCACACCTGGCCAAGCCATCTTTATTGAATGGCTTAAGTGAACTTGTTTCCAAAAAGAAGTTTGGCTGAGTGTTTTATCACTATGTTTCAAAGGAACCCTGTGAATATTTTAATGTGTTTTACAAGCCACTTTCTATTAAGCGTAACGGCAGTTAGACTTAAATATATGCCTATGACTGAGACATCCTGCTCAGAGGTCCCTGCAGAGATCATGAGCAGTACTCAGAGAAGAGAAGAAGGGAATCACCAATTAACTTCCTCCTATATTGGAAGGTGGCTGGAACGCCAACCCACCTGTGTTGATGATGTGATTACAGAGAACCTAAGGCTGAAACAACATTGCCACGTGTTAGAATGATCTTCTACAGAAGAAAGGTTACAAGAATGGGAAGAAAGGATATTGGGCCAAGCAGGTGAGTGAAAACATGGAACCATTACCTTCAGTCAACACATATGTATAACAGATAATAATAAGCATTTTATGCAGTGAGAACAGGATTCCCGGACCCTCTGCTGGGCCCATGGAAGAGGTTTCTTCTGAGCATGTCACAGAAGGTCCACGATCCCCTTCCCAGCTCCATTTCCCACACCAAGCCCTGCAGGACAACTTGCCTTTCTAAGACACCGTGTGCCAACAATTTCACATTATTGATGGCCCTCCCCATCTGCCACCTGGGGAAATCTTCAAACCTGGCTCAAACCTGACCCTCTGAAATCCTCATCCTCACATCCCTCTTTAAACTTTGCCCACGCTGTCAACTGACACAACTCACATTGTTAGGATTATTTGTGCACACCTCACTGCTGTTCACTAGCTTGTTGATTCCTTAAAGGGAGACATTTAACCTCCTTAATCTCTAAATCCCAAGCTCTGACTAGTCCTTAGTAGACCTTAAATTATATTGTTGCAAGGAAAGATCTGTGCCAAACATCTGATCTCCAACTAATAAAATTGACCAAGAACTTATAAAAAGATGCACAACTTAATAGTAGTCAGTAATACACAAATTATAAGAATTAAAAACACATTTGACATCCTTTAGATTGCACAACCTAAAAAGACTGATGATATTCATTGCTGCTTTGTCTAAGTGGAAATGCGTACTCTCATAGATTGTCATGTAAATATAGACTGGTACAGCTTTTAGAAAAAAATCACATGGAAGTGTACTACAAAATTCAAAACCCGATTCCACCCTTAGAATTCTATCATACAAAAAAATTCGAAAATGTACACAAAAATGCACATGGCCAAGGATCACTCAGCAAGTTTTGTAAAAGCCAGACATCCTAAAAGTTTATTAATGCAGATTCATTTCATTGCCTTGGTACACACATACTATGAGATATATTACACTGCTTTAAGATAAGGTAGACTTATACAAATAAGGAAAGCTATCGAAGATACATTAAGAGAAAAAGGAAGTTACTAATAATGTTTAATCTGATCTAATTAATTTTTTTTAAAAAAGGAAGGAAGGCTATGTGTGGGTAAAAAGGCCTAGAAAGAGCACTGAAAGTGAAGCTCAAGTGATGCCAGTGCCCATCTATCCAAGAGTCAGAGGGTGGAAGTTGATGCCTTCTGTCACAATGCTATGGTGGGGGTAGAGGAGTGAAAGAAGATGAGTGAAAGTTGTTGGAACCAAAATGGAGTCACTAATGTTAAGATAACCCTGACAAATAGAGCCAAGGAAGGCCATGAAGAGAGGGCTGTCATTCATGTACGCCTGATAACAAAAATGATTACCAAAAACTGCAAAAACCACAACCATGCACAAAGGCTATCAAAACCTGACACAACAAATACTTTTGTAAGGACATTTGCCCCAGCAACAGCCTGTGCAACCTCAGACTGGTAGCACTCTTGTTACTGATCTTTGTAGCCAAGGATAACTATTTCAAACAATTATGTAATCCTCCTCATTTTTTCCTTTAAAAACTTTGGTTTCCCTTTACCTCTCTGAATACACACACAGTTTTCACTATGGCATGTACATCCCCACTGCAATGCCTATTTCTAAATAAACATCCTTCCTTGTAGAGAGCCTCTCTGTGTGTGTTATGTAGGTTGACTCGTGTGAAAGTCAAGTTCATTGTTTTATTAAAAGTATGAATAGTAATGGGAGTTTCTTATGACAATATATGCAAGTATCTTTTGGTAATTTTTTAAAAAGGCTGTACTGAGAACAAAACAGGGAAGGCAAGGATGTTTACTGACAGAAGACTACAATGACAATGGGGATTTTAACTCATTGGTCTAATGGGGACCTTTTAAAAATCTCTAAATAGAGCCAGTGGAGCCTTCCAAGTGTGTGCTCTCAAACCTCACATTTGGCCTGACATGAAGCCTTACAAACAGGTAAATGATTTAAAAATAAACACTTCTTAGTCTATTAAGCAAATGCTTGTGCCAAAATATATTACTAAAATCAATCATACTTGCTTTCAAAAATGCCTCTGTGTGTATTTACTAAGTCCTTAAGAAATTGTTTGTATTATTACTCTTGATTCATAAGTGTTTTTGTCTGTTTAAACAATACTATAGGAACAAGCCAGAAAAAAAGAGGGGGCAATGATACTGCTTTGTCTTTTCTGAAAACCAGAGCTCAGGGTTTGAGCCCTACACCACTTTTTATCACTTTTAAGCGTTGTTTCTTATCACCATTTCATAACTGGTGGAACTGAGGTAGAGAGGATGTAACGAGCAGATCTGTTCTAGGTACTGCACGATATGGAAAAATGCTGATGAATTTAGGAGAAGCAAAAAAAGGAAAGAAATGGAAATATCCTCAAACGGAACTTTCATCAGATGTTGCCTTTATCAGTCCTGCCAAGCCGCGGAATTTGGCATCAAATACATACACACGGTTGCTTCATCTGCAGCAATTTGCATGGCACCACGTAGAGCCACTGCAGGCTATATAGATCAAACTCCATGTTTGTTTTCTTTTCTCTAGTGTCTACTTCCAGTCCTGTACAAGTAAAAACTAATAGTTGCTTGTGTAATTTTCAAGTTTCCATATAGTTTACTTCTCTTTTAAAAGGAGAAAAGGGCCAGGCGCGGTGGTTCATCCCTGTAATCCCAGTCCTTGGGAGGCTGAGGCAGGAGAATCACTTGAGCCCTGGAGTTCAAGACCAGCCTGGGCAACACATTGAGACCCTGTCTCTACAAAAAATTTTTAAAATACCCAGGTGCAGTGGCACGGGCATGTAGTCCTAGCTACTTGGGGGGCTGAGGTGGGAGGATGATTTGAGTCCAGAAGTTCGAGGCTACAGTGAGCTATGATCATGCCACCGCACTTGAGCCTGGGCAACAGAGAGAGACCCTGACTCTAAAAAAAATTTAAAAGAGGAGAGACTACAAGTTTTAGAGAAACATGTTTAAAAACATGAAAAGGACAGTTTCTGTGTCTCACACATAGTAAAGAATGGAGCTCTGGAAGGACCTAGAAAACAAAATGTACTCTTAAGTAAGTATCTGGATATCCACTGCAATGCTGGAACCACTATGGGAATACTCTATGAGAAATGATTTTGAATCTGTGCTTTCTATGTCAAAGTGATTAGTAATATTTCTAAAGAATGTGAGCTCTCTGTTGATCTAGAGTTATGTCACACTTTACACAACAGACAAAATCCTAAATATTTCATGTGCAGTCTTAGAACCTCAATCAAAGCTTTAGAAATAAAGGGAAGGCATGGTTGAAGTAAAATAACCTCAGGAAGATATCCCATGGAAGTAATTTTTTAAAGTAGGTGGAGGTTTGTACAGAGCTGTTTATAGCCACACCAGTTAAATTTGTCATTTAATGCTTGAGCTTACGAAGAACAGAACAGAGTCTTCAAATCAAGCTGAGCTTCTTGTGTTCAAGTTGTCTGCTTGGATATCGATTCCTACCATCAATATTCCGGAAATATTTATAGGTAACTATCTGTGACCATGCAAATGAGAGCATTGAACTCTTTTCTTTTTTAAGTTCTGCGATACATGTGCAGGATGTGCAGGCTTGTTACACAGGTAAACATGTGCCATGATATTTTGCTGCACAGATCAACCCATCACCTAGGTATTAAGCCCTGCATGCATTAGCTATTGAAAGCATTGAATTTTACAAATCAAATATGAAGCTCATTTCAATTATCACCAAAAATTTTATTTTGTAGTCACCAAATTGCATCTAAAAGCCTATCTATTGTTCAATGTAATAAGCTCAAGGATGTCACATTTCCCAGAGAACAGTTTTTAAAATGCTAACCAGGGAGGCACAGCCTCTCCCAAAGCTTTGAGTCCGCTCTAGCCAAAACCACTCCTGGCCACCTGGTCCCACTTCATCTTTGTCTTTGATGGCAACAGAGCCCCGCTGTGCCACCTTCCTGTCTGTATTAACCTTCTTCTGGCCAATTCATTCTAAAATGGTTCTTTTCAAGTGGTTTTTTAAAAAAATACAAATGAAGAATTTGTAAATTACAGAAAGAAATAAGCCTGAAAGGACAAGGAGGATTCCCTTTGGGCCCTCTCCCTATCTTTCCAAATGAAATCAAAATCTGAGATGCTCCCAATCTTAAGTCTGAACGCTGAGTCTGTGACTGATTTTACACAGAAACCCTTCAATAAAAGCGCCTAGAGTTCTGGGAAGATAATGTACCCACCATCAGTATACACATTTTTCCATGAAGTACGTATCGTATTCCTTTCTAGAACTATTCATCCACCTGCCTCAATTTTCTGTTCCTTTCAATTGTCAGCAGAATCAGAGCCACAACTGCCTGCATGTGCATTGTCAGAAAATATAAATTAAGGGCCAGGGTTCTTTGCAGAGCACTGTTTCCTGATGACTTAGAGCAATGATCATCTATTCACATTGCACCACTTAATAGCCCTTGATTATATTTCACTCTCACACTTGCTGTTTCCTAATCATTAATCTTATATTTCCAATTTGATATAAATTCCCTAAAGCAAGATATTATATCAATTCTTTAGGTGCCTGCACAGAATCAACACTTGTACTAAAACATTATGGTTGATGAAAACAAATAAAAACCTCACTGCTGGTTCTCAGGGGCTCTTCCCTGTTTGCATCATGGCACTTCTTGTGTTCCTGGAAACTCCAGCTGCCCAGTGAGTGAGTGCATTGGGCATTAGTCAAAATGGCCTAAAAATAGCATAGAAAATGCTAAAACAGCATAAAAATATATTTCCTCGTTTCTTTGGGTCTTCATTCCTGAAAGTTCCCAGGTTACAGAAAACTTACATGAAACATGTATGCTTTTCTCTTATTAATCTGCCTTTCGTTACAGATAGGGGCCTCAGCCATGAGCCTAGTGACGGGGGAGGAAAAGAAAGTAGATTCTACTCCCCTACAATAGCAACATCAGTATTTCTCCATGTTTTAGATGAGGGTATTTGGAGTTAAGTGATTAGACCAAAGCCCCAAGGGTGCAAGTCACTGACCAAGACTAGAACTAAAGTTTCCAGGGCCAAGTGCCTGGAGTCACTGCACTGAATGATGACGATGGGAACCTAAAACTTCAGAGCAGTCATATATCTCAGAAAGGGTATGTGGAGCTTTTCGTAAACACATGCGCGCACACAGATGCACGCAGACACACACACACACGCACACATATGGCCCTGGTTCTAAGATGATTCTGACACATCCTTCTTCCTCCTCCCTTCTCTTCCTTTTTCCCCCTCTTCCAGCCGACTACCTTAAGAATCCCTTCATTTGAGGATGTGGTTCTGTTTTTGATACAAAGACCCAGATGAGAAATCTCAGAGCAGCCGAACTTAGGATGAATTCCTTCTTACAAACTGACTGTTAAACACAAGTACATACAGTCAAGGCAAGGAAAATTGGTGCTTCAAAAGAAAATGATGAACTGTTGAACTCACACCCTTCTGAGATATTTGATTCTAGCATTTCATTGTCTGAGCTCTGCGAATTGTGGATCTCGGAAGGTGATACAAAATCATCCTTGTCTGTAGACATGGAAATGCTGTCAGGTGGCAGCTCAGCTCATTGCTCCCACCATACTGTGGAAGATGCCAGTTTGGCCTCTATTTGCACATTCATTTCATTCTTTTTGATCTAAAAATGCATCTGCTCTTTGCATTCTGCCTGGAATCGATTGTAACATCTTCCCAGTTCTCTCTTTAACACTATGTCTATGAGAGTTATGATTTAACTTTTTGAAAAAAAAAAAAATCCTTTAACATGGTACTAGATCTAGAGGAGGCAGAGTAGCCTTGTCCCCAAGGAGACCACAGTTTCTCAGTGAAGGTCTGGCACTGCAAGGCTTAAAACCCTATTTGTTACCTTCTATAGGGTACTGCAAGGCTTAAAACCCTATTTGTTACCTTCTATAGGGTACTGCCATTTATCCATAGACTTTAAAAGACTGCAAGAAAACGTCAGCTGATGCCGCTTTAACATAGAGCCTCTCCTAGTTCCGTGCAAATGTTAGGGGCATTATTACAGGACAGTGGGGATCTTTTGACACAGGGTCCCGATATTCCGCATCTGAGGGTATGTATTCATTGGGAGCTATGTCCTGGTCAGGGAGACACCTTGGCTCCCTAATTGCTAATGGGAGAATTAATGGGCTTCCTGAAGCAAGCCACTGAAGGAAAAGGTGGGTTGAGAGAGTCTGTTAACAGGGGGAAATGAGAGTTTATTGGACATATGGGTATGAGCAGTGTAAGAGGTAAAATCTGAAGCTTACGGCATTAACAAGGAGACCTGGGAGCATGGTACATAGAGCACCAGTTAATTTTACTTTCAGACACTTGAGTGCCAATCAACTGATTCCACAGTAAAACTGACTGCATATTGTGTCCATTGTATATCTGTTTATGCTTAAAGGTTTTAATACTGACTTGAGATTTGCTATGCATAAGTTAAGTCAATGAACAGTTGGTGAACATCCCTGCTGAGGCAGGCACTGTGTAAGCACAGAGGCGTAGACAGCAGCCTCCTGATCAGAATCGTGCTATTGCTTGTGAGAAATGCAGATTCCTGGGCTCCACCCCAAATATAGTGAGTCAGAAATCTCTACTGTAAACAAATTTCCAGTCCTATGCACCGAAGTTTCAGAATCAGTGAGCTAGAATAATTATCCTAACAAGTCTAAATTGAACAACTGGGCTACAGAATTATCAAATTTGGAGTGTTAAAGAGGCTTTAATCCCATCTGTACCATGAAGTTAATAATATCAGACTTTCACCTGTCTCACAGGACTATTAGGATAATCAAATGGTATAATACATGCGAAAGTGCTTTGTAAGCTAATGAAGTAAAAAATTATCCAGCTGTCTTAAATTCTTTCTGAAACAAATTAGACTATGGGTCCACGAATCAATGAAAACTTATCCAGCATCTGAGATGACAGTCCATAAGTATCAGCTCATAAATGAATAGACTTACAGGTTGTCCAATACAACTATCTCATCTATGGATGAAGAAGACGGAACCCAAAATGGTAAAGAAACTGGCCAGTGTCAAGCCCAGACCAAAAAGGCAGGACTTAGAAGCCAGGCATTTGGGGAAATGGGAGAAATGAAGTCAAATAAGAGCAAACGTTCCTGGGTAGTTAGGACCCAGCTTTGTAGAGGGTAGGGACTCAGTTACACCAACAGGCTGAAGAGGAATGAAACACCTGGCTCAGCCTAAACTGGGGGAAACTAAACCACACCTGTCTCCATAAATGGCCAAGAATTAATGGGAAACTGGGGACAAAAGAAGGTCTCAGGATGCAAAGATGACAAGCAAGTGAAAGAAACTCAATACCTCAGTACTTCATAATTAAAGTTCTGATAAATGGCTTGACTTGATCTGGAATCCAGTGTTCTAAACCACCCCCGAGATAGCCCAAGTTTTCAACCACATGGCAATTTCAAGCAGCAAAAGTGCTCAAGACTGTACGTCACTCATGAAGAAACACAAGTCACAAGCACAAAATATGGTTTGGCTTATTGCTCCATTCAAATATCTTTACTTTGTATATGCCTTAGTATTTTCAACCTGAAAAGAAGTTGCTTTGTGTATCTCCCATGAATAAAAGAAAGTCAAAAAGCTGAATGATACCATTCAGAGGCTAATCATAAATATTAATAAAGTTAATCCTTCTGGAAGTAGTATTGACAATTTATGCTTCTCCTGGGCAATTTGTAAGTCATGTGATACAACAAATTACAGCTAATGTTTCCTGAGGGCTTTGGAATTTGTCCATTTTGAGAGGACTGGGTGGGAGAGTAACACGGGTTCTTGAATTTCTGTAAAGGAGATAAATATGCAGACATTAATGCTGTCCAGAATCTATGCACACTGTCTGCGCTTGCCCTGAAAACACATCATCTAGGGCTCTCATCTTCTAACCCTGGTGCCAGGACTAATCTGGAGTCTTCCAAGAGACTTTCAAGTGAAATCTATTGATAACATTTTATTTTAAAGGGGGGTAGGGGTGAGAGCAGGGGAACAGCAGCACAAACAAGTCCAATGGCAATGACAGGACAAGCCCTAGTGTCTTACCATCTGCAGGCTGCCAATGCCCTTTCAGTTTTATGGGTTTTAACAGGAATTTTAATCGCTGAAATACAGTTCTCAGACAATCCCAGTAATTCATACAACAAATGTTTATTTTCTATAGTAGAAACAGTGAAACCCAATGCCTGTCTCATGGAGGCTGCAGTCTAGGGGGTGGGTGGGGGTGGGCGCATGATAAATGAATGAATGTATAACGTATTCAACAAAGAAAAAGAGGCCAGGTGTAGTGGCTCATGCCTGCTATCCCAACACTTTGGGAGTCCAAGGAAGGAGGACTGCTTGAGGCTGGAAGTTTGAGACGAGCCCAGGCAACTCAACTTTGTGAGACCCCATCTCTACAAAAAGTTTTAAAAATAGCCAGAGTGGTGGTGAACACCTGCGGTCTCAACTACTTGAGAGGCTGAAGCAGGAGGATCCCTTGAGCCCAGGAGTTTGAGGCTGCAGTGAGCTACAATTGGGCCTCTACACACCAGCCTGGGTGGCAGAGCGAGATCCTGTCTCAGAAAAAAAAACATAGGGGGATAGAGAGGGACCAAGTGATTAAGGAGATCACCTTTAGATGTGGAGGCCAAGTAGGCATTTCTGAAGAGGTGACATTTGATCAGATAATTGATTGAGATGAGGAAACAAACCCAATGAGAGTACTGAGACAGGGATGTGCTCACTGCTTTTGAAGAACAGCAGGAAGCCAGTGTGCATGTGTGCAAGTCAAGAGGTAGAGATTCAGGATGTCAGTTAGGGCTCAAGAGCTGGACCACATAGAGCATTTACCCTGTTGAGCTCTGGTTTATGTCTACATAGAACTAAAAAAGCCACTTTGCAATTCCACTGGGAGTGTCATTTGATCTGATGAAATCTTCAAAGGCTCAATCTGCTGTAGGCTAGAGAATAAACGGTTGAGGAAGGGAGCAGGGTAGAGGATCAGTGCAGACTCCAGTTGAGTGATGACAGTGGCTTGGCCCAGGGCCTTAGTTGTGCAGATGGTGGGAAGTGGTTCTATTGGGGACCTGTTTCAAAGGCAGAGGCAGCAGGATTTGCTGAAGGACTAGGTGAGAGAAAGGGCAGTCAAGCATTGCCCCAAGATTTGGGGCCACATACTGGATGCATGGAGAGTACATGGGGAGGAGGATATGCTAACTGTAATATACCCACAAGACATCCAACAATGTTCATAGGCAAACGTGACAGTGAATAACATTCTGTGCTATTGGATCTGTAGTGGTGAAAATGTTATTCTAATGCAAAAGCTTAGAAACTCTCATAGCTGTCACAGTCTTAGTTGGCTTTCAGCGCCACTTTTCTCCGAAACCATCTCTCTATACCATCTCCCTGAGCAAAAGCACCATGCTCTTTTGCTTCTTCTCTGGCAAATGGGCAATGTGTGTGCTCCCCCGGTAAAGTATTTATCCAGCACCTGCTCTGCATGACCCTGTGCCACAAGCACGGGACAGGAACGAATGAAGAGATGAATGATAGCTGGGTTATGGGGCGAGCACAAAAGAAGGGAAAATAAGCAAATAGCAACGAAGGGCAATTCTCTCAGAATGAAGTATACATTAGGTAATTAACCACAACTTGGGCAATGAAATTCAGCATCATGTGTGCTTCTGAGACTTTGCAGCTTGGAATTAATACTATGAGTGGGATTATTAATATGTAAGAAGCCTCAGTTGAATAGATGAAGGCACTCAACTTGTGGGAAAGTGACACATACATAAAGTACATCCCGGGACTGGTTAGTATGACGTTCCAGACTAGGTCCTCTAGTTGAGAACAGCCAACTTAATCTCCTAAAATTTATTACATTTACTTATATAGTTTATTATGATGGGTACTTCTGTTTAAGAAACACAGCCTGGCTGGGCACGGTGGCTCAGACCTGTAATCCCAGCACTTTGGGAGGCCAAGGAGTTCAAGACCAGCCTGGCCAACATGGTGAAACTCTATCTCTACTAAAAATACAAAAATTAGCCAAGTGTGGTGGCACATGCTTGTAATCCCAGCTGCTCGGGAGGCGGGGGCAGGAAAATCGCTTGAACCCAGGAGGCAGAGATTGCAGTGAGCTGAGATTGCATCATTGCACTCCAGCCTGGGTGAGAGCGAGACTCCGACTCAAAAAAAAAAAAAAAACAAACAAACCAAAAAAAAACAAAACAAAACCACAGCCCTTGTAATAAGATAGTCACGGAGTCAAGAGCCAAGTTGTAATCACGGTTCTAGTTATTGACAAGTCATCTGATCTCTGTGGGTCCCAGTTTCCTAATCTGGGAATGAAAGTCAGGCTTAGGGATCACCAAGGTTCCTCCATGGTTCTACTCTCTGATCATCATCACCCCACATGGCAGATACTGACCACGCCTCATGCTCGCTCTGCTGCCCTCATGAAGGCAAGAAAAGAGCCACCAACTATTAAAGATTTTCAGTCAATCCATGGAAAAATGATAAACCTCATTAGTCATCAAAGAAATAAAAAAACAGGGGATTGTTAAAGAATAAAACAGAGCAGCTTTTAAGGGAATAAAGAGCCCTCCTGAAATGATGACAAGTTCTTTGGCCAGCGATGGAAGACAGACTCCAGAGAAGAAGACCTTTGCCCTGCACCTGCTTGGCCTCTAAATCGCTGGTAACTTACCCTTCTAGCCTCTAGATTCCCATTAAAAAGGAAAAAACAGAATGGCTTGAACTCCACACCACACTTAAGCATAAATTAGAATCAGAAATAGCAACTAGGCTCACTTAGATTTTAACTTAGGTTATCATATTATCAATAAAGGTTGTAAGCCTTTGGAAAAATAACACTTTGGGAGGCTGAGGCGGGCAGATCACCTGAGGTCAGGAGTTCGAGACCAGCCTGGCCAACATGGCAAAACCCCATCTCTACTAGAAATACAAAAATTAGCCAGGTGTGGGGGCGGGTGCCTATAATCCCAGCTACCCGGGAGGCTGAGGCAGGAGAATCACTTGAACCTGGGAGGTGGACATTGCAGTGAGTCAAGACCGTGCCAATGTACTCCAGCCAAGGCGACAAGAGTGAAACTCCATCTCAAAAAAAAAAAAAAAAAAAAAAGAGAAAGAAAAAGAAAAAGAAGTCTGACTACAAGTATAAAAGATGTTCTAACCAAAACTAATAGAAGAATTACTTCTATTGCAGTACTGCAACAAAAAATTAAGCACAAAATTAGATTTTTGTTTTGGTTTACTGAATTTACAAACTGATCCCTTTGGGGCCAGCACGGTGGCTCACGCCTGTAATCCCAGCACTTTGGGAGATCGAGGTGGGTGGATCACTTGAGGTAAGAAGTTCAAGACCAGCCTGGCCAACATGGTGAAACCCCATCTCCACTGAAAATACAAAAATTATTCAGGTGTGGTGGCACACACCTGTATTCCCAGCTACTCAGGAGGCTGAGGCAGAATTGCTTGAACCTGGGAGGTGGAGGTTGCAGTGAGCCAAGATCATGCTACTGCACTCCAGCCTGGGCAACAGAGCAAGACTCCATCTCAAAAAAAAAAAAAAAAAAAAAACATCCATTTGGTATTACTGGGGCATGCCCATGTAGGTCCTACCTGGACACTGTGGGGTCAGATAAGGAACAGGCTGGTGGGTGACAAGCTGGCTTTGCTGTTCTGTGATGAATCTATGATTCCCCTATTTCCTAGGCCCCTACCTCCTTCTTACCATTATAACTAGATGCACGAGGCCTAAGGGGAGATGTTCTCCACCTTTTGCTCCCAAAGAAGTCTTCCAAGAAGACTGAAGGCCCTTCTTATAAGTCCTTCGGCAGCCACCTGGCCAGTGGTTCTGTGGATAGTAGGTGTTTTGAGCTCTGCTTTCCTTAACTGGATTATTTTAGCATCTAATATAGTTTGAGCACAGCCTGTGGCTATAGAAGACAGATGATCTCCAAACAATCAGATGTGTGCCCTCCATCAGAAACAAAGTTATTGCTTGGAAGATAAATCCCTTTAGCCTCCTGTCCCCAAATATGGTCGCCTAAGCTGTAGACCTTACAGAATAAGCAATTTCTCACTCTTGAACACTGCTTTATGGCATCCTAGGTGTCCTGCAGGAATCATTAGATAAACTGCTGCCCATCATTAAATAACTCCCTGGTACTTCTGCCACTGAAGCATCCCTATATAAAGTTGTCCATTTACATGATCCAAGCAGCTCAACCCAGCCTATACCTGTCCCCCTCCTGGAGGATGCCTGCCTGTCTCTGAGAGGGGCACCCACCACCCCCTGCCAAAGGAACTTTCTGTTTACAAAGTAGTCTGTATTTTCATCCAGACTATTGCCAACATTCCCTACAAATCTTTACAGCTAAAAAGAAATCTGTACAGGTCTGATGCAGGAAGAGACAGAACTACAGGCAGACAAAAACTGCATTTTTATTTAGATAGTTTTAGGAGGAAAAGAGTTTGGACAGGAAGATTTAAAGTTCTTTTTATTAATTTGTTTTCAATACTGCAAAAGAAAAAGTAAAAGTCACCCAGAATCCCACCACTTAGAGAAATGTAGATATCAGAAATGAGATGAAATGATATTAACTCTCCAATTACATTGCACCCACAGTTATGTGTGCTGCCTTCCAGTATCAGCCACTTTTTAATGCATGTACGTATATATAAATATGTATATGTATATGTATACACAAATAAACATGCACTTTTTAACATAAAATGGAATTATGCAGTATTTTTTTAAAATATTACATTCTGAGCATCTTCCCAGAGCAGTGAACTACAGAGCTATGCCACCTCATTATATGGCTACACTTAATTTGTTAAGCCAGTCTTCTCAGTCTCCTGATAACAGTATAAAACATTTTTGCTGACAAGATAGACAACTCTCTGAGATTGGCAGGGACTATTATTCCTGCTTTATGTATCAGAAAATTAAGGCTCTGAGAAAGCTAAGTGATTTGTGAAAACTCATGTAATCTGATAAGTGGGGAGCCATGAAGCAAACATTAGATTCTCCCTCTTCATCCAGGTCTCCTCTCACAGTACTAGCCACCTCTCAGGAACCAGCAACCATGTGGAAACACACCTGATAGTCTCCTTCTGGCTGAGTAGGACAAAGCATGGGCTGCCGCAGGGGAAAAACCTTTAGTCTTTGCAAAAGAGATCACCCTCCTTAAAACTTATGAATAGTATGGTATATCCCTAGTATAGAGCTAGTTTTAAAAGAAGATTGTAAAAATTGTATAAGTTTGACAACATTATAAATAAACCATCATCTTTTGCTAATATTGTCATAATGAATTGCTTCCAGGAGAAAGGAAGAGGGAAGGATCTACCTGAGAGATTAAGAGCCCAGAACTCCTGGAGTACAGTTAGTAGGAGAACAGAGATGTTAAAAACAGAGCAGAAAAACTGGATGAACATAACAGGATTGGTTATATGAAGGTTTTGATAGCAAGAACAAAGGAAAATGGTTAAAGGAGTGGTTGTGAAAACTTGGAAGCAGGCTGCAGGCCTAGAAGGGAGTAGAACCAGTTCAGAGAAACTCTCAAAGTGAAATTCCAGGGATGATGTTGGCTCAGTCAACAGCCAACAGAGAAATTTCCAAGTGATAGCTATGGTTACTGTAGACTGAGCACCTATCCCACATTAGACACTGAACATACAAGTGACTTGATCTTCAGACCATCCCATTTACGGATGAGGAAGCTTTCTGTGCACGTTCTTCCAGCCCTTACTGCAAAGCTTAGCAGAACACCTGACCCTTATGCAGGGCCTTGCTCACAGGAGTGCTGAAAAACTGTGTTGATTTAAAGAGATCTGCTGTACAAGGTACTAATCCTTTTACTTTGTTTAGAATGAATTGACATGCACCATGCACAGTGTTGTGCACTGAGATTACAAATAAGAATAAGATATGGTCACTGAGTTCAAATAACTTAAAATTCAGTGAGAGAAGCAGGTATGTAATGACAGCAGAAGAAAGTGAATTAATTTCTGTGTAGGAATAGACACCACTGGGGCTTTGAGGAAATGTTAAATTCATTCTGACAGAACAAAAGGTGAAAACCTTCCCAGAACAAATAGCATTTGATGAAGGTCTTAAAGACAAACATGAATTCAATAATCAGAAACCGGAGGGAGAACATTTTACCATAAGGGGAAAAAAACCCACTAAGGACTGTCTACACAAATTCATTTACACTTGTAAGTGCCATGGCTGATGGGAGAAGCTAATGGGGTTTATGTGGTAAACCAAACCACTACAGCAAGAGCCGTGCAGAAGGCTGAGCACACGTTGTATGGGCTGACCCCATTAGGAGAATGATTTTCTGAATACATGATATACAAAAATATGTATATTTGTGTATACAAATACATGCACATATATATTTATATATACATACAAACATTAAAAAGCGACTGATACTGGAAGGCAGCACACACAACTGTGAGTGCAATGTCATTGGAGAGTTAATATCATTTCATCTCATTTCTGATATCTACATTTCTCTAATGGCTGATTGGAGTCAGACTACACCCTAAATATGACTACCTGCCATAAAAGTAATTATGGTGTCATTGCAGTGCAAAATTAGGTGTCATTGCTATACAAAAATTCTATTACCTCTACTGGCAAAACTTGAAAGGCAGGTGATCTTTTCTGACTGCAAGGCTGTATCTCCTGTTTCATTGATGTACATCAACTTTTTAAAAATTCTCAATATTTTCCCTAGTTATCCTCTCTGGGGAGGTACCACACTTGACTAAGCTTCATGGTGCCTGATACAGTGTTTTTGCTCTGTCTGAAGCTCATGATGAATCCATAGAAGAATCTGAAAGAAGATATTATCATTCTCTTGAATCACTTTTTCCATGTACTCTTCCAAGTTACCTGTTTTGCCCAGTCTTTCGTATTTTGGCTTGGCTATTTGCTGTGATATTTGGAATATTACATCTTAGATCTTGAGCCATGGATGTCCAGGATCTTGTCTTTTTGTTTTCCATTTTTCCTGCTTCAACACAATTATGCTCAGGGTGATATATAAATGTCCATAATTATTCCCTTTCTCCCTGAAAGGAAATGAGGTCGAGAAAATTCATTTTCCATAAATAGACACAATAGACATTATTACTGAGCCTGCAGACTTTAAGTCAATACTCAGTAGACAGCATGTACCAGGGCTGAGAAGAGATGAAAGCAGGCCTGCTGGTCTCACCAATAGTGTTATTTTCAGAAGTTGTTGTTTGCAGAAAAAGAGGGCTTTACAGAAAGATCAAAATAGAAAAGGGCATACACTAATACAGAAAAATAAAGAAGAAAGATGTTCAAATAACAATTCCATGAAATGACCTATGAATTTGCAAACTATAATTGAAGGTACTAAAATCAAGCATCACAACAATGCTTTATTTCTCTAAGTATTATTATAATTCTTTGCATGTTTGCAGAACACTCATTATTTCCATATTTAAGCTGCTCCTTTCGCAACATTCCAAGAGGATCATAATATTGTTCTGCATCTACAACCAGAAATTAAAATTATTGGATGTAAAATTAGTTTCCTTAAACTAGCTGAGCAAGGAACCAAGAAAGTGGTCCCAAAGCATAAGAGATCTGAGGAGTCTCTAACTATAAACAGTCTTTTAAAATAAGGCCAAGATTATTTTGGGAAAGTAAAGAGTTGAAGGTAAGGGCTTAGTGTAGATCACCTATAAATAGAACTCATTAATAAGACATTACTACAATACTTTGCAAATTTTTACCTCATTATATTAAAACCTAGTTACCGAATAAACACCCACTGTCAGAAGACAGAAGAAAAGCATCTTTCAACAAGATTAACACAACACTGTGCATGAGCCTGCCACAGTGAACTGTGTACGAGTCTTCACTGCTCACCATCCTGTCTGTGGGAACCCAGAAGGGCAGGGCCAACTCACCTGGGATCCTGCACAAGTTTTTTTTTTTTTAGATGGAGTCTTGCTCTGTCACCAGGCTGGAGTGCAGTGGCACAATCTCGGCTCACTGCAACCTCCGCCTCCTGGGTTCAAGCAAACCCCCTGCCTCAGCCTCCCAAGTAGCTAGGACTGCAGGAGCGAGCCACCATGCCCGGTTAATTTTTTGTATTTTAATAGAGACGGGGTTTCACCATGTTGGCCAGAATTGTCTTGGTCTCCTGACTTCGTCATCTGCCTGCCTTGGCCTCCCAAAGTGCTGGGATTACAGGCATGAGCCACTGCGCCCAGCCACATTTTTTTTTTAAATGTCAAATATACTTTTTTTTTTTTTTACTTTAAGTTCCAGGACACATGTGCAGAATGTGCAGGCTTGTTACATAGGTATACATGTGCTGTGGTGGTTTGCTGCACTGACCAACCCATCATCTAGGTTTTAAGCCCCACATGCATTATGTATTTGTCCTAATGCTGTCCCTCCCCTTGCCTCCCGTAGGTGGGAGTTCATGTCTTATGCTCCCTGGCATCTCCCACAGAACTGATGTGATGCCATCCAAGGCATGTTTGCTGATTTATTCAACTTACAGGAGGACAGACTGCAATCGCCTTTGGAAACCCATGTAGATCTCCCCAGCAAAACCCAGGGAGGGAGTCTTTCTTAACCCCTCAAATATCCTCTTCAGTTTTAATCCACTTTCTTCTAGGTCTTTCCATTGTTTCCTCATGTGCAGTCTCTTAATAGCTGCTCATAATTTTCCTCATAAAGCTCTTTTATAATCCTCCTAAAAATCAAATAATCCCTACTTGTCAAGCTCATAACCACTTCCCTAGGCCTCAATATGGAGGAAAATTCTAGGCAGTGAGATGATAGAACTTTTTACTTACTTTTTACTGACTTCACTGAATATTTGGGATATGAGTTTCTCATTTAGATTATGTTTCAGTATTACCATAACTGATACAAATTGCACTTTCCAAAATACATACAGTTGGAAGAGTTTGGCTTTTTAAAATTGCTTCCTTGTCTGCTGGGTTTTAACTCTTACTAGTGAGGAAGGGTCTTCATAGGGAGCAAAAATTCAATTAGCCTTTTTCTTCCTCAAGATTCTGGGTACAGGCTGGGAAAGAAGCCAAATGATGAAGCTTTAAGAATTCATCTGTCTTGCCTCCCCCAAACTGCACAGCTTTCCTCCTTGGCTTGCAGGCCTTGGTACTTACCAGTGCGACACATTCCCGGAGAGTCCTCTGAGTTACAACCAACTGATCTGTGCTGAAGTGGGACCGATTCTTTCAGAAGTACTTGCATTTCCATAAGAAACCCTGGATCTAAAAGAATGCCGAGAAGAAGCCCAGCCTGTCCTCTGGCCACACCAACGCTTGATCAGGACATTGGCCTGTCTGGACATCAGTGTTCCCCAAAGCTTCTTGTGAAACAGGGTGTTTCCTCTCTTCATGGGGACCAGTTCCTAAACTATCAGCGTGCACACCAGGCAAATACAGCCTGAAAGAAGAAGCCAGAGTTGCATCTAAATGGACAGGAAGAGAGTCTAGATTTCTCACTGGGGGTTTCCTTCGGTTACTTGAGGATGTATGATTTCCAGATATTTCTGGGTAGTGAAAATAATCAATCCTGTCTACAAAGACAGATTTCACTAAGTCCTAAGATGAGAAGAATAGTTAAAATTGAAGAAGAGGGGACATCAGCAGCTGCTGCTCAGTTTATTTATTGTACTTTTGTAAGTACTAATTGAGAGAGACAGTCCCCAGCCTTAACTCAAAAGCAGAAAACTGCAACTGCTACAGTAACCTTAAACTTTCACAGTAATGTGGTCATTGCAATCAGAGGGAAACTTCTGTTTATTCTTTCCTTCATTTATGCGTATAACGAATATTTATCGTGCACCTGTTATGTCCTGAAATCCTTACATGCATGGGCAATGCAACGGCTTACAAATTACCTTTTGTGAAAATCCATTTCTCTCCTCATTGAAACAAACACGCAAAATATAGTCTAGAAACAAGCCCCTATATCAGAATTCAAAGACATTCTTCCTTTTATCTGAAATATACCATCCAGAAAGAATGCCTAAGTTTTGTTTTCTCTTTAAATTACCCTGTAAGGAAAAATATATATTCAGGATGATAGGACATCCATTCTCTTCTCAAGCCAGCAGTTTTCCTAGTTTGATTACATTTAATGATAGAATCTTTTCTTTCATGAAACCTTGGGTGGACACTGAGACTCTCATCACAACATCTGAGATCTAGGCAGTCTCTTCTGTGGTTCTTAATTCAACCCAATCATGGTATCTTTAAGTGGCCCTTAAAATCACCACTGCCAGGTAAGTGTCCTTTCTCAGCAATGCTGTTGCTGTCTCCAGAATCTGGAAGCAGCGGTAACAGGCTGGAGCCAATGGAGAGGGGACGCTATCTTGGTGTCCTGACGATCTGAGAGACATGGCCATCTGCCAGCCTAAGAACGTGGCCCACATGAAAGCCACCACTTGGGCTGAGGCATTAGCTATACAGTGGTTTGTGAAATAAAAATATCTGACCTGGAAGAGATAACATATTTTCTGGGAAGAGTAACAAAACTGGTTCAGCAATCCCTAACCAAGAGCTGGCCTTCTGGAAGTGAGGTGGGTCCCCAGGAGGGAGATGAGGCAGGAGATTCCAACCCCAAACATGGTCTCAATGCCAGCCACCTGGAGAGAGCCAACTCCAGGCTAGACTCAGATGTCACCTCCTCTGTGAGCCCTCCTTGTCCTTTCTGCATTCCCAGGCAGATATATGAGTGCCCTCTGTTGGGCTCTCACTGTAGTATATGCACAGTCCTGTGAGAGCATTGGCCATTTATGGAAGCAAAAGCAACTCCAACTCCACCTTGGGAGCTAACCTACCATGTTGGCTTTTGATTAACTCCTGTTCAGGCAAGGCCTCTAAGATTTCCAGTTTACCTGTTGTTTCTTCTGTAAGAGCAGGTAGTTACCATAAATCTTGCCCTTAGGTCAAAGCAACCTTATGTTATCATACTTCAATTGTCTACACCTCCCTTCTGAACCACCACTCCCCTATAGTGTGTAAGCCCTGGATTTGAAGGGTAATAGCACCAGGATTCCACCATCTCTCTGCCAGCTGAGACAGAGGCATGGCTCCTGTTCGTAAGTCCCTGTGAAATGTTTCTTTCTGAGAAACTGTGTATGTCAGCCTCTTTCTTCAGCCTCTCTGCTTCCTCAGAATTTGGGGGTAGGTTTGCATAGACCTGACCACTGGAACAGGTCATATTGCCCTTATCAGGCAAAAATCTTGGTTTACCCATCTTTGAGTTCTTAGTGCCAATCACGTCCTGGAAGGTGAGTCCTCAAAATATGTTTGATGAATGAATAAATGAATGAGTGAATGGACGAATGACTCAACATGCCAGAAGCTAGGTTGAGAGAAGACAGGGGTAGGAGAATAAAAAAAGAGTTAAAGGTGAAGCAGAGAAGGCTGTGTGCCTGTGGATAAATCACTTTTTCCATTTCCCCCAGAATGTTCCTGCCTAGGACGTGCACTTTGAAGTGCAAGGCACTGTCTAGCCTAAAAACATAGCACGATAGTGTATATAATGCTATATCTTAACGCTTCATTTCTATCTAATACATGATATCTAGGATTTTGTCCATTTTTTCAAAACTCATGATCTGGAAGGTGTGGTGCTGAATGAGCTTTATTTGTTGGTTTGTCAAACTCTCCTGGAGTGGCAGGTTACAAGTTTGGGCAGTACCTCACTGCCCAGTGAGCCGGTCCTGTATAAGCTCTTTAGGGTCTCAAGAGAGCACGCTGGGAGTGCCCCAAGGAGAGAGGTCCGAAGCAAAGGAGGATACACTTGCTGAGAAGCTGAGATATGTGGGCCATACTCAGAAAGAAGACCTGGGGGAGTCCTAGAAAAAAATGAATGAAGGGAGATGGGCTTTAATGCTAAATGTCTGTGTATTCTAATTTAACTGGATACGTAAGGGCATCCATGACTCATCATATACGGTAGATCACATTTCTCTTCAGGATTCCATTTGCTGGACTCAGATCAACTTTTCAGCAGCCTCTTCCCACCCCTCCCCTTGAAGCTGAGCTTTTGGAAAGTGCTGTCTACACTTTCGCGTCTGCGCCTTCCCTCCTCTTCTCCTTCTGCACTGCAATCAGGCCTCTGTCCTGAGCCTTCCATGGAGCTGCTCTCGTCAAGGTCTCCAACAGCCTCTTGCTGCTGAACCCAAACACCCTTTGCCAGACTTCATCTGACGAGCCCAGCAGCATTTGGCCCTGCTGAGCACAATCGACTTGAAATTCGGCCATCCCTGTGCTTCCGAGAGACAACCCTCTTCTGCTTTCCCCCAGCGCTCTGGCCACTTCTCAGTGGCATTTCTAGCTTTCTCCTCCGCTCTCTGCTTGTCCCCTAGATGTTGACGTTTCACCGAATTCTGGTCAGGGCACTTTTTCCTCGCCTCCCCTGTTCCCAGAACTACTCCTCCATCACTAGAACATCAGTTCCCATGAGTGCCCATTGATGACTCTCCAGTCTCTCACCTTCCAGCACCACACCCTCAGATCCAGCTGCCTGCTGGGCACCTGCCCTCCCCCACACAGACACCTCAATCAACACAGCCAAAAAAGAAAAATGATTATCCCTACACAACCCTGCTCTTCCTCCCACGTTCTGCACCCACCCAGTTGCGCAAACCAGAAATCTGAGCAGCACACTCACCTCCTCTTTCTCCCTCCTTTCTACATGGATCAAGTTTCTCAGATGCACATCCACTGCCCAACACCCTCACTGCCACTCCCCTGGGTGTTTCCCCGCTTATTCCTCTCCTCGAATGCTTTCCTCACTGTGACCACTCTCCTCTCCAAGCCACTCTCCACAGTGAACCAGGGCCAAAATCCTCAAGTGTGAATCTCACTGTGGCATAGTCACATCCTCCAAAGGATCTCCACCACCCTGCAGGTGAAGTTCAAATCCTTTAACCAGGCTGCGCTTTTCAGTCAATTCTGCCTCGCTCCACAAATGCCAGCCAGGTGGATGCTTCCAGCTCTCCTCCCCAGCTCTCACACATCTCCAGGCTTCTGGTCACCTTGGCTTTGGTCATGCTTGCCACCCCCAGCTTCCTTATCTGCATAACTGAGGCTTCAGTCTTAAGACCACTCCCCTCAAGAAGCCTGCTCTGGCCTCTGAGTCTGGGTGATTTTCCTATGTGCTTCTTCTACTTTCCCTACCGAAGCACTTACCAATCAGCCTATGTCTCCCACTGAGCCATAAGTTCCATGAGAGCAAGGATTATACCTAATGCACCAGTACATCTTCAGCACTTAACACGGTGCCTGGCATAGAACAGGTATTCAATAAACATTCAAATGGATGGATGAGTGAATGAATGCATGGATCCCTTCCTGCAGCCCCCTCCCTCCTTCATACTTCTAGGATTTATCTTACCTGGGATAAATAAAGCAAACTGATAATTTTTGTATTGATTATAGCAACTATCTGCATTGGATTTTCATGGACAGTCCCAACTTCAAGTCATCTACTCTTTTAAACCACTGATCTCCAAGTGCCATAGCTGCAACGAGGGACCAAGGAATTAAGTTGGCAGGCAACATTCCATTCAAAATAAATATACGTTAGAAAAAATATTTCAAGACCATATGTTCCTATTGTGTTCTAGAAAAAGTATGGCTGCCACACAGATAGAGGCAACCACCTAATCTCCTGATCTGGAAAGCTGGCCTAGAATGAAAAGTCTGGATGCAGAGGAATTGAAAATGTTTTCGAGGTCATTCACTGAGGTCCCAGTGAAGCTGGAGATAGGATCCACAACTCAACTTGGATTCTCTTTTTAAAGAATTTTCTGTACTTTTCTCTAGCACAGTACGTTACTGTACTTTCCAAGCCTGATTTAACTCAATATTATAAACTAAGCTGGGCTGGCCTGGGAACAACCATTTTCCCAGGCAAACCCATCTGGGACCTTTGTCTTAGTCTCTTCCTCCTGCTCTAACAAAATACCACAGGCTGGGTAATTTACAAATAGAAACCTAGGTCTCACAGTAATGGAGGCAGGGAAGATCAAGATCAAGGCACCTGCAGATTCAGTGTCTGGTGAGGGCTGCTCTCTGCTTCCAAGGTGGTGCCTAGTTTGCCACGTCCTCTCATGATGGAAAGGCAAAAAGAGGTGCTGTGGTTGGAATGTTTGTGTCCCCTCCACAATTCATATTGAAATGTAATCCCCAATGCAGCAGTATTAAAAGGTGGGGCCTGTAGGAGATAGTTAGGTCATGAGGTCTCTGTTCTCATGGAGAGGATTGGTGCCCTTATAAAAGGGATTCAGGGAATGAGTCCATCCTATTTTCCTTTCTATCTCTTTCATGTGATGACATGGCAATGAGGCACCATCTTTGAAGCAGACACAGGGACCTCATCGGAAACTGAATCTGGCTGTGCCTTGATCTGGGACTTCCTAGCTTCCAGAACTGTGGGAAATTAATTTCTATTACTTATAAATTACTTAGTCTAAGGTATTTCATTATAGCAGCTCAACCAGACTAAGACAGGGCAAACTTGCTCCCTCAAGCCATTTCATAAGGGCACTAATCCCATTCTCAAAGGTGGAGCCTTCAGGGCCAAATCATCTCCTAAATATCCCACCTCTTAATACTGTTGCACTGGGGACACAAATATTCAAACTATAGCAACCATATTTCCATGAGGGTCTTTTTCACTGGAGCCCAGCCTGACTCAGCTATACCCTGCTGAACAGGCAAAGAAAGAATTAGACTGAACGAATAAATCATATGTTTGATTTGGTGCTGACCCAGGAGCCAGTGCCAGGGCACACCAGCACAGAATAAAAGAAACGATGCTATTTTTAAAGGACCTTTAAAATCATCCTGTCCTTTCATCCATGCAGAAAGACGCTCACACCCTAACACACGCAGGGCCAGATGTCCATGAAGCCTGTTTGTGTCTGACACCTTGTTCTCATATACAAGAGCCTCCTTGACCCACCGTTTTGCTTTCTGCAGTTTCAGTTCCTTGCAGTAAACCATGGTCTGAAACTATTAAATGAAAAATGCCAGAAATAAACAACTCATAAGTTTTAAACTGCATGCTGTTCTGAGTGGCATGATGAAACCTCGCACCATCCTGCTCCTTCCCACCTAGGGTGTGAATCATCCCTTTATCCAGCGAATTCACCATAAGGATGCTCCCAGCCAGCCCATTTAGTCACTTAGGAGTCTTCTTGGCGGATTGAGTGTCGTGGTATCACAGTGCTCGGATTCAAGTAGCCCTTATTTGACTTACTAATGGCCCCAGGCTGGGTGCAGTGGCTCATGTTCGTATTCTGTATTTTGGGAGGCTGAGGAGGGAGGATCGTTCGAGCCCAGGAGTTCAAGGCTACAGAGAGCTATGATCATGCCACTGCACTCCAGCCTGGGCGACAGAGTGAAATAATAATAATAGCCCCAAAGCACAACAGTAGTGATGTTGGTTAATTATTATTAATCTCTTATTATTATTAATCTCTTAATTATTATTTCTTGTTATTAATCTCTTAATTATTATTACTCTCTTATTATTATTAATCTCTTAATTATTATTTCTCTAAATAATAATAATAGCCCCAAAGTACAACAGTAGTGATGCTGGTATATTATTATCATTGTTCTATTTTATTATTGTTGTTATTAATCTCTTAATGTGCCTAATTTATAAATTAAACTTTATCATAGGTATGTATGTACAGGAAAAAGCATAGTGTTTATAGATTTCGGTACCATCCGAGGTTTCCGGTACCTACTGGGTGTCTTGGAATGTGCACCCTATGAATACTGGACACATCTACTGCTTTTTCCCTCCTGAACCAACAAGCACTTATTTCTGTCACTCACAACCTAGCCTGATTGTATTCATTGCTAAAAAAAGAACAGCTTGAAGCAGGAGAATAATAATGAAAAATGGTTATTTTCAGAGAAAAAAAGTTTTGGCTGCCACTCAAAGGAAACAAGAGCCTTCTTACCACAGCCCGAGAACAAACATTTATTAGTAATCTTGCTGCTAGCTCTTTCTTCAGATTCAATTTATAACTCGATTGATATCAGCATTTGCTACAGTATACTATTTCAGGTTGAAAATATTTAAGAAATGCCACTTCTTTTTAACACCTTCAGCAAAAATCATAACAATCCTTTCCATTTGCTGAATACTCATTTTAAATGGCACATTTTAAAGGGCTTTTGCATCATCTTTCACTTCTATCTGCACTATGCTGCAATATTGGAAGGACAAGAATGTATTCAAATTTTACTGAGAGTGCTGCGTCTCGGAGGAGTTAAGGACCGTGTCTCATTTCCGAGCTGTGCCGCACACTCACTGCACATCTGGTTCATTTTCCTCTAAACCCAGAGTGCCTGGCAGTTATTCTATGAATGAAGAGAAGAAGTTAGCTATAAGTGATTCCCCAGGACTTGGTAATAAAGAAACACTAGACAAAAACTTCCTGTTAAGTGGGCAGTCACAGAACCGATGTGTATTCAGGGTTGACATCCATAATACATCCTTCCTGTTGTTGAAATATCAAAATGCTTCCACTTAGTGATAAATAGCCACTGTCCCAAGGCCTTCTGTGGCCCCACAATGCCGGCCTTCTCAGACCCTTTCCCACAACCCTCAAGGCCTTCCTGTAAGCCAGTAACTGCCACAGCATAGGAGGCCCGAGAACCTTTCTGCACCATTACAGCAAGAGTCTGTGTTCACTGGTGTGACCTCACGCTGTCTGGTGTTAAATGGTTTAAATACCCACCCTATGTATTACTGTGCAGAACCATAATGGATGTGCATTAGAATAATCCAGAGTCATCGGGAAAGGATTCAATGGTGTTCAGAATCCTCTGGTTAAGAAAGCAAAGAAGTGTTAGCAACAATATTGTGTATATTTCAAAATAACTAGAGAGGACTTGAAATGATACTAACACATAGAAATGACAAACATTCAAGGTGTTGAAGAACCCAAATGCCCTGACTTGATCATTACACATTCTTTTTTTTTTTTAATTATTATTATACTTTAAGTTTTAGGGCACATGGGCACAATGTGCAGGTAAGTTACATATGTATACATGTGCCATGCTGGTGTGCTGCACCCATTAACTCGTCATTTAGCATTAGATATATCTCCTAATGCTATCCCTCTCCCCTCCCCCCACCCCACAACAGTCCCCAGAGTGTGATGTTCCCCTTCCTGTGTCCATGTGTTCTCGTTGTTCAATTCCCACCTATGAGTGAGAATATGCGGTGTTTGGTTTTTTGTTCTTGCAATAGTTTACTGAGAATGATGATTTCCAATTTCATCCATGTCCCTACAAAGGACATGAACTCATCGTTTTTTATGGCTGCATAGTATTCCATGGTGTATATGTGCCACATTTTCTTAATCCAGTCTATCATTGTTGGACATTTGGGTTAGTTCCAAACAGAGATCATCACACATTCTATGCAAGTAACAAACACTCGCATGTACCCCATAAATATGTAAAATATTATGTATCAATAAAAGAAAAAAAGAAAGCAAAGAAGTGGAAAATTTATTTCAGTAAATGTTCTTTTAATATGACCCGAAGAAACAAAGATTTGGCATTTGGAGAGATAACCTTTAGTTATCCAGATAAGTCATTTATGTGGAATGCTGTGTTCCTCAGAAGCACCAAGAAACCAGGTGTGGTGGCTCACACCTCTCATCCCAGCCACTTTGGGAGGCTGACGTGGGAGAATCTCTTGAGCCCAGGAGTTCACACACTATCCTGGGCAACATAGGAACACCCTATCTCTACAGAAAAATTAAAATTAGCTGGACGTGGCAGTGTGTGCCTGTAGACCCAGCTACTTGGGAGGCTGAGGTGGGAGGATGGCTTAAGCTCAAGAGTTCAATGCTGCAGTGAGCTGTGGTGGCACCACTGCACTCCAGCCTGGCTGAAAGAGCAAGATCCAGTCTCAAAAAAGGAAGAAGAAAGAAGAAAAGGAAAAAGGAGAAAGAGAAGAAGAAGGAGAAAAGGAAGAAGAAAAAGGAGGAGAAGAAGAAGGAGGAGAAGAATAAGAGGAGGAGGAAGAGGAAGAAGAAGAAGATGAAGGAGGAGGGGGAAGAAAGAGAAGAAGAGGAAGAGTAAGAAAGAGAAGAAGAAAGAAGAAGAAGAAGGAGAAAAGGAGAAGGAAGAGGAGGGAGAAGGAGGGGGGGAGGAAGGGGAAGAAGAAGAAGAAGAAGGAGAAGAAGGAGAAGAAGAAGAAAAAGAGGAGGAGGAGGAAGAGAAGGAGGAAGAGGAGAAGGAGGAAGAGGAAGGACAAGAAAAAGAAGAACCACTAAGAAATCAGGATCTTACTATACACCAGTGATTCTAAAAGTGTGCCACAGACCAGCAACAGTAGCAGCAGCATCCCCTGAGAATTTGTGAGAAATGCGAATTCTTGGTCCCATCCCAGACTTCCTGAATCAGAACTTCTGAGGGTGGGAAACAGCCACCTGCATGTTAATAAGCCTCCAAGTGACTCCAGTGCATGCTTCAGTGTAAGAACCACTGCCATGCCCAGCAGTCCCCACACTGGGTGGTATATCACATCCTCCTGAGAGCTGGTTACACATGCAGATTAGATACCCAGGTTCTGCCTTCTGGGATCGTGCCTCTGCCAGTCCACAAATTGGCATTTGGTGATCACTGTTGTAAACTGCAGCAAATTTTCAAGTAGAGGAAAAGAGTAATAATAGTAAAAATATCTTATACGTATGTACAGAGCCTGAAATTTATAATGTCTGCCACCTGTCTTATTTTTTTTCATATGCATTACTTCAGTTATGGATGCACATTTTATGGCAGACAGCACCCTTTTCTCTCATGAAGTCTTTCTTGGTCACCCTCATACCTGGTGAGAAGGATGCTCTTCTCTTTCCTGCCACTTCTCAATCTCACTCATAGCTCTTAACAGAGCTTATCATGTTGTATTGGAAATAATTCTGCAGACACCTTCCTCCCCTCCTGAGTTCCTCAAGGACAGGGACTAAGTCTCATTCAAATTTGTGTTTCCAGAAGTTTTAGCACAGGGCATGTAGTCAACGATGTTTATTAGCATCTACTGTATGTCTAGCACTAGGGACACAGCAGTGAGCCAGAGGGGGCAAGGGCTGCCCCCATGTACCAGATGGCCCACAGTGATGACAACTGGGTAATTGTACATATGAAAGCTGTAACCCCAAAATAAAATTATAAGTTCCCCGACCGACTGAATGGATCCCCTCCAAACCAAGGGGATTCCAAAGAAGTCCTGAAAAACTAGCTCAGGCCACAATAGGAAGGAGAAGGGTCAGACATACCTCATTATACATTCTCTCTTTTGATGTTTAGGCGCAATTGACCATCATTAACATTACAGTAGAGATCCGAAGACTGACAAAATAGACTCTTTGTAGCAATAAGACCCCAACTCCGGTCTGCTCTGGTGTAGCATCACATGACAGATAACAGGCTCTAAAGGAAATCAAAGTATTTACCCCAAAATGTGTTTATTTGACATATTTTGGAATGGCCCTGCAAAGCCATCTCATGTGGGGAAAATTTACATTCTGTAAGGAATCTCCTTCCATTTCCAGGTCTTTTCCTGATCCAAGAGATTAACTAAGAGTCTGACACCTTTTAAGTTCTGATAAGAGACATTTACCATCTATTCTCCCTGAAGGCTGCTACCTGGAGGCTTCATCTACATAACAGGACCTTGGCTTCCACGATCCCCCTTATCTTAACCCATGCATTTCTTCCTGCTGCCTTCAACAGTTCAGGCAAAGCTTAACTCTTTCAACCAATTGCCAATCAGGAAATCTTTGAATCCACCTATGACTTGGAAGCCCCCACTTTGAGATGTCCCAGCTTTCTTGGCCAAACCGATGTACACCTTATATGTATTGGTTTATGCCTTTGCCTATATCTTCTAGCTCCCTAAAATGCATAAAATCAAGCTGTAACCCAGCCACCTTGGGCACATGTTCTCAGGACCTGATGAGGCTGTCACAGGTCAAGATCCTCACATTTGGCTCAGAATAAACCTTTTCAAATATTTTAGAGTCTGGCTTTTTTCCTCAACAAAGTATAATGACTAATAGTAAAGGAAAATTCTCAGGGTTTCCCAATGAAGAGAAAAATTGTTCCCCAGAAATGGACCCATATTGCAAGCGGCCGGTCCTGGAGTGTGACTGTGCACTGAGTCAAGGTGGGTGAGGAGCAGAGAGGACCCCTCCACACCTTATTAGGAAGTTGCGGTCATGGGCCAGCGGCAGCAGAGTAGGCAGGCTGAAAGGGACCTGAGCATCACAGGATTTCAACCACTTGTTCATAGAGGCTGGTGTTTTATGACTTGATAGAAAAATATCAGTATATTGATGGTTTTGATAATTCAAGTGGACTTTCACAAGGTCCTATAAGAAGGAGACAAGCCTTTTTCTAAGGTGCTATAGGACAACTGCCTGGAGGGCCTTGGAGACCCACCTCTTCCCCTCCTTCTCACTGGTAGTTCCTAAGGACAACTGGAGAATGTGCTGGGAATGTGACAGCCTGAGATAAGGAGGCACTGACCATAACAGCCTAGGCTCTGTTCCCATCTTCCTGGAACAGGATGTCCAGCAAGGCTTTATTTAACCCAGTGAAATCAGCCACCCCCACCCCCACCAAGGAGCACACCTTTGGTGTCAAAGACAAGACTCCATCTGCCTTGGGCCGCTTTCCTGAACCGTGAGGGACTGGCCCGCCATGGGCCCAGGCTTCTACCATCTCTTGCTGCCTATCTGTGAGTAATAAAGCTGCTTTGCTGAAAGCTTGCTGTGTGAGTGTTCTGTCTCACCACAGTCATGCCAGTGGATTGATAACATTGCATATATTGGCAAAGTTTTTAGAGTCCTCCCCACGATAGATGTGTCTGAGAAGCCTGAAAGTAGAAAGGAAAGGAAATGCATACTTGCTAGTGGCAGGCGCTCATCCACAACTAAGAGTCAGTGTTAAAAACATGAAATTTCCAGCCCCAAAATAGAGTTCGTGAGAGCAAAGATTGGGAACATGAAGATAATAATGCACCCAAGAGCATCCTCATGATTGCAGGCTACCCGGAGTCAAGGGCAAATTAGGCCATGTTCCTAGAGGCAAGAGGACAGAAGCCGGCTGGGACTGAGAAAACAATACCCTAAAATCAAGGCCTCAGAAGCAAAAGTTTCTCTCTGACCTTCTTTTGCCCTATTGTCTCTCAGTCCCATTATCCCCCAGGCTAGCCATAAAAACTAGAATCCCTCTTCTTCAAGGCAGGTCATAGAAATTAGAACCCCTTTTCCCCAAGGCCAGCCATAAAACCTAAAAAAAGCACTCTAATAACTTTTCCTCTTTCTGTGTAAAAACTGGCCATAAAAAAGTTATCTGACCTACCTTGTTTGACTGTAGGCCCTAAGTTCCTCATTGCAGAGAGGATCCCACTCCACATCAAGAAGGAAGATAGGCTGCTCCAAGAGGCCGAGAAGAATCCAGAGAGACAGGCCTTGCTGGGTTTCCCCCACTCAGTCTGTTAACATTGGATCAGGGCTGGGCACAGTGGCTCACGCCTGTAATCTCAGCACTTTGGGAGGCCAAGGCAGGCAGGCCACGAGGTCAAGAGATCAAGACCATCCTGGCCAACATGGTGAAACCCCCTCTCTACTAAAAATAAAAAAATTAGCTGGGCATGATGATGCACACCTGTAGTCCCAGCTACTCAGGAAGCTGAGGCAGGAAAATCTCTTGAACCCAGGAGATGGAGGTAGCAGTGAGCTGAGATTACGACACTGCACTCCAGCCTGGGGACTGAGTGAGACTCCGTCAAAAAAAAAGAAAGAAAAATTGGATCAGCCAGACACAGTGGCTCCTGCCTGTAATTCTAGCACTTTTGAAGACTGAGGCAGGGCGATCACTTGAGGCCAGGGGTTTGAGACACCCCTGAGCAACATAGCAAGACCTCATCTCTACAAAAAAATTCAAAAATCAGCCAAGCATGGTGGCACATGCCTGTAGTTCTAGCTACTCAGTAGACTGAGCTGGGAGGATCATTTGAGCCCAGGAGTTCAAGGCTGCAGTGAGCTATGATTGCACCTTTTCTGTCCAATCATCTGTTCCTGGCTCTCCATACTTTGTTAAACCTAAGCATAAAAATGGACAATTTTCCTTTGTCTTTTGGTCTTTATTCTCAAGGCTCCCATGTATATGTTAATAAATGTGTATGCCTTTTCTCCAAGTAATCTGGCTTTTCTGAGTAGATTTTTTCAGCAAACTTTCAGAGGGCGAAGGGAAAGCTTTCCCTTGACACCTAAAAGCCACAGAACTGAAGGTGAGGATGACAAGCAGAGTCTCAAGGCCTTTTTTTAAAAAGACAGAAGCCCTCTCAGGCCTAAGACAAGATCTCTGGCTTTGGTAACTAAGTGGACACATTGCAGATGGACCAGCAGCCTACTGAGGGATGACCAGAAGATGCCAATAGTGGGTGAAAAACCCTGCCCCTCTACTATCCTAGGTTCAGCAGCAAGGGCCCTGCTAATCAAACTGACAAAAGACAAATGAAGAGAAGAAAAGACATGCAAATTTTATTTGATGGTCATAGTTTTAGGAAGACATAGAATCTTTGTATGTATATATAGAGAGACCCAAAGAAGTACATAGGCTAGAGAGCTTACATACTACTTCAACAAAGAATGATAAATTGTGAAGCCATGACAAGACAAAGGAAAAGGGAAGGCTTCTAAGGGCAGTAAATTGCGGGAGGGTAAATATGTGGGGAAATTAATGGAAGATAAGGCTGCTTTTGTAAGGCTTGTCATGCAGGCTCCACTCAGTGCTCTGGGCTGATAAGACTCTAGTCATCTCAGGTGATGAAGAGTTATTTTGCTTTTTCAGGTATGGGAGAGGGAGACACTTTTACAAATGGAAATTTATGTTCTGTTTTTAGCCAGATAGGGGAAGGACAGTAAGCCTTTTTTTTTTCTTTCTGCATCTGATGTTTCTTAATTGCCTTCAGCTCAAAATAACCCTTAGTCCAAAAGGCATATTTCAGGGTGACATATTATGGTCCCCTTCACAGGCCTGGCAAGCCTAGATCTGACCTATGTCATCAACCTGGCCAGCAATTGGTCCCTGCCACCTCCTGCTTTGTCTTTATCTTCCTCTTCTGATTGGTTGCCCCTCAGGCTCAGGGGCACAGCCTGGATTCAGCCTGCCACATCCTAGTTAGACTTGGAGTTTTATTTTGTCTTGGTTTTCAGATTGCTTCTTTTATTTTGTTTTCTATTGTTAAGTAAAACACAGATACCAAAAATTACACAAAGCAACTTTATGTCTTAATGAATTATCTTGAGCAACATCTTTGTTGATGCCTGCCTGAATCCAACTTCCCTGCATCACCACTAGCCAGTAATGAGCTCTCCTTCCAATAGACTCTCAGTCTACCAATGGCCAAAACAGGCAGACATGTCTAATCACACTATAGAGAACAAGCCAAGCTCATCTACAGCCTGTAAACTCCACCTAAAATACTGAAACCATCCATCGGAATCTTTACAACCTGTTTTAAAGATGCACTTACAAGGTGATGACAGTTACAGTGATCATTCACTTCATTTTTTAAAACAACCAGGACAATAAAAAAGTACTTATAGAATAACTATCAAAAGCTAGGCAGTTTGCAGTTCCTCTCATTGATCCTAAGATAATATTCCTGTTTTATAGGTTACTACACCGAGTCTTGGATAAGTTTCATAGTTTTCCCAAGATCCCATGATCAGTGTTCAAGATTCAACCTTAGTCTACCTGATGCAGAACTCTGGACCCTTCCCAGCTAACCCCACTGTCTTATGTCAGATAGTCAATAAATGTGTACTTAGCATGTGTTATAGTCAAGGCGTGCACAACATAAAATGAACCTCAGATTCTTAAGATGCTGAAAGTTATATAGAGGAGTCAAAAAGTATGTAAATAGGGGCTGGGCACAGTGGCTCATGCCTTTAATCCCAGCACTTTAGGAAGCTGAGGCAGGCAGATCACCTGAGGTCAGGAGTTCAAGACCAGCCTGGCCAACATGGTGAAACCCCATCTCTACTAAAAATACAAAAGTTAGCTGGGCATGGTGGTACATGCCTGTAATCCCAGCTACTCAGGAGGCTGAGGCAGGAGAATCACTTGAACCCAGGAGGCAGAGGTTGCAGTGAGCTGAGATTGCACCACTGCACTCCAGCCTGGGTGACAGAGTGAGACCATGTCTCAAAAAACAACAACAAAAAAGGTATGTAAATAGGTTGGGTGAGGTGGCTCACACCTGTAATCCCAGTACTTAGCCAGGAGTTTGAAATAAGCCTGGGCAACACAGTGAGATCCCATCTCTACAAAAAATAAAAGATAATTAGCCAAGCATGGTGGCACGTGCCTGTAGCCCCAGATACTCAGGAGGCTGAAGCAAGAGGATTTTTTGAGCTTAGGAAGTTGAGGCTGCAGTGAGTTGTGATCATGCCACTGTACTCCAGCCTGGGTGACAGAGCAAGACTCTGTCTTAAAAAAAAAAAAAAGTATGTAAATAAATTTGAGGAGGTTAAAAAAAAGTATCCATGAACTAAAAAGTGGTACAGATAAAGTGTCAATATGGCTCAGGGAAAGAAAAGCTTATCAATCTTTATCAACCATGAAGGGTCCCAGGGAAAAGGGGACATTCGGGTTTGGAGGGACATGTCAACCTGAAATAATCAAAAGGATCAGAATCCAGTTCATTTTTGTTTTTTGTTTTTTTTGTAGAGATGAGGCTTCATTGTTTTGCCCAGTCTGGTCTCAAACTCCTGGCCTGAAACAATCCTCCTGCCTCAGCCTCCCAAGTCACTGGAACTACAGGTATGAGCCACCACACCCAGCTTAGAATCCAGTTTTTAAAAGTGTGTTCAAGCAAAAAGTTGTAAATTGGCATCCTAGAAACACATGCTCCAGAGAAATGGGGTCACTGCTCTGAAGTTCAAAGTTAAGGTCTTGTTTTTGTAAGAAGAAAACAAAGAAATTTAACGGAATTACAACATTATTTTATAAAAGGCTAGTTTATGAGTTGCAATAATTTAATTAGTTACAGTTTGTTTTCTTTTCTGAAAGCCTTTTTATTTCTTTTCCAATTTAAAGGAATATATTTAACATTCCATCTTAGACTGTGTGATACTCATGAAGTCTGTGTGAGGGAGCAAAGAGGGAAGTTAATTTTACAATGAAGATCAACAGTGGAGAGGTAAGAGGTCTTCCATGGGACTGTTTAGTCATTTAGAACATTTTACAAAACAATGTAGGTAAGGAAGAAGGCCAATCTATAATCAGAGAAACTAAGGTTACAGCTCCTAGGTTACAACTGCCTGTCACATGACTCAAATCCCATAATCACATTCCCTTAAGGCTCAACATAATTTAAAGTTTCAACAGCTTAGATTTTAAATTACTTATTTTCACAGACATGTGCTGATGTGCAAAGGAAAGGTACAATATGCACCAAAGAAACAGAACGTTCTTCTGACTACTGTATCAGGCACTTGAGGGGTGGTGCTCACTATCTATTGCTGCATGTGAGGTCAGCCCCGGTGAGCTTCTGTTGACCAGGGTGGGCTGAGCTCACTGCACTATCACATTGCACCAGCTCAGCACTAAACAAGCAGACCCAGCGACAAACTGGCTGCCTTTGCCCGTCCACCTGTGCAATGGAATCTGATAGTTTGACTTTTATATGCATGCATTTATATCAAAGTGTGACAGATGCCTGTTGGCATTTTCCAAATCACTTTTTTCAACCGCATATTCTTGATGAGGAAAATGTAACTGTTGCATGCTGCAATTTTCCCTGAGCCCTCCATCCACTCAAGACAGCCTGTTCAAGAGTCCCCACTCTGGCCTTCCTTCTGTATGGCCTCTGGACGGCCTCCTGTAAGGGCAAAAACGTCAGCATCCATACACGTAAGTTTCTTTCTTTTCCAAAGGCCAAAACTAAGCTACAGTGCCGCAGCTTTAGCTATTTTTTTGTACTTGTTGAACTCTTATGATATTCAAGGCACTGAAGTAGATGGCAAGGTAAGCTTCCTGCCCCCAAGGACACACATGGAGAGTAAAACAATGATGTAAAGCAGTATACAGTTACTGTTATTACCTTCACCTTTCTTGCTGTTTCCTCCAGTAGATTCCTAAGAACTTCTTGGGGAAAGGGATTATGATTTTTAACTTGTTTAATCTGTTCATGAGTCAGTGTCTGGGACGTTGGAGACCTGAAACAAAGGTCGTTAAATGAAGGACAAATAAAATAAATAGATGATGAAAGAATGGGTGGATCAATGATGGATGGATGGACGGATGAATAGATGGGTGAAGAATGGAGAGATGAATAGAAATTCAGAGTAGGGAGAAATTACTGCAGGTTGAAGTATGAAGGAGGAGATAAGGCTTGAGCTGGATTCATTTATAATAAAAATGCAGGTGAAGCCTCATATCCAGGAGTCATCTTCTCTGATTTACTGATTCTTCCCAGATGCAGGATAAACCTCAGTGACTCATTCTATTCTGCCTTATGCCAGTTTACCTCCAATTATCCCATTTCCCCTCTCTCCTGACCATTTAAATCTACTGTCCTTTGAAACTTAGCTCAAAGAAGCAGGCAAACTAATGAACAAACTGCAATCCATCCCTACAATAATAGAACACAACTCAGTAATCCTAAGGAATGAAACCACTGAGACATGTGGCAACATGGATGAATTTTTTTTTTTTTTTTTTTTTTTGAGACGGAGTCTCGCTCTGTCACCCAGGCTGGAGTGCAGTGGCGTGATCTCAGCTCACTGCAACCTCTGCTTCCTGGGTTCAAGCAATTCTCCTGCCTCCCTGAGTAGCTGGGATTACAGGTGTGTACCACCATGCACAGCTAATTTTTGTATTTTTAGTAGAGACACGGTTTCACCATGATGGCCTGGCTGGTCTTGAACTCCTGACCTCAAATGATCCACCTGGCTTGGCTTCCCAAAATGCTGGGATTACAGGCGTGAGCCACCGCACCTGGCCGGATGAATCTTAAAAGCAGTATGTAAGTGAAAGAAGCCAGACAAAGAAGACTGCACACTGTTTAATTCCATTTGTATGACATTCTGGGAAAGACAAAACTACAGAGTCAGAAATCAGATCAGTGGTTAATAGGGGCTGGGAGAGGGGAAGGGAACTGAGTACAAAGGGACAGGGAGAACTTTAGGGGTGATGGAAAATCCCTATCTTGACTGTACACAGCTGTGTATTTGTCAAAGTCATCAAGCCACATTATACACCCATACACTGTGCATACTATACACCTCAAAAGGGCACATTTCACTGTGTGTAAATTATATCTTAATAACCTTGACTTTTTTTTTTTAAATTTTTCACTTTATCAAGCAAAACATAGTTAAAGGTGAGGACAACAAACTTCCAAGCATATGAAGAGTGGCACTTGAATAACCTTGACTTTTAAAAAGCCAAAAAATAGGCTGGACACGATGGCTCACGCCTGTAATCCTAGCACTTTGGGAGGCCGAGGTGGGTGGATCACTTGAGGTCAGGAGTTCAAGACCAGCCTGGCCAAGATGGTGAAACCTCATCTGTACTAAAAATACAAAAATTAGCTGGGCGTTATGGCACATGCCTGTAATCCCAGCTACTCAGAAGGCTGAGGAAGGAGAATCGCTTGAACCTGGGAGGTGGAAGTTGCAGTCAGCTGAGATCACACCACTGCACTCCAGCCTGGGTGACAGAGCAGGACTCTGTCTCAAAACAAAACAAAACAAAAGGCAAAAAATGGAAACCTAACTTGTGTCCTCTTCTTAAAAGTTGACTATGACCACTCTTTGCTTCAAGTGTTCATTTATCCTCACAACTCCTTTAGCAATTAATTATGCCTTGTGAGCATCTCTTCTAGTATTGCCTTGGACATCGCTTACTTTTTACTGTTTCCTTTTTATGTGTCCAGGTCTTCTCCCCCAGCCAGATGTTAAATGCCTTGGAAATGGGAACTACGCAGTATTATCCATCCTTCATCCACAACTATGAATCCAGGTCACTGACTGACATATTAGACACAAGAGATGTTCAACAAATCTTTGTTGATTTGAGTAAAAAGCAGCTAAGTGAAGCTACTCGGTGTACTTCTTCAATCCAAAGTTGAATTTGAGGGGTGAGGGATAGCACTGGGAGATATACCTAATGCTAGATGACGAGTTGGTGGGTGCAGCGCACCAGCATGTCACATGTATACATATGTAACTTACCTGCACATTGTGCACATGTACCATAAAAACTAAAGTATAATAATAATAATAATAAAAGAAAAAAAAAAAAAAAAAAAAAAAAAAACAAAGTTGAATTTGGTAAACAGGCTCACAAATGCATTTCTCCATTAATTACCAAACGCAACTTTTCTCAACGCCTCTCAGGGTGTCTAAGTCAATCACTTGTATATTTCACCCTCGGTGCTCTAGTTCATTTGTCCCTGACTAAAAGAAGAGGCTGACGATTTCCAAGTAACCGTAGACCAGTTTAGCACACCTCCCAGAAAGTGCTTGGACTGTGCCAGTGCTGACGCCACATTTTTCAGCCTACTGTCTTATTTCCTTGGCTGACAATTACTGGCCTCATTAAGCCCAGAGTTTTAGTATTTTAGGGGGGAAAATATGACAGAAATAATTATTATACTCAACAAAGTCATGTTCTACTTTAATATTACAAAAACTGAATTTCTATTTGATTCTCCTTACATCTAAAATGCTAGGGTTTCCTATTTCCAAACTTACCTATTTTCAATTCCTGGAAGTAAAACAGTGGCTACTTCCAGCCTTGGCTTCCCCCAAATTTCACTGAGTGCCACCATCTTGACCAAGTTCTTGTTTGTCTTATCACAACCTTATAACAGGTCATTTAATTGTGATGAGTCTCCTATTGGGTGCGGGCAATTGGTCCTGCGCTCACTGAATCCCCCTGCTGCAGAGCTGCATTTCTTCCACATCACAGAGCTTTGCCCAAGACCCTTTCATTGGATTTCCATTGGCTTTCTCTTCCCTGGTGAATCTATTTTCCATCAAACAGGTGGAGACATCATTTCCTTCAGCATGTGTTTTATGCACACCTGCCTTCACCCCTACTTCCCCTCCTACCCATTGCTGGCCATGTCACTGCTCCTGTGTTCAGCTCCCTCCTGATAAGGGAGGAGACCACCCCTCATATTGTCTTATGCCCAATTTCTGCCTCCAAAGAAAGAAGTAAAAACTAAAAGGTAGAAATGAAATCCACAAGCAGACAGCCCGGCGCCACACCTGGGCCTGGTAGTTAAAGATCGACCCCTGACCTAATCGGTTATGTTATCTATAGATTACAGACATTGTATAGAAAAGCACTGTGAAAATCCCTGTCCTGTTCTGTTCCATTCTAATTACCGGTGCATCCAGCCCCCAGTCACGAACCCCCTGCTTGCTCAATCAATCACGATCCTCTCACACAGACCCCCTTAGAGTTGTGAGCCCTTAAAGGGGACAGGAATTGCTCACTCAGGGAGCTCGGTTGTTGGAGACGTGAGTCTTGTGGAAGCTCCCAGCTGAATAAAGCCCTTCCTTCTTTAACTCGATGTCTGAGGGGTTTTTTCTGCAGCTTGTCCTGCTACACTGAGACAAGCTCTCCTGACCACAGGAACTGGGAATTGTGCTGAAGTGTCCTTGACTTGCCCCCAGGAGCCAGCTTTCTTCTTTTCACTTCCTTTATCCCTTCCTTCCTTCTTTCCTTCCTCCTTGTTTCTCTCCTTCCCTCCCTTCCTTTCTTAATTCTGACACTAAATAAGGTAACACAACAATATCTCAACCAAAACAGCCCTCACCATAAACATAACTGAAAACACTAGTAAAGAGATTTTTTTTTTTTTGAGATGGAGTCTCGCTCTCTGGCCCAGGCTGGAGTGCAGTGGCACAATCTTGGCTCACCACAGCCTCTGCCTCCCAGGCTCAAGTGAATCTCCTGCCTCAGCCTCCTGAGTAGCTGGGATTATAGGCATGCGCCACCATGCCTGGCTAATTTTATATTTTTAGTAGAGACAGGGTTTCACCATGTTGTCCAGGCTGGTCTCAAACTCCTGACCTCAGGTGATCCACCCACCCTGCCCTCCCAAAGTGCTGGGATTACAGGCATGAGCCACCACGCCCAGCCTAGTAAAGAGATTTTAGTCAATATATAGAAACATTTACAGATTAAAGAATGAAACCCCTATCTTAAAACTTTTAAGTTTAAAGACCTATCAAAAACTCTGAAAATTCTAAAATTATTCAAGTTTTAGAAAATTACAGCTCTAAATAATGTTTTAGTCATTCCAATTGTTCTCCTATTTCTCTAGGTGCACCTTGAAGTAAGTTGATAAATGGGTTTGTCGTTTATGCCCATTTTAGCAACTGGTGAGGTCACTAAGGCAGTGAAGCTGTGCACGTCCCAACAACCGAAGTGGACCACCATTAAACCCAGGCTCTAGCAGGTGAACCCCACCAAGAGCTCAGTCCAACACCCGAAATAGTTAGAATGTGCTACAATAACCTAGGACGTGACTAGGACTGAGCCCACCTCAAAGTGACCCACAAAAGCAGAAGCAAGTGCTTAGAGATGAATGTGTACAAACACGCAGAAAGAAACGTTCCAGGTCTGGAAAAGACAGGTCCATTTAGACCCTGCAGCGCAGACCCATTTGCGCTATTTAAATTCCTGCTAAAGCATCCAGCTTGAGGCTCATGGCTGCTCACCGCTGCCCTGGAAATCCTTGATGGCTTTCTAGGCAGAACCACCTCGGCAATGTTTCTCCAGTTATTCACTGTCTTAGTCCCAAGCACGGAATGAGCCAGTTCTCTATATTAACAAGGCTAAGGAAGTGGGAAAATTATCTTCCGAAAAGTCCAGAGAGAAGTGACTGAATCCTGTTTTTTTTTTTCTTTTTGAGATGGAGTCTCACTCTGTCGCCCAGGCTGGAGTGCAGTGGCGTGATCTCGGCTCACTGCAAGCTCCGCCTCCCGGGTTCACACCATTCTCCCATCTCAGCCTCCCGAGTAGCTGGGACTACAGGCGCCCACTACCACGCCTGGCTGATTTTTTGTATTTTTAGTAGAGACGGGTTTCACCATGTTAGCCAGGTTGGTCTCGATCTCCTGACCTTGTGATCCACCCGCCTCAGCCTCCCAGAGGTGCTGGGATTACATGCGTGAGCCTCCGTGCCCGGCCTGTGTTTTTTTAATAAGTAGTTGAACACCAAGAATCCTGTCCACTGACAAGAGGTCCCCAGAAAATGTGTTCTGTAGGGAAATCAAGGCAGAGAAAAAAACACCACCAATCAATTGCTTCAGAATCTGGAATTAATGTGGGGATCATAGCTTTCATTCTTAGAGAGAAGAGGAAATGGCTATTTGGATTCCAAGGGAAGAACCATTCACCACTTTTAATCTTCAGACTACCACAGGGCTTAGCATAGTTCGCTGAAGTTTGAATGGGTGCCACCTCAGCCTGCCTCGATATTCCCATCAGTGACCAGGGTAGGGGTGGGGAGGTTGGTTAATAGGACCCTACATAATGACTGAGTTCCTCTAAGTTTAACGAAGCACCATTATTGCAAAGAAAACTGGGTTTGTTTCTCCGGAACAGCTGAATTCTGCCATGCACTCACTGATGCGAGCAGACTGTTATAATGCTCTCTGAAAATTAAGCCCGGCCAGGAGAGGTGGCTCACACCTGTAATCCCAGCACTTTGGGAGGCCGAGGTGGGTGGATTACTTGAGCCAGGAGTTCGAGACCAGCCTGGCCAACATGGTGAAACCCTGTCTCTACTAAAAATACAAAAATTAGCCAGGAGTGGTGGCTCACGTCTGTAATCCCAGCTACTTGGGAGCCTGAGGCAGGAGAATCACTAGAACCTGGGAGGCAGGGGTTTCAGTGTACCGCTGAGGTTGAACCACTGCACTCCAGCCTGGGCAACAGAGCAAAATTGTCTTAAAAAAAAAAAAAAAGAGTTAATCCCAAGCCTGGGTAACACAGGGAGACTTCATCTCTACCAAAAATTTTAAAAATTAGCTGGGCATAGCGGTGTGTACCTGTAGTCCCAGCTACTCAAGAGGCTAAGGTGAGAGGATTGCTTGAGCCTGGGATGTCAAGGCTGCAGTGAGCCATGATTGCACCACTGCACTCCAGCCTGGAAACAAAGCAAGACTTCATCTCAAATAAAAACAAAAAAACTTAAGCCCACCAGGAGGATCAGTAAACTTTCCAAAGGCATTGTATCCACATGAAATTCAAATCATATGAAGAGAAGTTACCAATCCAGTTATAGACAAAATAAAATGGAAGAGGTTCAGCTCTCTATGCCCCTGGTATATTATTCTAGAAATAATAACAATATCTTTTTTAATTATTAATTTTATATGACTAGGTAATCCTTATTAAGTTTCAGGTAGTGTGAAGTGCTTTATATATGTTATCTTGTTTAAGTCGCTCAGTAATTCAGTGAAGGACGTATTACTACTGACATTTTATAGAGGAGGAAAGTGAGGCTGAGCGAATTAGGTAACTTCCCCAAAGATACCCAGCTAGTAAGTGCCAGGATCAAAACATAAAAGCAGGTCTGACTGGAGTCATCTGGACTATATCCTTGCCTAAAGAAAGGGCTGAATTCAGCATAAACTGCAGCACAAGTCACATGAAATAGCACAGCTCAGTTGGCCTCCCTCCTCCACCAGCATGCAGGCATTTCAGCAAAGAAAGGAAAGAGCAATATAAACTCCTTGCATGGCTTATGTGGTCCCTAATGACACTGGGTTAAGGGTTAAACCACTAAAACACTGGCCCTCTGAAAATCAAAAGACTAACTAAAGCCCTTTGGAGAGGGCTTCCCCGCTGTTTATGGAACATGGAGCTGCTTATGTGGAAGAAACATGGAGCGATATAGTTCAGCAAAGCAGCCACTGGTGCAGCCCAACCCAGGGCATGTCCCACCCATCCCTGCACTTGCTCAAGGCAGTGTCACACAGCCCTGCAGCTTTTCACTGCCTCCTCCTGGGACTCCTGACTGCCAAAAAACTGGGATGGGGGTTCTGGAATCATAAGGCATTTAAGATTCATGGACACCAAGAAAAAGAGGAGGCAAACAGAACTTAAATAATAAAACAATCAGAAAAAGATTTTTAAATAAGTGTAATTCATAACCTCCAGGAAATGGGTGCATATTCAATCATGAAGCAATACTAGGCTGTTATGAAAAAAAAGTCAGTTAGAGATCTTTCCAAGAAAAAATATAATTGTTGAAATAAAAACTTGATAGATACTATGAACTGGAAAGGATAAAAACAAAACAACGCAAAACAAAGCCAAAGAGCAAATTACCGAACAAGAAGACAAAGACAAGAATTCTTCAAAAATGGGGCACAAAGAGATTTAAGGAAAATTAAGAAAGCTGGGAGCAAAGACAGAAGTGGCAAGAGCAGTCTAATTCTAGAGTTGCCACCAGAAAAGGGAGAATGCACAGGAGGCCACACTTGAAGACATGAGACATGAGGACTTCTCCCCAAAAAAGAAAGACCCGGTGTCAGATTGCAAGATCCTTCCAGTGTTGACCAGACAACTAACGGAATAAAAGAAATACTTAAACCATCGTATTGAAATTTCAGAACATCAAAGACAGATACATCATTAAAAACTAATCAAAACAAAAAATAGCTAAGCTGCAAAGGAACAAGAACCAGATTGATGTCTCTGCTCATTAGCAAATCTGGGTAGGAGTAAGATAATAAAAAAGTGTGCCAGAGAAAAAGAATTTTGAATCTAGAATTCCTTAGACAGCAAAACTGTCACTTACTTGTGAAGATGACATGAAAGCATTTTTAGGAACATGAAAAAATCAGACATATGGCCACTCACAGATGCGCCCTAAAAGATCCCCAGGGATCTACTCCAGCAACAGGAATAAAACCCAAGGAAGCACAGCTGAGTAAAGAAAGTCACACATACCTGTTACCCGGAGAAAAATAATTACTCTCTGGAACCAACTCAGGTGACTGTGACAAGAAAGAAAGTAGGGGAGAGTCAGGGGTAGGGAGTAAGACGGTGCAAAAGTTTTTGCCTTATTTTTGTTTGGAGAGGGTCACTATGGAGAGGAAAAAGATATATATACTAATTAACTCTAGCCATTGTTAGGGACAAAGTAAGTAAATACTATATTAATAATTTAAGTATACCCTCTAAAAGAATAAATTTAAATGTATAATTTCAAAAAGGTAAGCAAAAATATTAACAAAAAACCTTGAAACGCCAGAAGTATAATTCATGAAAGAACATATTGATAAGTTGGATTTCGCTAAAATTAAAACTTCACCCCTGCAAAAGTCACTGTTAAGAGGATGAAAGACAAGCCATGGACTGGGAGAGGATATTTGGAGAACACGTTTCTGATTTTTTTATAAAGGACTGGTATCCAAAATATACAAAGAACTCTTCAAACTCAAAACTAGGAAAACAAGCAACCCAATTAAAAAATGGACAAAAGGCACATGCCTATAATCCCAGCACTTTGGGAGGCTGAGGCGGGTGGATCACAAGGTCAGGAGATTGAGACCATCCTGGCCAACATGGTGAAACCCCGTCTCTACTAAAAATACAAATATTAGCTGGGCATGGTGGTGCACACCTGTAGTCCCAGCTACTTGGGAGGCTGAGGCAGGAGAATCCCTTGAACCCGGGAGGAGGAGGTTGTAGTGACCTGAGATCGTGCCACTGAGCTCCAGCCTGGCAACAGAGCGAGACTCTGTCACAAAAAGAAAAGGCCAGGCGTGGTGGCTCACGCCTGTAATCCCAGCACTTTGGGAGGCCAAGGTGGGCGGATCACGAAGTCAGGAGATTGAGACCATCTTGGCTAACACGATGAAACCCCGTCTCTACTAAAAATACAAAAAATTAGCTGGGCGTGGTGGCAGGTGCCTGTAGTCCCAGCTACTCGGGAGGCTGAGGCAGGAAAATGGCGTGAACTCGGCAGGCGGAGCTTGCAGTGAGCTGAGATTGTGCCACTGAACTCCAGCCTGGGCGACAGAGCGAGACTCCGTCTCAAAAAAAAAAAAAAAAAAAGGACAAAAGATCTAAACAGATGTTTCACCAAAGAAGATATACAGATGGCAATTAAATACGGAAAGACGCTCAACGTCATATGTCATGAGAAAATCACAAATTTAAATAACGAGACACCACTACACATCTATCAAATGGCTAAAATTCAAAACACTGAAAGCACCAAATGCTGGTGAGATGTGGAGCAATAGGGACTCTCATTCATTGCTGGTGGGGATGCAAAATGGTACAGCCACTTTGGAGGACAATCTGGCAATTTCTTCCAAAACTGAACATACTCTTAGCATACGAACCAGCAATCACACACCCTGGAATTTTCCCAAACGATGTGAAAACTTATGTCCACACAAAAACCTGCACAGGAGTATTTATAGCAGCTTTATTTATAATTTCAAAAAAGTGAAAGCACCCAAGATGTTCTTCAGTAGGTGAATTGATACACTGTGGTACACAGCTAGGCAATGGAGTATTATTCAAGGATAAAAAGAAATGAGCTATCAAGCCATGAAATGACATGGGGGAATGTTAAATGCATATTGCTAAGTAAAAGAAGCCAATCTGAAAAGGCTTCATGCTATATGATGCTAACTGCATGACATTGTGTAAAGAGCAAAACTGTAACTATGGAGACAGTAAAAAGATCAGTGGTTGCCGGAGGTTAGAGAGGAAGGATGGGATGAACAGCTGGAGCACAGGGGATTTTTAGGGCAGTGAAACTCTTCTGTATGATACCACAATGGGGGACACATGCCATTATACATTGTCACGGTGTGACGCAGTGTGACATCACGGTGTGATACTATGGTGCTGAATTCATAGTGTTAACACAGACATCATCACAGTGTTTACACAGATGGCATCCCCACTTCCTCTGCACAACACTGCCGACATTGCCCTGTAATATCTTGTCAACATACCATGCTGCGTAGAAGAGCCTGGCGGGTGGTCTCAGAACTCTGGACTAGCTCTCCTACCCTGGGGTTCTTCAGCCACACTCTATACCCACGCTCAGAAAGCCAAGATCTCCACTGAAAAATATCACAGACTGCAGACAACACAGCTCTCATCATATGGACTCATAAATTATGAGTGAAATCAAAGTAACCACACACTGATACAAGTTATCAGACAACTAATCATCACACAGTGTTATCTTGGTTGCCATCACTGTGTTTATTATCACAGCCCATAATTTCATCAATGTAGTTTAAAAGAAATGCCTAAAAACTCAAAGTCTTGAACAATTTTAAAAGTCCAGCAGCATCCCCTGGTAATAAAAACTACCTTTGTCTTCCTAGCAGGACTCAGAGCCACTCACAACCTAATGGTATTTGAACATTATCTATTCAGACTTTTTCTCTTTTGTATTTACTTCCTCCATTTTTCTGACATGCTTATTTGAGAAAGTAATATGTTATGGAGAAAATGTGTACTAGCAGGAACACATTTTTAAATGTATTGCTTTAAAAGGTGCTCAACTCCAATCAATGACTGGTCTCAGAGAAGAAAAACATTGCTGCTGGGATGCCCACTGGTCTTAAAGAAGGTTGTTGTGTAGGACACTAAGATTTCTCATGTAGTCAAAAGTGAGATTAATCATAAATTGTGAGTGTGTTGAAGATCCTCTCCATAAATACTGACTGATAATATCAGACCATACTAAAAGATGCAAGCAACCAGATTCTATTAAAGATTAGGTTCAAAGAAATAGAATAGTATTTCCTAGTGCCATGACCCAGTTCATTTTCAAAATTAACTTAAGGTGGATATCTTAGAGTGTGCCTGAGGGAGATATTGACTCAAGAGGAAGATAAATAACCCTGAAAAAAATGCTGGAGGGAGGGGGCAGGGAAGAAAAACAAATTTTTTTTAATACTTGGGGAATCCAAAAACGTGGCTTTAGTTCTTTCACACTGGTACTATGCTTGGAAGACCAGACAAGTCCCTGGAACTTCACCCTTCATGACCTTGGTTTCCCTGTGTAGCAATGGAGGTGTTGACTGTCAGATCATTTTATTTCTGAAAGTCTGCAATTCCATAAATAATCAATTAAAATATTTGGACTGGATGATCTATAATTTGTTCACCAATAGAAATATAATGCAGACCACATATACAATTTTAAACTTTCTAGCAGCTGCACTAAAAAGGTAAAAAGAAATACATAAAATAATCTTAATAATATATTTTATTTAATCTCACATATCCAAAATATTATTTCGATATATAATAAACAGAAAACATTACGAATGAACTGTTTTATTTTCCTTTTTCATACTAAGTCTCAGAAATCCAGTGCATATTTTGCTGTTACAGCCCAGCTCAATCATGACTCACCATGTCTTCAGCCACATGCCGCTAGTGGCCACTCTACTGCGCGGCAAAGATCTGTAAAGTCACCTTCAACTTTAATAATCTGACTCTACAAAGTATTGCCTACTCTGTACAAAGTATCCTGGGCTCTCTAAAGGACAAATATTAGACAAGCAAGCTACAAGCTCAACGATTCATTATTTTACACCTGGAGTATTTCAACAGGCCCTAACTGTGCATTTCATTTACAATCTTCACTCATCCCTGTGTTTGCATCCAGCCCAGTTTATTCTTACCCGAGAACCCTTCTCAGTTGCCTGCCCACACTGGTGTCTTCCCTTCCAGAAAATTTGCCCAAACTCTAACACCAGAAAATCAGACAGTAGAAGAGTTCAATCAAGTTGAATAAATGTATTTCCAAGCTTCAGGAAGGGGCAACAGGAAAATGAACTTAGAGTGGACCCAGAAAGACTGTTTATTTCTATTATTCTCTCCAGCACAAATGGACAGCAGAGTAACTTGGGGACACGGCACGCTGGGACAGGGGATGCAGCGGAAACAGCACACTATCTTACACGCTTAGCAGGGCCCACTCCACCCAGTCCCAGAAGACCACTTAGTTTGCTACATATACAGTAACTACTGAGGGTTAAAAACAAAAATCCTGCTGTTTTAAAACCAATGCTATGTTTCCTCAATGCATTAGAATAAAGACAACAAAAAGAAAATGGAAGAGACTTAAACAAGGATAATCATTATGTGACTAAAAATAGCTGATAAGAGGCCTGATCCCATGGTGCAGTAACTGAATATATTATCAGCCAGGCCACTGTTCTCTCCTTTGAATATGAATGAACTGCTCCCTGATATTAACATATCATGACCGTGAGAAAAGCAACTGTCTTTGAACTAAATATCTGGAATGAGATTCCAAATGTCAGTATAGAGAAGTACTCACTCACTCCATGGAGTAGTTTGCTTACCCTAGTTTCCTATATAATCAGTCTCCATAATGTGCTTAAAATATTTACAGTAATCCTGGGATCCTCGGTGCTGCGTTTGGCTTACACAGTATCTCTAGAGATAGAAAAGGGAGGAGGAGCACCCAAATGCTTCCCTGCAATGTGTGAAATGTACATTGCTGATGATTTGGCAAAAGATTACACAAGACAGGAACACTTACTTCTGCATGCAAAACCTCTGAATCAAAATTAACGAGTCTGCCTTAACATTCTGTGCAAAAGAAGAGAAAAGAAAAAAATATTGCTCCCATCTGGAGTATTTCTTCTCTCCTGCCTTTATTCAAAAAGAAAAGTATACAAATATGTATATAGAATTTTTAAATGGGAGGCAATAATAATATATTTCTCAGAGGGATGGTGTGAGGATCAGTAAGAAAAATATGCAAAAAACACTAAAGGCGTATTAGTAATTACCTTTATTATCTTTATTCTCACACCACCAGACTCACTTCCTTTGCTCTCTTCCCAACAGCACTGCCTGCCATCAGGGGCGCAGTATCAGGTGGGCAGAGCTACAGAGTAGCTAGGACAGCAGGGACGGAGCCAGGGCAGCAGGGACAGAGCCAGGGCAGCAGGGACGGAAACAGCCAAGTGCTGTCAGTTATGCAGGCTAGTGAGGAATATGTAGAGGAGCTGCTTCACTCGCAATTTTGGAACCCTGTAGCTATTCACCCTGTATATGGAACAGATGCTAAAAAGAAAAAAACATGTCAGCTTGGAAAGCAGAAACTCATACTAACCAACTCTGAAGTGAGAACTCCAGTGAAAGCCAAAAATAACAAAGTTCTCTTCTCTGTGACAAGAAAGGGGTATTAAAAATTCAGGCAACCTGAAACAAACCAATCAAAATGGCATAAATCTTCCTGTAATATTTTACCATATTCCTGAATGCAGCTTTTTCTACACTCACCTGGGAATGATTGTGATGGAAAGCAAAATAGGCATTATTTATAAACTAATGATTACAAAAAAAAAAATGCAAAACTCTGGGAAAAAAACAGAGTTAATGAGGATTAGATCACTTTTTAGCATGAAATATTTTATGATAAGCTTTACAGGAGCAGTAAGGGAGGGAAGAAATGAACCGTCAGAGCAAGAGACCTATTCACATAAACAAGCACACACGTGTCTATGGTAATATTAGGCCCATAACCCTCCCCCATCACAGCTGGGGAGTGACCAGCATCATTCATGTGCTCTTTTCTTTTCTTTAGAGGAAGGGTCTCACTCTGTTGTCCAGGCTGGAATGCAGTGATACAGTAGCTCATCGCAGCCTCAAATTCCTGGGCTCAAGCAATCCTTCTGCCTCAGCCTCTCAAGTAGCTGGGACTACATGCATGTGCCACAACGCCTGGCTATAATTTTTTTGTAGAGATGGAGTCTCACTATGTTGTACAGGCTGGTCTCGAACTCCTGGCCTCAAGTGAACCTCCCACCTGGGCCTCCCAAACTGCTGAGATTACACACGTGAGCCACCAGGCTTGGCCATTCAAGTACTGTTTTGTTTTGTTTTGCTTTGCTTTGTTTTCTTAGAGACAGAGTCTCACCCTGTCGCCCAGACTGGAGTGCAGTGGTGCAATCTTGGCTCACCACAACCTCCCCCTCACAGACTCCAGTGATTCTCCTGCCTCAGCCTGCTGAGTTACAGGGATTACAGGCGTGCACCACTACCACTTGGCTAATTTTTGTACTTTTAGGGTTTCACCATGTTAGCCAGGCTGGTCTTGAACTCCTGACCTCAAATGATCCACCCGTCTCGGCCTCCCAAAGTGCTGGGATTGCAGACATGAGCCACTGTGCCCAGCCCATCCAGGTACTTTTACGACAGATCTATGCAGGCAGACCCAGGCAGCCACTGGGGTGTGACAGGTCCCCCACTCCTTACTCTATTCCTGGAAGGACACTCTCCTGTCCTGGAGTAGGTCCTGTTTCTGTGTTTGCCCTTGGTGATGACAGGGAGAAACTCCCAAGGCATGGAGGTGAGATCACTTTTATTTTTAGCCCTTCTTAATGGTTGTTAACATTTGTGCTGAGCACTTTTCCCAGCCTAAGTGGATGTAAATAACATCTTGCATCCAGTGTGGTATTGACCAGAAGTTTTACTTAGTAAATGTAAAGGATCCAAGGAGGAAGAACAGAGACCCTTCTTTAGAGGCACTGTATACACTTCCTCTCATAAATGCTTAAAAGCTTTTTCGAAAATAACTGTAAAATATTCCACTTGTCTAGCTGGCACCTCTGAGGAGGGTTTAAGATAACACATCCGTTATAAATGTAAAATCAATTATTGGACAACGGAAGGCGTCCACAGAGGTACTTATTGGTCACCTGTGGGGTAGAAGACGGCCTTGTAGTCAGGACTCTTTTCAACAGAAGGTGATGACCTTCAGAGCCACTACAGGATGAACACTCTGTCCAGATTCAGAGCTCCTGGTGAGTAAGCGCTTATTTCTGCAACCATTTACACCTGGATAATGACAGTAAAAGAACACTTAAGTTCTCCTGTGATGACTGTGCGGTCCTCTCCTAGTTAGGCCTCCATCATTAGATTTAGAAGGGAAAATAATAACAAAAGTTTTTGCCAATTCTTCTATTACATAGGATAAATACCTAGATGGAGGACTTTGCCTTAGATGACGATGGGCAGCATGGGAGAAATCTAACATGTTGTCGATATCATCTTGATAATGTGTCAGTTAATGCATGCACTTATATGCACATAACCACAGACCACTACCAACCACCCGTGAAGTGCAAACTCTTATTTTTATCTTTATCTGTAACAGAAGTAAATGAATCTTTTGAATGTCATATAGGTAGAAATGACAGTGTTAAAACCTGAATTCAATTATCTTTAACCCTAAATTCTGGGGTTTTAACCCCTAGATATACTGCCCTTAAGAAACTTCCAAACAGAATGTGGACCATTAGACCAAGTCCAAAAGCTGCCCATGACAGAGTTCAGTAAAATCGTAATTACTGAGCACACATAGGGTAGTATAGGAAATGGAAGCAGGAGAAATTAGATTATTATCTTTATTTCTTATCAAGGAGGAGAAAACAATATAGAATCAATGAGCATATTCTGTTTCATTTAGATCTGATACTGAACTAGGCAGGTGGGCAACGATAAGAACCACACTGGACTTGCTAATTAGCTTGTCCTGACAGAAATTACGCAGCAAGTAAGGAATCTCTCTGATTTTTTTTTTCATTTGTAAAGTGAAGGGATCAGACCATCTCTGAGATATCCTCCAGCTATTACATTCTCACATTAGCGCAGCTTGTATTTTCAGCTGCCCTGATTCTCCTCCTTGCAACTTGGGGCAGGTTGTTCTGGCAAAAACAGAAAACACACATTAAGAAACACCTTTGATGACCAGCAGAGGGCAGGGTGAGTTGGGTGTGGAATTTAGAGGAGGGCTCCAGGGGCAGTTTCTAGAAGGTTTGTAGTCCTGGTCCAAACGGTGGCTCACGCCTGTAATCCCAGCACTTTGGGAGGCCGAGGTGGGTGGATCACGAGGTCAAGAGATCGAGACCATCCTGGTCAACATGGTGAAACCCCGTCTCTACTAAAAATACAAAAATCAGCTGGGTGTGGTGGTGGGAGCCTGTAATCCCAGCTACCTGGGAGGCTGAGGCAGCAGAATTGCTTGAACCCAGGAGGCGGAGGTTGCAGTGAGCTGAGATCACACCACTGCACTCCAGCCTGGTGACGGGCTCAAAAAAAAAAAAAAAAAATTTGTAGTCCTCTGGGTTCTGCATTTGGTTTGTGCACTTCCTGCTTGCCTGTTCTTTCACTATGTCCAGAAATTCAGTAAGATAGGGAAGAGCTTCTGCCCTAGACAGCACTGATGCTGTCGTCTATAGAAAACAACTTCCTTCCTTTCTGTCCCCACTCCTCCCCTCCCACAACCCCCGACACCCATATCCACATGCACACCCTTAATTTCCTTACTCATCTGGGTCAAGGTGAGAGAAGAGAGTTGAGAGCTCTTCCCACATGCATTGTAGTCACTGCCTAGACCATAAGCTCCGTGAGACACACTGCTGTGTTCCCTGCTCTGTCTCTAGCACCTAGAACCATGCCTGGCACATAGAAGGCACTGATATATATTTGTCACTGACTTTGTTTCCATTCCAACGGGCTCCACCCTGAGCAGACTGTAAGCACTATATGGGCAAGAGGATCCCCATGGTCACAAATCTTTGGATTTTCATCATGTGGTAAAATGAGACACACTGGTGCCAAGTAGATATTTGGGGAAAGGTAAAACTGATCAAAGAGCAATTGAATATGCAGAATAAGATAAGAGTCAAAGATGGCTCAGACAATAAAATATTCCAGAATTATTTTTAAAAATAGTATACAGCTCAGCATATAATCTTGAAGCTGACTGTGATCTGCAATCCTTTCATCATCGGTTTATTTTTAAAAAATGAGAAGTAGCAGACTTCATTAAAAATCACACATCTTTGTTTAGTATTTTTATGGGAGTACACGATTGTCAGGCCTTTTGCCCCTGTTTCCATCAGTGTCCGCAGGAGCCCACACTATGCAGATCCTCTTTCTTCTCCATACATTATGCAAATACCCTAAACAGACCCCATCTCAGAGCCTCCACTCTGTCTCCTGGAACTTTCAGCCTATCATCAGCAAGATCCCTCACAACCCGACCCCTCTGACTATTCCTGAAACTTCTTGCCTTAACTGCTCTGCCAGGAGGATCCTGCTTCTCATGGTTACTCTCAGATCACTGCCCTTCCCCCTGCTCCCTAAAAGCTCCCTGCATTGATGTTCATGCCATCAGACTGTAGGACAGTCTCAAAACAAAGCGACCTCTCTTGAACTTGCATTTTCCTCCAGCTACCACTCGATCTGCTTCTCCCCCTCCCTTTTCTGCAATATTCACTCAAAAGAGTTTTCCGGACTTGCTGTTTCCAGTTCCTGTCTTGTTACTCTCTTGCACCTGCTCTATTAGGCATTCTTCCCCACAATGATATGTTAACAGCTCTTTTCAAGATCACCAGTGACCTCCACTCACACGACAGTTCTCCAGCCTCATCTTTATTGAGCTCAGCAGCACTGGGCACAGGTACACCCCACCCCTTCCTGAACATCTCCACATTGAGTTTCAGAGCACTCCCTCCGGGTTTCCAGGGACCTCCCTGGCCATCCTCTCAGGCCCCTTCTGTTGTCCCTCATCTCCCCGACCTCAAAATGTTAGAGTGCCCAGGACTCTATCCAAGGACCCCTCTTTTCTAGGTCACATCTATACACATTGACAGCTGATCACATAATTCTTAGGGACCCGTGTAAAATGAAAATGTGGGCCCCTTGTTCAAAAATTAAGACTTTCAAGACAGCAACACTGGGCAGAACATCCAAGCAAGTGCTGACTCTTGTAGGAGCCAGACTCTGAGCAGCTGCAGGGCATACACTCTTGGAGCTGGTCCTGCCGAAGACTCTTGAATCTCTATGTCTGGCCTTGCACACTCCCCGGAACCACAGACTCATAAATCCAGCTCTCAACTAATCATCTCCACTTGGCTCTATGGTAGGCATTTCAGACCAAATTCTTCACACCCTCCCTTTCCGCAAAAGAGAACCCTGGTCCTCCGCAGTTTCCCCATCTCAGCAAGTGGTGCATTCTTCCGGTGTCTCAGACCAACACCCTTGGGGCCATCTTTGATTCTTTTCTCGTACTGAAGCCCCCACATCCAAATCATAAGCAAATGCCTTTGGCCCCCACCTGCAAAGGTACAGAGGGTGTCCCCAGGTCTCCCCAGGCTGCCTCCACCTTGGGAAATTCTCACACCTGTATGACTGCGCCTTCCCACTGTCTCTGCCACAGCTCTTCCCCGCTATTTAGTCTTGACCCTGCACCCCGTGACCCCTTCAGGCTGGGATTCTCCTCAAAATGAATGTGAAAGTGTCCTGACTTTACCCAAGTTTAACAAACATTGGCTTAAATTACCTGATAAGCTTGCTTCCCTCTCACGTTACTCAACTACAGAAATACGAAAGTCGCTTATTTTTATGCGCCTGTTTTCTCAAAACAAATAAAAAAGCACGAAGACAAGTGACCCCAGCTTCAAACTGTACACCCTCTACCTTCCTCATGTCAAAGATCTACCTGCAAAACTTGCCGCAGTCCTGAAACGGTAAGAAATCATTTCTGGGGCTCCTCTTTACGTCTGCATTAACTAATGGTCTAGGTAACCTTATCAAGTGTCACAGCCACATAACATCCGGCTCCACGACGTCATAGTTTCTAAATGTGTTCTATAATCATAGAACGCAGGCCTCTAACAGTGTGAGTGGTCGGGTATGGTACATGCGTTTTTGGCTTTAGGTTTCGAGTTCCAACACCCAGGCGCCTGCAGGCAGGGTGTGTGTGCACGCGTGCGTGTGTACGTGTGTGTGTACCTGTGTGTGCGCGCGGGCGTGTGCGTGTGTGTGTTCGTCTCCAGATGGTTGTATGCACGGATGGTTATGAGCCAGCACGTCGCCGCTGTGAGCGCGCGAGGACCCGGGGCTCCAAGTGGTGAGAATCACTCGAGGGACCCTTCGGATGCCTTTTTCCCCCTCTGCCTTTGAGCTCTGCAGCACCGCGGTGCCGGCCGCCGGCAGGGAAGGCTGCATCTTCTCTGCGCCGCCAAACCGTGCCCACAACCGCGGGGACTGCCGCCTAGGTCGCATCCCTGAGCCGCATCCGCGCGTAGGGGCGCACGGGCACGCGCACAGGGCGCGCGCACACATACACGCGCGCCCGCAGACACACACACACATCTGTACAGGGACGAGCCGGGGGGTCTCTGACGCCCGCCGCTCCCCTCGCCCCGGCCTGGGGCCTTTTGGCCCCGCAGGTGCAGCGACGCCCAGCCCCCGTGCGGCCAGCGCGCGGCGTCGGCGGATCCTGCAGCCGAGGGAGCCGAGGGAGCCCAGGGAGCCCAGGGAGGGGAGCGGGGCGCGGGCGGGGCAGTGTCGCATAACCGCAGGAGCGCCCCGCGCCGCCCCCGCCCCGGGCCCACCCTCCCCCGCCGCGCCCTTCCCAGCTCACCCACGGACGAGCGGATCCTCGACCTCCGCGGCAGGGACATCTTAAGAGCTTTGTCCAGGCCTGCGCCGTTCAGCATCTCGCCCGTGTCGGGGGCTCGGCGGTCCCGGGCGAGACTGAGGCTACGCGCAGGGCTGGGCGCAGGGGCCGCGGCCCGAGGGCCATGGGTGGGCCAGCGCCTCGCCGGGCTGCTAGCTGGCGGGGACCGCCGGCGCCTGTGCCGGGACGCGCCCGAGGCTGCGCCGTCCGTGCCGCAGCGGCCAATGCGGCAGCGCCCGCGAAGGCCACCGCGGCGGGCCCCGCTGGCCCGGGCTGCGGCGTGGGGGAGGGGGACCGGCCCTGAGCGGAGCCCCGCGGGAGGAGGAGCGGATGGGAGGCTGGGAGGGATCCGCAGTATTACGCAGGACCCGGGGCTTTTAGGTGTCAGGGAAGGCGATGGGGAGGGTTTGGTGGGGTGGGTGATTGGGCCTGTGCTTTCGGGGGCTCTTCCAGGAGAGGGGTGCACCTGGGGGACTCGGAGTCTCTGCCTGTCTGCTACCTATTTACCTGCCTGTCACTTGTCCTGTGCAAGTGGAGGCGCTGTGATCCCCCAGGACTTATCCTGTCCCTTTCTTTTCGCAATTTCTGTTCTTCCGTGCACAGCCTGGTGGGATCTGTGTAGGGTCTTCGTGGAAGGGTTGTTTCCAAAGTCTCTGATGTGTGGCTTGGCACTCAGAGAAGTCGGGGGTCTCCAGCCCCGCACTCTCAACCTGCCTGACATTCTAACTATGCATATTAAAGCTGTAGGTAGCCCTAGGGAACCTTAGCAGCAACCACTCCCCCGCACGGGCGCGCACACACACACACAGACCCATCCCCACACACACACACACACACACACACACACACACACACACACACACACCCCTTCTTTCATAAAACAAAACCATCAAGAGGTAAGGTGACTTGTCCAAGGTCACTTGATCTATTTTTTGTTTTTTCTTATCGCGTAATGTTTAGACTGTGCTTGGTCTTTCTGGGCGCAATCCCGTGAAGATAAAAAGCGAAATCTTTATTGTGCCTGATGACATTCTGACCTCGGAGTAAAAACGGAACAAAACAAAAATAAAACCGTTCAGGTGAAAGTCTGACCTTGCTTTTACTGATGCGATCATTACATTTCTTTTAACCTAAATTAACATTAGGGACTGACAAGGAGTAGTACAGAGTTCAGCAAAAAGAATCTGTGCTAGCAAAGACAGCAGTGCGGCCTGAGCTCCTCCTGCCTGGCCTCTGCTTCTGATTTTATTTTCTTTTACTTTTTTACTTTTTTTTTGACAGAGTTTTGCTCTTGTTGCCCAGGCTGGAGTGCAATGGCACTATCTCGGCCCACTGCAACCTCCGTCGCCTGGGTTCAAGGGATTCTTGTGTGTCAGCCTTCCGAGTAGCTGGGATTACAGGCGCCTGCCACGACGCCCAGCTAATTTTTGTATTTTTAGTAGAGACAGGGTTTCACTATGTTGGCCAAGCTGGTCTCGAACTCCTGACCTCAGGCGATCCACCTGCCTCGGCCTCCCAAAGTGCTGGAATTACAAGCGTGAGCCACCACCCAAGGCCTCTGCTTCTAATTTTCTTTTTTTTTTTGGGGGGGGAAAGTGTTCATTTTCCATTGTAGAGCTGTAATTGCTAATAACAGAGTTGCAGCCAGGGGTGGGTCTCCATGGAGCATGGGGCAGGATTCCTTCTGAACTCTGCATGGCCCTTCTGGGCATCGGGCGTTTACGGGAACCACTTCCCTCCTCAGGTCATACAGGGATGATCCTAGAAGTAGAGCCCTGTCCACTGCGCTCACAGTTTAATGGAAATCTTTCTTCTTTGTCTTCTTTTTTTTTTTGAGATGGAGTCTCGCTCTGTCACCCAGGCTAGAGTGCAGTGGTGCCATCTCGGCTCACTGCAATCTCCGCCTCCTGGGTTCAAGCAATTCTCCTGCCTGAGCCCCCTGAGTAGCTGGGATTACAGGCACGCGCCACCATGCCCGGCTAATTTTTGTATTTTTAGTAGAGACAGGGTTTCACCATGTTGGCCAGGATGGTCTCAATCTCTCGACCGCGTGATCCTCCCACCTCGGCTTCCCAAAGTGCTGGGATTACAGGCATGAGCCACTGCGCCTGGCTGGAAATCTCTATCCTTTTATGAGGTTCTTATTAGGCATTCTGTAAATGCATTTTGATGACTCTTAACTCTTCTCATAATTCTTCTCATTTTACACATTGTTTTTAGAGAGCAATGTCCCAAACGAGACTTGGAAGAACTATTTAGAACTCTAAATCTCTGTCTTCCTAATAACAAAAGAGGCAGTTGCCCCAGACCGTCTCCCCCAAAATTATTTCACTGATTCATTAATATCATGTCTGGCATTTGATGCCGGCTGGCAGCTGGAACCTTAGCTGGGGCTGTCAGGTGGTCAGCTGGTATACCTACCTGTGGCCTTTCTGCCTGGGCTGCCTCACATCCCAAGAGACAGTGCCAGGTGGAAGCTGTATCACATAGTCTAACCTAGCCTTGGAAATCACGCAGCATCGCCCCCACCACCTGTTTGTTAAGGCCGTCACAAAGGCCTGGTCAGGACAAGGGGAAAGGAAATAGACTCCATCTCTTGATGGGACAATGACAAGATTCTGGAAGAATGTGAGAGCTGGAAACGTTGTAACCATTTCTAGAAATACGATTTATCAAAGCTGGCAAGGAGCATTTCAATTTTAATAAAATTTATTTATAATTGCACCATAATCACATACTGTTTATGGAAAAATTAATGAAAGTGTGAAAGTAGCCTGTCTCTACTAAAAAATACAAAATTAGCAGGGAATGGTGGCTCATGCCTGTAATCCCAGCACTTTGGGAGGCCAAGGCAGGTGGATCACCTGAGGTTGGGAGTTCAAGACCAGCCTTACCAACATGCTGAAACCCCGTCTCTACTAAAAATTCAAAAAAATTAGCCAGGCGTAGTGGTGGGCGCCTGTAATCCCAGCTACTTAGAAGGCTGAGGTACGAGAATCACTTGAACCCGGGAGGCAGAGGTTGCAGTGAGCCAAAATCACGCCATTGCACTCCAGCCTGGGTGACAGATTGAGACTCCGTCTCAAAAAAGCAACAAGCAAATAACAAAAACAAACAACAACAACAAAAACCAAACTGTTTATCTAAACAATTTCGGTATCAGCTGTTTTAACATAAAAATTTAGCAAAGTATTTTTTTGGTATTCAATTAATTTTTTGTCCCGCTTGGGTTAGCACTGATACTTTTCTTTCTTTCTCTCTTTCTCCCCTTCCTTCCTTCCTTTCTTCTTTCTTTCTTTCTTTATTTCTTTCTGTCACCCAGGCTGAAGTGCAATGGCACGATCCTGGCTCACTGCAATCTCCGCCTCCCGAGTTCAACTGGTTCTCCTGCCTCAGGCTCCCAAGTAGCTGGGATTAGAGGTGCCCGCCACCATGCTCAGCTAATTTTGTATTTTTTTAGTGGAGACAGGATTTCACCATGTTGGTCAATTACAATTCACCTGTCTTCATGAATCGGCTCTGTCTAGGCAGTGGGCAATGTCAACCCCTTGAGCAGTTACAGTAGTGCTAACATGTCAAGTTTCTGGGCTCTCTCTCCCTGATCGGCCCTGGGGACCCTGTTCAACTGTATGCCAACAAACACATTGTCATGAATTAAGAATATTCACAAATAGTTTACAAATTTTGGAGAAATTAGGCAGAGACAGAAATATGACTCAAATTCTATTTATGAAAGTATACTCGCTGGATGGGGTGGCTCATGCCTGTACTCCCAGCACTTTGGGAGGCCAAGGCAGATGGATCACCTGAGGTCAGGAGTTTGAGACCAGCTTGGCCAACATGATGAAACCCCATCTCCACTAAAAATACAAAAAGTTAGCCAGGTGTGGTAGTGGGCACTTGTAGTCCCAGCTGTTCCAGAGGCTGAGGCAAGAGAATCACTTGAACCTCTGAGGCAGAGGCTGCAGTGAGCTGAGATCGCACCATTGCACTCCAGCCTGGGCGGCAGAGTGAGACTCTGTCTCAAAAAATAAATATAAAAAATAAAAAGCTGCTATGCTCCATTAATTCCTGCAGGCCCAACAAAGGCAGCCTAGGAATTCTAGATCAATGGAATGAATACAACTTGCTAGAAATACATAGGAAATAAAATGACTATTCACAGAACCAAATAAAAGCCTTCCACTAGAAACTAAAAATAATAATAATAATAATGGTTTTATATATATGCATACACAAGCAAAGCCAGAAGAGAATAAATAGCAAACGAATGAAAATTAGAAGCAAAAACAAGTAACTAGGAAACCATCTCTACATTTTTTTTACTCAATCTACCCTGAATGCTACAGCATTATCCAGGACCCCAGAAAACACAATAATACTTTATTCCTGATAAACAATTCAATGTCCTTAAGTCCACCAATATCACCATACATTCTGTGCAATCAAGAAATTTACTCAGCTGGGTGCAGTGGCTCACACCTGTAATTGCAGCACTTTGGGAGGCCAAGGCGGGTGGATCACCTGAGGTCAGGAGTTCAAAAACAGCCTGGCCAACATGGCAAAACCCCATCTGTACTAAAAATACAAAAATTAGCCCAGTGTGGAGGCACACGCCCATAATCCCAGCTACTCGGGTGGCTGAGGCAAGAGAATTGCTTGAGCCTGAGAGGCAGAGTTTGCAGTGAGCCCAGATTGTGCAACTACACTCCAGCCTGGGTGACAGAGGGAGACTCCATCTGAAAGAAAAAAAAAGTTTGTAGACCTAACATTAACATTGTCATGTCCTTGATTATAGGAGGCCAGCACATAATTTACTTATGAATGATCTATGGGGTGCAGCCCTTCCCAGATGCCTGAGGCCTTTTCTTGCTGAGTAGACATCTATCTGGCTGTTACATGATCTTAGGAACAGCTATTCATTTGGAAAAGGGTGTTGCAATGACTTTCTCTTTTGCATAAGAAGATGGGGGGCTGGGATCCTGAGATTTTAAAATTTCCTTTACAGCATACCCATATGTGCTCAATATTGAAAAGAGATGACAATTGGCCAGGCATGATGGCTCACACCTGTAATCCCAGCACTTTGGGAGGATGAAGTGGGCAGATCAGAAGGTCAAGAGATCAAGACAATCCTAACTGAAATGGCGAAACCCTGTGTCTACTAAAAATAAAAAAATTAGCTGGACATGGTGGCATGTGCTTGTAGTGTCAGCTATTTGGGAGGCTAAGGCAGGAGAATCGCTTGAACCTGGGGGGCAGAGGTTGCAGTGAGCCGAGATCACACCACTGTATTCCAGCCTGGCAACAGAAGGAGACTCCATCTCAAAAAAAAAAAAAAAAGAAAAGAAATGAGATGACAATTGCAGTGCAAAATATCTGTTCCCTTTTGTTCCCCAGTGCCACTGCTACCCCATTCATCACCAATTTTTGTTGATGTCTCTTCCTGACTACTTTTTTTTTTTTTTGGAGATAAGAGTCTCACTCTGATGCCCAGGCTGGAGTGCAGTGGTGTGATCTCAGCTCATTGCAACCTCTGCCTCCAGGTTCAAGCAATTCTCCTGCCTCAGCCTCCCAAGTAGCTGGGACTACAGGCATGTGCCACCACGTCCAGCCAGTTTTTGTATTTTTAGTAGAGATAGGATTTTACCATGTTGGCCAGGCTCGTCTCGAACTCCTGACCTCAGGTGATCCACCCGCCTTGGCTTCCCAAAGTGCTGGGATTACAGGTGTGAGCCACCGTACCTGGCCTTTTTTTTTTTTTTTGAGATGGGGTCTCCCTATGTTGCCCAGGCTAAGCTTGAATTTATTTTTATTTTTATTTTTATTTTATTTTTTCATTTATTTTATTTTTTTTTTTTATTTTTTGAGATGGAGTTTTGCTCTTGTCGCCCAGGCTGCAGTGCAGTGGCACGATCTCGGCTCACTGCAACCTCTGCCTCCCAGGTTGGGAGTAGCTGGGACTACAGCTGCCCGCCACTATGCCCAGCTACTTTTTGTATGTTTAGTAGAGCCGGAATTTCACCACGTTGGCCAGGCTGGTCTCAAACTCCTGACCTTAGGTGATCTGCCCACCTCGGCCTCCCAAAGTGCTAGGATTACAGTCGTGTGCCACTGCGCCCGGCCTGGGCTGGAATTTCTGACCTCAAGCAATCCTCCCTCCTCAGGCTCCTGAGTTGCTGATATTACAGGTGCATATCACCTTGCCCAGCACTAGAAACATGATTTTGTCACAACCCCAGACCCCTCTCATTCCCTTTCATAGGAAGACACTGGGCACCAAAGAAGCTTGAGCCAAGAACCAGGGGAACCAAGATTTAAACTCATTTCTGTTGGGTGCCAAACCTCTCTCTGCCTCCTTCTATTGGAGACGGCTAGGCACGGTGGCTCACACCTGTGATCCCAGCACTTTAGGAGGCCTAGGTGGGTGGATCACCTGAGGTCAGGAGTTTGAGACCAGCCTGGGCAATATGGTGAAACCCTGTCTCTACTCAAAATACAAAAAATTAGCTGAGTGTGGTGGCGGGTGCCTGTAATCCCAGCTACATGGGAGGCTGAGGCAGGAGAATCGCTTGAATCCAGGAGGCAGAGGTTGCAGTGATCTGAGATCATGCCATTGCACTCCAGCCTGGGAAATAAGAGTGAAACTCCACCTCAAAAAAATTAGAAAAACAAAAGAAAAGAAAATCAGAGGCTTTGGTCCCTTTGTCTGCGACACTCTGGAGTAATTCTGTACCTGGCTGAATGTGATCTCCTCAAGGCAAAGTCTGGGTCTCCTTCCTCTTGCGTGCTCAGCCCTGGCCTATCTGTCCCACCCTAGGTGCTCAGTGAAGGCTTGCTCTTGTGGAGTATGGGTTTCAGGCATACCAAGACTTGGAGTTGCAGAGGCTGTGAGTGACAAGCCTTGGAGTGCTTGCCCACCAGGAAATGGGTCTATCTCTGAGTTGGGCCAATAAGCTGGGCTCCCTCCGACGCCAGTGCTCACATCTCCCCTACCCTGGGTGGACCCCTGCAGGTAGTCAAGTATGTTGGCTCCATATTTGCCTTGAGTAGCTGGGTGCAGTAGCAGGGCATGGTGGCTCAGGCCTGTAATCTCAGCACTTTGGGAGGCTGAGGCAGGTGCATCCCTTGAGGTCAGGAGTTTGAGACCAGCCTGGCCAATATGGCAAAACCCCATCGCTACTAAAAATACAAAAATTAGCTGGGCGTGATGGTGCACACCTGTAATCTCAGCTACTCTGGAAGCTGAGGCAGGAGAATCACTTGAACCCGGGAGTCAAAGGTTGCGGAGAACCCAAGATTGCGCCACTGCACACCAGTGTGGGGCACAGAGGGAGACTGTGTCTCAGAAATAAATAAATAAATAAAATAGATGGAGAGGCTGGGTGTGTGTGGTGGCTCATACCTGTAATCTCTGCACTTTGGGAGGCTTAGGTGGGAGGATCAGTGGAGCCCAGGAGTTTGAGACCAGCCTGGGCAACATCTCTACCATCTCTACCAAACACACACACACAAATTAAAAAACTAGTTGGGTGTGGTAACGCATACCTACTTGGGAGGCTGAGACGGGAGGATTTCTTGAGCCCTGGAATTTGAGGCTGCACTCAACAGTGACCACGCCACTGCACTCCAGCCTGGGTGGCAAAGTCAGACACTTTCTCAGACAATAAAAATAAATAAATAAATAAATGAATAAAGCCAGAGGATAACAGTGAGACATGGAGAGAAGGCGTGCTAGGCAGAGAGACCTCCGTAGGCAAAGTCCAAGAGACATGAAAGAACCAGTGTGCAAGTGTAAATTCCTAGAACTCTGGGAGATGGGAGCAGAGGGAGCTGGTACAGGTCTCCACCTGGTGTAAAATCTTGGCATAAATCTCCTACCATGAAAATAAATGACATTTTCTTCTTCCGGCTTGTGTAAGTTGGAAGAAAGCATTTTTTCTGAGACGGAGTCTCATTCTGCCTCCCAGGCTGAAGTGCAGTAGCGCAGTCTCAGCTCACCGCAACCTCCGTCCCCCTGGTTCAAGCGATTCTCTTGCCTCAGCCTCTCGAGTAGCTGGGACTACAGGCACATGCCAACACGCCCGGCTAATTTTTGTTTTTGTTTTTTTGGAGACGGGAGTCTTGCTCTGTCACCCAGGCTGGAGTGCAGTGGCGCGATCTCAGCTCACTGCAAGCTCTACCTCCCGGGTTCATGCCATTCTCCTGCCTCAGCCTCCTGAGTAGCTGGGACTACAGGCATCTGCCACCGCGCCTGGCTAATTTTTTGTATTTTTAGTAGAGATGGGGTTTCACTGTGTTAGCCAGGATGATCTCGATCTCCTGACCTCGTGATCTCTCCACCTCGGCCTCCCAAAGTGCTGGGATTACAGGCGTGAGCCACCACGACCAGCCTGAACCCGTGTCATTATTTAGCAGAAACTTTCAGAGTCAGTAAGTGGCTGGGCATGTCTCTTTTCTTTGTGCCACAGGACTCTGGATGTTTCCAGTGCAGACTAATCCAAGGCTGTTGTGGATGCGTTGTGTTGATTTCTCTATGGAGAACGGGGGGTGCACCAGGCAGAATGACTCATGCCTGTAATTCCAGCACTTTGGGAGCCCAAGGCTGGTGGATCACTTCAGGCCAGGAGTTCAAGACCAGCCTGGCTAACATAGTGAAACCCCGTCTCTACTAAAAATACAAAAATTAGCCAGGTGTGGTGGGGCATGCCTGTAATCCCAGCTACTCAGGAGGCTGAGGCAGGAAAATTGCTTGAACCAAGAGGCAGAGGTTGTAGTGAGCCAAGGTCACACAACTGCCCTCCTGCCTGGGCAACAGAGCAAGATTCTTATCTCCAAAAAACAAAACAAAACAAAGAGAGGGAGAATGGAGGTTGCTTGTTATTGCATCATAATCTTGTTTATCCTGACTGATGCATTAGAGGTACTAATGGCATGAGAGGAACAATTTCCTGAGACACAGTTTACTGACCATGAATTTCCTCAAAACCCCTGAAAGCAGGCTTCTCAGGAGGAGACTCAGTGTGGAATCCCTTGCCAAGGTAGACCCTGGTTCTGTAGCAGGACGAGCCACAGACAAATCTCCTCAGACACCGGATTAAAGAAGCAAAAGGCTTATTTGTCTGGGAGCACTGGCAGATTTGTGTCTTAAGAGCCAAGCTCCCCGAAAAAGAAATTCTTGGCCTTTTTAAAGGCTTACAACTTTAAAGGATCCACGTGAAAGGGTCATGATAAATCGAGCAAGCATGGGGAACATGACTGGGGGCTACATGCATCAGCTAACAGAACAGAAAGTTTTGCAATGCTTTTTCATACAATGTCTGGAATTTACAGATAACACAAGTAGTTTAGGTCTGGGGTTGATGTCATTATTATTATTTTTAACTCCTATGGCAGGTGGTGGTGCCAAGGTTGTCTGGCTGTTTATCTCACTTTTGTTTCTAAATTTTTGCTTTCTCTCTTTCCTCCTGTCTTGTGAACTAGGCAAGATGGTGGAAGGAGGGCAGCAGTAGTAGTGGTCTCCTTCCTTAGTTCAGGTTCCAGCTACAAACATTCACCACCTGTGAGACCTTGGGCAGTTCACATCCCCTCTCTGTGGCTCAGTCTGCTCAACTGTAAAATAGGTTAAATCCTGAAGATCAAAATCCCTCACATCTAAAATCTCAAAAATCACAATCCCAAAGTGATCGCTCTTGTTGCCCAGGCTGAAGTGCAATGGTGCGATCTCAGCTCACTGCAACCTCCGCCTCCCAGGTTCAAGCGCTTCTCCTGCCTCAGCCTCACGAGTAGCTGGGATTACAGGTGTGCACCACCATGCCTGATTTATTTTTTGTCTTTTTAGTAGAGACGGGGTTTCACCCTGTTGCTCAGGCTGGTCTCCAACTCCTGACCTCAGATGATCCACCTACTACAGCTTCCCAAATTGCTGGGATTATAGGCATGAGTCATGGTGCCCGGCCCCTTATTTTATTTATTTATTTTTTTGAATTTTGCTCTGTCACCCAGACTGGATTGTAGTGGCATGATCTCAGCTCACTGAAACCTTTGCCTCCTGGGTTCAAGTAATTCTCTGTCTCAGCCTCCTGAGTAGCTGGAATTACAGGCGTCTGCCACTACGCTGGCTAATTTTGCATTTTTAGTAGAGATGGGGTTTCACCATCTTGGCCAGGGTGGTCTTGAACTCCTGACCTCATAATCCACCCGCCTCGGCCTCTCAAAGTGCTGTGATTACAGGCATGAGCCATTGTGTCCAACTGCCAGAGGCCTGAGTGAGTTTGGGCACACTCTGTGTGATTGGGCAGAAGAAGGCCTTTGGGAAGTTTAGCTGAGGACAGGGCCTGCAAAGGTGATGGATAGTGGGGGTCTGTCCTGGTCACCAGGCCCTGGGTCCTGCCCACCTGCTTGGTGCTCCCCACCCATCACTCATGATGCTGCCAAGCCCTCTGGGTATTGTGGCCAAATACCCTAGGAGAGAAGCTGATGAACTTTGTTTGTTGAAATGCAGATTTCTTGGACATCCCTGAAAGGTCAATCATGAAAGTCAACTTGGTTTTCTCCCCCTCATTTGGGTTCAGAATTTAAAGTCCACGCACACAGGCAGTAAGATGATATAGATAAGTGACATCATCACTCTGTTTCAGATGTTAACATGTCTAGGTGGGTTAGGGGTGATGTGAGATCACACAACCTTGTGCCACGAAGTGGAATTCCCAGGCCAGAGGGAGACATTTTCTTGCCATGTTATGATCTTATCATTGAGTTTAAAGGCAATCTTGTTTCATTTTGGATTCTTTCTTATATTTATATCTTATAAGGGCACTTTGAATTTCCAAGCAAATAATAATTTTGAGTTAGCTTTTAATCATTGACTTCTAGCACAGTTATATGATCAGAAACATGCTGTGTGATTTAATTGCTCTAAAATATATTGAGATTTGCTGGAACAAAATAAGTCAGGTTAATTTTTGTAAATGTACCATGCATGCTTAAAATGAGTGTATCTACAACATTTGTCCCTGAGATACAGGTTGATGGCCTGATGGCTACATGGATGTGATGGAGATGGTTTACTATTGGGACCTTCCACATCCTGCTGATGTTTTGTTGCTTAGGATATGAATGGCTGAGCGGGGGTTGTAAAACCTAGCACTCTGCTTGGGTATGAGGTTCTTCCTGCCATCCTACCATCATTTGTTTTTTATGTTTTGTCGCCAAGAGTGACCTTGAGGAATCCTGGGAGCTCAGGAAGGAAGGAGTGCCCAGAAGCAGGGACAGGGAGCTGGTTGGGGAGGACCAGAAATCAGGTTTGTGAAGGTTCCAGAGAGGACCTGTCCTTGGGAGGAGCGTGGGGGGCTGAGATGGGGGAGGGGGCATTGGCATGTTGGGGCACTCATGGGATGTCCATTGTGAGGCCGCACCACCGGCGTCAGGGATTGGTGGAGAGGGAGTACAAAATCCCGGGGTTGCTAAGAGAGGGCCCAGACCGAAGAAGGTTTGGTGGAAAGCAGAACCTTGGTCTCCATCTAACTGCTCCTAAGCCTCACGTTCCCTTGCCCTGCGCATCCTGTTGCTTCCCTGATTGACCTTCTCCGTGACCTGTAGCTAAACCTTCCACCAGCGCTTGAGAACTTAATTTGAACCGGATCCTTTCCCAGACCCCTTTCTCCTCCTCCTCCTCCTCCTCTTCCACCTCCAGGTGCCCAACAGCCCCCTTCTCCTCCTTTCCCTTCCCTTCCCTCCCCTCCCCTCCCCCTTCCCTCTGCCTCCCCATCCCCTTCCCTCCCCCTGCCCTAAGCCACCCCCGCCTCTGTCCTGGCCGCCTCAGGGCGCCCTGAGAGGACCAGGACATGCCGGTGTGGTGGCTGCTCTTTTGGCTCCTCCTGCTGGGATTTATCAGCCATCACCCCACCTATGTGAGTAGACACTGGACCCGCGGGGTTTCTTCCTTGTTACCGGGCTGTGTCACGCGGCATGAAATTACACAGCTCAGGCCTGTAATCCCAGCACTTTAGGGGGCCGAGGTGGGCAGATCACTTGAGTCCAGGAGTTGAAGACTAGCCAGGGCATCATAGCGAAACCCCATCTCTACAAAAAATTCCAAAAAAGATTAGTCGGGCCTGGTGGTGCGTACCTGTTATCCCAGTTACCGGAGAGGCTGAGGTGGGAGGATCGCTTGGGCCTGAGAGCTGGAAGTTGCAGTTAGCCGAGATGGCCCCGTTGCACTCTTGTCTCAAAAAAACAAAATGGACCAAAACAAAGTGAAATATCATTTGATTTGTGTCATCTGGTTTGACGACTTTTTTTTTTTTTTTTTTTTTTTTTTTTTTTTTTTTTTTTTTTTTTAAGACAGAGTCTCACTCTGTCACCCAGGCTGGAGTGCAGTGGCAAGATCTCGGCTCACTGCAACCTCTGCTTCCGGGGTTCAAGCAATTGTCCTGCCTCAGCCTCCTGAGTAGCTGGGATTACAAGTGCAGACCACCACGCCTGGCTAATTTTTGTATTTTTAGTATAGACGGGGTTTCACCATGTTCGCCAGGATAGTCTCCATCTCTTGACCTTGTGATCCGCCTGCCTCAGTCTCCCAAAGTCCTGGAATTACAGGCATGAGCCACCGCTCCCGGCCAAAATATATAACCTTAAGTGTAAGTTTACTAACTTTGGAAAGTACATACCCCAGCATAACCCAACCCCCGTTCAAGATCTACATTATTTTATTTTTATTTTATGATTATTATTATTTTTGAGACAGAGTTTCTCCCTTGTTGCCCAGGCTGGAGTGCAATGGCAAAATATCCCTTGTTGCCCATTGGAGTGCAGTGGCACAATATCAGGTCACCACAACCTCTGCTTCACAGGTTCGAGCAATTCTCCTGCCTCAGCCTCCCGAGTGGCTGGGATTACAGCCATGTGCCACCACGCCCAGTTAATTTTGTATTTTTAGTAGAGATAGGGTTTCTCCATGTTTGACCTTGAGGAACCCTGTGAGCTCAGGAAGGAAGGAGTGCCCAGAAGCAGGGACTGGGAGCTGGTTGTGGAGGACCAGAAATCAGGTTTGTGAAGGCTCCAGAGAGGACCTGTCCTTGGGAGGAGTGTTGGGGGCTGAGATGGGGGAGGGGGCATTGGCATGGTGGGGCACTCATGGAATGTCCATTGTGAGGCTGCACCACCGGCATCAGGGATTGGTGGAGAGGGAGTATAAAATCCCAGGGTTGCTAAGAGAGGGCCCAGACCAAAGAAGGTTTGGTGGAAAGCAGAACCTTGGTCTCCAACTAACTGCTCCTAAGCCTCACGCTCCCTTGCCCTGCGCGTCCTGTTGCTTCCCTGATTGACTTTCTCCGTGACCTGTAGCTAAACCTTCCACCAGCGCTTGAGAACTTAATTTGAACCGGATCCTTTCCCAGACCCCTTTCTCCTCCTCCTCCTCCTCCTCTTCCACCTCCAGGTGCCCAACAGCCCCCTTCTCCTCCTTTCCCTTCCCTTCCCTCCCCTCCCGCTTCCCTCCACCTCCCCGTCCCCATCCACTTCCCTCCCTCTGCCCTAAGCCACCCCCGCCTCTGTCCTGGCCGCCTCAGGGCGCCCTGAGAGGACCAGGACATGCCGGTGTGGTGGCTGCTCTTTTGGCTCCTCCTGCTGGGATTTATCAGCCATCACCCCACCTATGTGAGTAGACGCTGGACCCACGGGGTTTCTTCCTTGTTACCGGGCTGTGTCACGCGGCATGAAATTACACAGCTCAGGCCTGTAATCCCAGCACTTTAGGGGGCCGAGGTGGGCAGATCACTTGAGTCCAGGAGTTGAAGACTAGCCAGGGCATCATAGTGAAACCCAATCTCTACAAAAAATTCCAAAAAAGATTAGTCGGGCCTGGTGGTGCGTACCTGTTATCCCAGTTACCGGAGAGGCTGAGGTGGGAGGATCGCTTGGGCCTGAGAGCTGGAAGTTGCAGTTAGCTGAGATGGCCCCGCTGCACTCTTGTCTCAAAAAAACAAAATGGACCAAAACAAAGTGAAATATCATTTGATTTGTGTCATCTGGTTTGACGACTTTTTTTTTTTTTTTTTTTTTTTTTTTTTTTTTTTTTTTAAGACAGAGTCTCACTCTGTCACCCGGGCTGGAGTGCAGTGGCAAGATCTCGGCTCACTGCAACCTCTGCTTCCGGGGTTCAAGCAATTGTCCTGCCTCAGCCTCCTGAGTAGCTGGGATTACAAGCGCAGACCACCACGCCTGGCTAATTTTTGTATTTTTAGTATAGACGGGGTTTCACCATGTTCGCCAGGATAGTCTCCATCTCTCGACCTCGTGATCCGCCTGCCTCAGTCTCCCAAAGTGGCGGGATTACAGGCGTGAGCCACCATGCCCGGCCAAAATATATAACCTTAAGTGTAAGTTTACTAACTTTGGAAAGTACATACCCCAGCATAACCCAACCCCCGTTCAAGATCTACATTATTTTATTTTTATTATTTTTATTTTTATTTTTATTTTATTATTATTTTTGAGACAGAGTTTCTCCCTTTTTGCCCAGGCTGGAGTGCAATGGCACAATATCCCTTGTTGCCCATTGGAGTGCAGTGGCACAATATCAGGTCACCACAACCTCTGCTTCCCAGGTTCGAGCAATTCTCCTGCCTCAGCCTCCCGAGTGGCTGGGATTACAGCCGTGTGCCACCACGCCCAGCTAATTTTGTATTTTTAGTAGAGATAGGGTTTCTCCATGTTGGTCAGGCTGGTTTTGAACTCCTGACCTCAGGTGATCTGCCCGCCTCCGCCTCCCAAAGCGTTGGGATTACAGGCGTAAACCACCGTGCCCAGCCAAGATCTAACTATTATGTCACCCCAGAAAGTGAACTCTCACTCTTCCCGGCCAGTCTCTTTCTTATCATGGGTTAGCTTGTTTATTCTGGAATTTCGCGTATACAGATGCCTGCCATGCCATAGGTACTCTTTTGTGTCTGCCTTATTCTGCTCAACACCATGTTTCTGAATCATTACCATTGTTGTATGGTTCTCTAACTTCATCATTTGCATTTCAGACTCAGCATATGCTGAGTTCAACCTGTTGAAGGGCTATCTCTGTTTAATTCACCATCTTGAAAGAAACATTTAAAATTGAGATGTTTTCAAAAATATATAGTTAAATCCTGAGGAATCGATGTAGAAACGCTATCACAAACTGTCTGAACTTACTCAGTGGAAGTCTTCGTCTTCACTCACATAAGAGTCTAATGGAATTAATATCAACAATCTTAGAGAAATCCCACATTATTCATGCCATTTTCATGATCTCCATGGTAATTTTTTTTTTTTTTTTTGAGATGGAGTCTCACTCTGTCACCCAGGCTGAAGTGCAGTGGTGTGATCTCGGCTCACTGCAACCTCTGACTCCCCGGTATAAGTGATTCTTCTGCCTCAGCCTCCTGAATAGCTAGAACTATAGGCACGTGCCACAAGGCCCTGCTAATTTTTTGTATTTTTAGTAGAGATGGGGTTTCACCGTGTTAGCCAGTATGGTCTCAATCTCCTGATCTCATGATCCACCCACCTCGGCTTCCCAAATTGCTGGGATTACAAGCATGAGCCACTGCACCCGGCCCACCTTGTTAATTTTTAAGCACTAAAATTTGATACTTATTTGTGAATGAAGTAATCCCTTCATTTTTTTTTCTTTTTTTTTTTTTTTTTTTACTTATGCTGAGCTTTAAATGACAAAGATTCACATAATCCAAGAGGGAAGTATTATTTAGAGGGATTCTTTTATCATGTGATATATAATAAATGCATCCAATGTTACACATCAATTTAAAAGACAAGTAAATAACTTTAAAGAAAAGATAACTACTGGCCAGGCCCAGTGGCTCACACCTGTATTCCCAGCACTTTGGGAGGCCCAGGCAGGTAGATCATGAGGTCAGGAGTTGGAGACCAGCCTGGCCAAGATGGTGAAACCCTGTCTCTACTAAAAATACAAAAATTAGCCAAGCACGGTGGCAGGCAACTGTAATCCCAGTTACTCAGTAGGCTGAGGCAGGAGAATTGCTTGAACCCGGGAGGCAGAGGTTGCAGTGACCTGAGATCATGCCACTGCAATCTAGCCTGGGTAACAGAGCAAGACTTTGTCTCAAAACAGAAAAGAAAAGATAAGATAATTACTTTATACTTAGCTTGTCTTACCCATGAGTGATGGGCTGCATGTGGCCCAGGACAGTTTTGAATGCAGTTCAACACAAATTTGTAAACTTTCTTAAAACATTATGAGATTTTGGCCAGGCGCAGTGGCTCTTGCCTGTAATCCCAGCACTTTGGGAGGCTGAGGCGGGCAGATTACCTGAGGTCAGGAGTTTGAGACCACCCTGGCCAACATGGCAAAACCCCATCTCCACAAAAAATACAAAAATTTGCTGAGTGCACTGTCAGGCACCTGTACTCCCAGCTACTCAGGAGGCTGAGGCAGGAGAATCACTTGAACCTGAGAGGCAGAGGTTGCAATGAGCCGAGAGCACACCACTGCACTCCAGCCTGGGTGACAGAGTGAGACCCCATCTCAAAAACAAACAACAAACAAAAACAAAAGCAAAAAAATGGCCGGGCACGGTGGCTCACACCTGTATTCCCTCCAGCAGTTTGGGAGGGTGAGGCAGGCAGATCGCCTGTCAGGAGTTTGAGACCAGCCTGGCCAACATGGTGAAACCTCATCTCTACTAAAAATACAAAAATTAGTCGGGCATGGTGGCAGAGACCTGTAATCTCAGCTACTCGGGAGGCTGAGGGAGGAGAATGGCTTGAGCCCAGGAGCTGGAGGTTGCAGTGAGCCGAGATTGCACCACCGCACTCCAGCCTGGACGACTGAGCGGAGCGGAACACTGTCTCCAAAAAAAAAAAAAAAAAAAAGGGAGTTTTTTTAGATCATCAGCTATTGTTAGTGTTAGTGTTAGTGTATGTTATGTGTGGCTCAAGACAACTTTGCTTCTTTTAATATAGCCAGGGAAGCCAAAAGATTGGATATCCCTGCTTTATACCAAGAAAGATGACACCCCACATTTGCAATGCCTAAAAACACTACCAGCCATCTGAAAAACACGAGACTTCTAACTTCTGTTCTTTTTTGTAGCAATGGAATCCCACGGTGATATCTGAGGGATGTGGTTACCTTTTGGAGGAGGTTGATGGTTTCTGAGGATGATTCTTTCTGAGTGAAATATTGTCAGTGTCATTGACCTTTTCATTATTTCAACTATTATTATTCCAGGTTATCAATTCTCCACCTGATCATTTTCATCCTGGGACTGACTTTTGTGGAATTCCTTGGATAGTTATCATTATTGTGTTTCTGGGAATTTCTACACTTGCTATTTTCCTCTGGAAAACTAGCCTTTGTGTGAGTATACTAACTTTCTGTAGAGGTATACTTGTAATCAAAAATAAGAAGAAATTATTTAAAACAATTCACGTTTCTGGACTTCATTATGAATATGTGGTTTTACCCAAAAAATCAGGGAAATGATTTATTAGCATAAGAATTATGAAAATATCTGCCATTTACATTATGAAAATTAAATAGGTTGGTGTTTATTTAATAAAATGTCAACAGAGCTTTTGGTCAAAAGTAACTTTTTTTAACCTTAGTGTTATTTATCAGAAATGGAGTATGAGCTTTCATCACTTAAATAGGAAATTCTTTCTAAACTCTTCTGCTCTATAGTTCTACCATATGCGTGGAAGGAAAGCTTCCAGTCTCCTCTCTGAAGATTCACTGCAGAAATGAGCTGACAACAGACAGCTTAACAGGAGAAGAAAAACATAGAACAGGCATAAACATGGGAACCAGCTGAAAAATGAGACTGCTAGAAGGGCTGGATGGTTGATGCTTAAAGAGCACCCTCTTCTGAGGGAAGAGGGAGACAGATGGAGATGTAGGCCATTTAGAGGGGCAGCAAATGATTTTTAGGGGAAATGGAAGAGCTCAAGGAACAAACAATTGGCCTGAGACAAAGTTCCTCTGAGGTCATAGGGATGAGGTGACAAACTGCCAGAAGGTGAAGGGCAGAACTGCACTGCATCTCATGATGCAGAGAAAGCCCCAGAGAATCTCTTAGAACTGCCCTCCAGAGAATCAATGAAAAGTGTGTCTGGGCAGGGTAATTTTGAATGACATCATTCAAAATGCATGTTCCCAGTTGCAACTGAAGAGAGATCAGTATGTCAAAAGTCTGTACTTGGTAAGAATTTGGCTGCTAAGTTGTGCCATAATTTGTCTTTTGAGCCTTTTTTCCATTGGGTAAGTTGAGCTCTACATTTTCTCTTGCCATTCATGGCAGTAAAAATGTGGTTGTCTGGGGGCTGAACCTCCTTCTGAACAATGATCCAAGATAAAAGTACTAATACCACAATGCTTTTTTATATTCAAGGGAAGAGGAAGTATGTTTCAGTTTTACCACCTAGATAATTACACGTCATTTGGCACTGCCTTTCAAGATATGTAGAAAACAGAAAATATATGAGTTATGAAGATATCGAGGAACGTTTAACATTCTCTATGCCACTTAGTCCTGAAGAGAGAATTTTGGTATAAATTGGAGGAAGATTTTTTTTTTTTTTCCCAGCCCCGAGACGAGTCTCCCTGTGTTGCCCAGGCTGGAGTATAATGGTGTGATCTTGGCTCACTGTAACCTCCACCTCCTGGCTCCAAGTGATTCCCCTGCCTCAGCCTCTCAAGTAGCTGGGATTACAGGTGCCCACCACCATGCCCAGCTAATTTTTGTATTTTTGGTAGAGTCGGGGTTTTACCATGTTGGCCAGGCTAGTCTCAAAACCCGACCTCAAATGATCCACCCGCCTCAGCCTCCCAAAGTGCTGGGATTACAAGCGTGAGCCACCACGTGAGCCGGGGGAAGTTTTTAAATTTACCACTTTTTAAAAATTCCATTTAGGGAAGTTCAGTTGAGCTGTTGGACTTGGACAACTTCACACCTTCTCAACTTTGTCCTTATCATCTAGTCATCTATACCACTACCTCCTAAGCAGGGACATCATGGGTGCCATGAAGCATTCATGCATGATGGCATTTCCTTGCTTCTCATTTCTTCATGTGTTTGACATTCCTCCTAGCTCCAAACTGGGCCAGCTACCTTTCCTATGAAATCTAGCAGTAACTGTGGGATAGATGTGGTTGCTCTTTCATCTTTTTAGATTACCCATGCTTCTCTTGGAATCCTAGTACATGTTTTGTTTTTTATCCTATGTGCAGAAATCAGAAAAGAACAAATTCTGCAAAGAATTTGAAAGATATTATTTCAGGCCAGGTGTGGTGGCTCATGCCTGTAATCCCAGCACTTTGGGAGGCTGAGGCAGGTGGATCACTTGAGGTCAGGAGTTCAAGACCAGATGGGCCAACATGGTGAAACCACATCTCTACTAAAAAGACAAAAATTAGCCAGGCATGGTAGTGGGCACCCATAATCCCAGCTACCTGGGAGGCTGAGGCACAAGAACCGCTTGAGTCTGGGAGGTGGAGGTTGCCGTGAGCCAAGGTAGTGCCACTGCACTTCAGCATGGGTGAGAGTGACACTCCGTCTCAAAAAAAAAAAAAAAGTTATTTCAATGACTACCTCAGGAGATTCATAGGTATCTGACCCACATCTGAGATGGGATTTGCATTGCATTTTAGCTATGATGAGAACAAATATTTAATACCTTAGAAGATTAAAAGCGTACTGTGATAATATGGAAATCTTGGTGGGAATTCAGTCGTTATTGAGAATGTTTTGCGTTAGGTTCAAACCAGCCTCAATGAAGCTGATGTGAGGGAAGGGAAAGTGGACTCTGAGTAGAGCAGGGATAGAAGGAAGATGCTCCAGTGCAGATCAGGAAGGAGCAGGGGGTGAAATGTTACAAATTCTAGAACTCAGAGAGCTGAAGGTAATTACTTCCTTTTCAAGTTGTGAAACATGTTAACCTGTGGTAAAATACTTATAACATGATAATTACCATCTAACCGTGTTGAAGTGTACAGTTCAGTTGTGTGAAGTATATTCATGTCTTTTTTTTTTTTTTTTTTTTTTTTGAGACGGAGTCTCACTCTGTCACCAGGCTGGAGTGCAGTGGTGTGATCTTGGCTCACTGCAACCTCTGCTTCCCAGGTTCAAGCAGTTCTCCTGCCTCAGCCTCCCGAGTAGCTGGGACTACAGGCATGCACCACCATGCTCAGCTAATTTTTGCATTTTTAGTAGAGACGGGGTTTCACCATGTTGGCCAGGATGGTCACCATCTCTTGACCTTGTGATTCACCTGCCTCGGCCTCCCAAAGTGCTGGGATTACAGGCGTGAGCTACCGCACCTGGCCTATTTTTTTTTTTTTTTTTTTTGAGACAGAGTTTCAATCTTATTGCCCAGTTTGGAGTGCAATGGCACAATCTCAGCTCACTACAACACTTTCCTCCTGGGTTCAAGTGATTCTCCTGCCTTAGCCTCCCGACTAGTTGGGATTACAGGCATGCACCACCTCTTGGTGATCTCGGCTCACTGCAACCTCCGCCTCCCGGCTTCAAATGGTTCTCTGCCTCAGCCTCCCGAGTAGCTCGGATTACAGGCGCCAGCTGCCATGCCTGGCTAATTTTGGTATTTTTAGTAGAGACGGGGTTTCACCATCTTGGCCAGGCTGGTCTTGAACTCCTGACCCCGTGGTCCACCCGCCTCAGTCTCCCAAAGTGCTGGGATTATAGGCATGAGCCAGCGTGCCCAGCCATCATTCTTAAATTATTATTTCCTAGGTGTCTTTCCTCAAGACTGTCTTAAAGTCACAAAATGTACATGACGGATCCACGGATGTACAGCGGAAAGCCTGGAGGTCCAATAGCCGTAGCCAGGAAGGTATGGCTCTGTTGGAGTCCCCATAGTGTGGAAATGAGTTTGCCCTGGAAAGGGAAAGAACAGCTTCTTGCCCTCAGGTTTCTCACCTTCTCCTCTCCTCACTCTCACCAAGGGCCGAGGTCCATCTGTATGCACACAAAGAAAGGGGTTTCTTCCTTTCCAGGAATTAAAATTGGCCTGGAAGATCTCTTTACTTCACAGAGACATATGGAAGCCAAAGTTCGAGCTGAAGTCCATAAGGTGACAAAGAATGTCAACAGTCATTACAAAATCAATGGACATAGGGAGACTGCCAAAAAAAAGTAAGATGTGCCTTGACACAAATACTGTTATATGAACCATGTGCCAATCAAAGTAGACAACTGTAAAGTCCTTGAGAATATTTTCTACAATATTTGTGGCAAATTCAGTGGGTTCAAAATTGAGTTTGTCCTTTCTGCTTGATTAGTTTAATCTGTATAATTCCTTTCCCTTCCTACATTCTTGTTTGTAATTTTTTCGGGGGAAGAGGAGGTGCTAGTACTGGCATTAGTTTTCCTTTCTCTTTTTTTTTTTTTCTTGAGACGGAGCTTTGCTCTTGTTGCCCAGGCTGTCGTGCAATGGCACAATCTCAGCTCACTGCCTTTTGGGTTCAAGCAATTCTCCTGCCTCAGCCTCCCAAGTAGCTGGGATTACAGGAGCCCACCACCACACCCAGCTAATTTTTGTATTTTTAATAGAGATGGGGTTTCGCCATGTTGTTCAGGCTGGTCTCGAACTTCTGACCTCAGGTGATCCACCTGCCTCAGCCTCCCAAAGTGCTGGGATTAGAGGTGTGAGCCACCACACCCAGCCTTTTTTTTTTTTTTTAATTTTGAGATAGAGTCTCGCTCTGTTGCCCAGGCTGGAGTGCTATGGCACAATCTTGGCTCACTGCAACCTCTGCCTCTCAGGTTGAAGCAATTCTGCCTCAGCCTCCCAAGTAGCTTGGATTACAGGTGTGTGCCACCACACTCAGCCAATTTTTTTGTTTGTTTTTGAGACAGAGTCTCACTCTGTCACCCAGGCTAGAGTGCAGTGGGGTGATCTTGGCTCACTGCAACCTCTGCCTCCCAGGTTCAAGCGATTCTTATCCCTTAGCCTCTTGAGTAGCTGGGACTACAGGCATATGCCACCACGCCCGGATAATTTTTGTATTTTTAGTAGAGGCGGAGTTTCACCATATTGGCCAGGCTGGTCTAGAACTCCTGATGTCATGATCCACACACCTCGGCCTCCCAATGTGCTGGGATTACAGGCGTGAGCCACTGTGCCCAGCCCAATTTTTGTATTTTTAGTAGAGACAGGGGTTCACCATGTTGGCCAGGCTAGTCTTGAACTCCTGACCTCAGGTGATCCGCCTGCTTCAGCCTCCCAGCGTGAGCCACCGCACCCAGCCTGGATTGTTGAATTCAATGCTTGGGTCACCTCCAGATTCATTTTCACAGTCTTTCACGTTTTGGTCATATTACATTGTATTTTGCTGCCATATGACTGATCTTTTTTTGTTAAATGTGAGATACTTGTTAGAAAATATTTAGCAATGAATTGAGACCTAGTAGCATGTTATCTTGCTGCAGAAGAGATGCGAGTCTACTTCTGGGGGATGGTCAGGGGTCCTCCATACAGGCTGCAATTGAGGTCATCAGTGCAGGCTCAGTCCCTACAAAGGCCAGGTATTTCCTATCCACCTCTGTTCTGATGTGTGACTCTTCTGGGTCTCAACCAGAGCCAGTGGACTTCAGTACGGGTCGCTTTCATTGGCAGACCCTCAATCCACTTGGTTTTCATCTAATCGCATGCATGTGTGCAAAAGCTGCTCTGCTTCTTTGCATCTCAGTAGTCCCTTCTGGAATTCAGCAATGAAACTCAGGGAAATGGGTTCCAAATGTGAGGATGTCTTTCGTCCTGGGTTTCCTTCTTCTCCATCTTGACCTCATGTCTGTTTACTGCCATGTTAGCAATTTCATGTATTTAATCATGGGTTTTATATTCTGTTTCGTGTCCCCCATTGTTCTCATCAGAGATCGGAAGCTTCAGATGCACTTATGCCAACTCAAGATTAGAATGCTTCCTTAGCTTCCCTCCAGAGTCAGGTTTTGTGTTTGTAGTTCCCAAGTGCACAGCAGGAGTAGTGAGGTCCTCACTGGCTTCTCATTTGCATTAATCTATGAGCTCATTTAGCGTGGGGACAGGACCCTGCTCCCATTGCATTCTCAGCGCCTCACCACACACTCCTTGTTTGAGGCCACTCCAGACAGCATGTGCTGAAGGATGCCCTGTGGTCAGAAACAAGTTTATTAACTTTCTCTTTGAAGTGTTTTTGTCCCTGTTTCCTAGCATTCTGGGAATTTTACACATCCTTCCTATAAAACCAAGTATCAGGTGAGGTCCTTAGGATCAGGACCATGAATCAAGTGGTGTGAGGGCAACACAGCAAGCTTGCCTTTTTAGGTCATTTCCTTTTTCTGCCCTCACTCTCTGTGAACGGAAGCTTGTTACAGTCGGTCAACACCAGGGTGGTTGGTTTGCAGTTGTCATCTATTTTCAGGACATAACACCCTGACTTAGGAGCCATTCTGATCATTTCTAATTCAATAGCTGTGCCCAGCATTCAGATTGCCTTTTCTCTCAACCAGGATCTTTAAAGTCGATGACAAGTGTTCCAATCCTGAATCATGGCAAAGTGCAGTAGTGAACTGCAGGGTTAATGACACCATATTCTGGAAGGATCTCTCTATGTCTGATGGTCTCAGTTCTGGCATCATCCTCTGACTGAGGATCAGGTCTCCCACAGGAGGAGTCAGATGAGGAGCAATCCTCTGCTTCCGATGGAGTTAGTTGTGATGAGTTGGTGAGGTCTGGTTTTTCACACTGAAGTAAAATGAGCTTTTGCTGTTTCAAGCACAAGACTGACCCCAGAGACACACATAGTGCACCTCATAGAAGCTTTTAATAGTCTTTATTTACTAAAGAATAGGACTAACTATAGAACTATGAAGATGAGCTGGAAATGACAGGTGACTTGCCAGCAGGCCAGAGTGTGATTTTTCTTTGTCCCTCAATGGGAGGTGTCAATTCTCCCTTTGGTTGTGAGAATCAGTTGGTTCATTTATGGGAAGGTTGCAGGGGGGATCTTTGAATCACAGCCTTCGGATGCCAGAAGGGCAGAGGGAATCCCACATGGGCTGGTGGATCTTGTGTGTGCATTTCCCTCCCTTGTAATCTCAGGAAACAAAACATGAAAGAATGTGAGCAAGCAGAAAATGAGAGGCAGCTATCAGAGGCAGAGGAGAATGGGAAATTGGAGATGAAAGAAATACATACCTACCTTGAGTTCAGAAACTGAACCCCACCCTCTTGGGAAACCCCCCTCTTGGGAACCCCCCCTCTTGGGAAACCCCCATTGGAATGTTGTTTTTAACCTTTGTACAATGTTTAGACCCAGTAAATGCAGAAATAGAAACAAATGGTCAGAAGACATATCGAGAGAGAGACAGAGAGTTGACAAAACAGAAAACAAAGTACCTTAAGATTTACCAGTGACCAAAAGATGTGAAGTAGCAAAACGTCTCCTGACCCCATTGCCAGCTAGACTGTGTGGAAACTCAGTTACCAGCCATTCTAGGGGTGGAGTGAGTTGTTGTCATCCTTAGGAAAGTGTGTTGTTGTAGGATCAACCACATCCTTCAAAAGGACTATGCCTGTTTATAAGCCCAGCTGTTTCTGCCCTGTGAAACACGGCAAGGATATTAATACAAAGAGAATAGAGCTTTCTGATAAAAGATGCTCAATGAAGGATGAATTAGGGATATACTGAGAATGGGGAAGGAAATTGTCAACTCAGAAGTCAGCAGGCAGTAAGCAAAAGAGGACGAATCAATACAGCAACAGTTTGGATCAGACTGTACTGTTTTTGTTTTTGTTTTTGTTTTTGTTATTTTTTCTGAGGTGGAGTCTCACTCTGTCACCCAGCCTGGAGTGCAATGATGTGATCTTGGCTCACTGCAACCTCTGCCTCCCAGGTTCAAGTGATTCCCCTGCCTCAGCCTCCCGAGTAGCTGGGATGACAGGTGCCTGCCACCATGCCCGGCTAATTTTTTTATTTTTAGTAGAGATGGGGTTTCACCATATTAGCCACGATGTTCTCAATCTCCTGACCTCATGATCCACCCGCCTCGGCCTCCCAGAGTGCTGGGATTACAGGCGTCAGCCACCGCGACCGGCTCAGACTGTACTCTTATAGCCATCTGAAATACAATTTCTAGGTATAGATAGATTGTGTAAGGGTACAGTTGTGAGGATAACAGAAACATGGCAGATTATTTAAAATCATCCTGAAAGTGGTGCTTTATCTGATGAAAGTGATTGTAATCCATAGGAAACTGTTTCAACGCATGCAAGAGTTGCGGCGGCGGGCACAGGACTACTACAGATGCAAAGTAAGGAGCTTCCTCCCTGCAGTTGCACGATAGTTCTGTGCTGATGCAGATGATGCCATGGCCCTTAGACTCTCTCAACATTCAATTTCTCATGTGTTGGCTTTTTCAGATCACCCCTTCTGCAAGAAAGCCTCTTGCCAACTCAGTAAGTTTGTTTGTTTTCCTTGCCTTTGGACATAGTCTGCCAGGTCAGGACATGGATGTATTTTTCTCCCCACAGCTCTGTGCTCAAGCCTTGCAAAGGGGGAAGGCAGAGAGGAAGGCTGCCTACAAGCAGCACAGGTAGGTCATTGTGATGGACATTTTAAAGGATGTTTTTGTTTTGAGATAAAGCTTTGAGCATCTAGTAAAGAACTTGGTGTTTTAATTCTTCAAGTCAATTCCTTCTCTGTCTTCTAGGTGTCAAATGAGGCAAAAGCAGAGAGTCCCAGAGAGACACATGAGTCAGGAGCCAGTCCAGGGACGACCGGGCCTAGAGAACCCTTTCTGGATGGGTAGGAGCTTGCTGTGAAGGCAGCCGCTTAATTTCTGCTGCACAATCCACACACCCTGCTTCTCCTTTTGGGGATGAGGGCTCGGGTGGGGTGATTGTTATGTTTCCTGGAAACAATTCCAAGCACTTATAAAGAGAACAGTTGTCTCGCTGGGTGGCAGGACCCTATTTTTCTCAGGTGCCCGAGCTGAATGGCTCTTGGCTAGTCCCCTGTGAATGGTGGAGCTCAGGCCGCTCCACTGACTGTGGACGTTGCCCCACCCTGATGTCTTGGTTACTTTTAACTGAGGAGATGAACCCAGAAGGCAGATGGGCCAGCTCCCGTTTCCACCTTGACTCAGTGTGAAGGATTTATTTTTCTTTCACTTGAGAAAACAACAATAGCACTTTAGAATGGGAGCCACATGTGCTGATGAGAGCAGAGATTTTCTGGCCGTGTCTTCATGGATCAATATTGTAGCTTGAGATCTGCTTTAAGAAAAGAAGCGTTTATTTACACTTTTTGGAACTTCCTTCATTCTTTTTGTTTAAGTTGTTTATTGTCAACTATATAACTCCATTAGTAAGTTAAATTTCTATGTAATCCTACTCCTCTAACATTTGAAGTGTAACCCTAAAACTTTCCAGTTAATTTCTGTAGCTCTTACCTTTTCTCATGACTGTTCATCTCTTTATGTCCATTTCTGTTCATAAGTATTGATAATACCTGGCCAGCTATGAAAGTTAGATTAACTATGAATCCACAGAATTTTAAATGTCCCTATGGCTTGAAGAAGAGGAGGAGTGCTGTTCCTGTCCAGGGTTTATTGATATTCTTCCAACCATGGCTGTTCCTATTTTAATTTTGAGTCTGTGCTCACATGATGAGTGATTTCCTCTGATATGTACTGATTTAGAGCTCATTTCCAGCTGGTTAGAGCCCGACCTGTTCACAGCCTGTTGAGAGTTAAGAATACCCCTGGACCAGGGCTCTGTGGTATCTTCCTCAAGGATGAGGGTCCAGAGGGCTCCAGAGTCCTCTGAGGCATGTGGTCAATAAACCCTGTGCCTCTGGTAAGGGACCTGTGTGGCAGAGAGTGAGATGGCAGCAGAGGGTGTGGAGGGTTTCTTATTCTGCACAGAACATGCAAGCCAGATTTAGCCCCATTCCCTTCTCTGGCCCTTAGCAGATTCAGGACCTCATTCGGTTCCCATGAAGAACAGCAACGGCATCCCAGCTGAAAACACAGAGAAGACAAAGGTAAATGCTGGGGACGTTTTCACTCTTCTTATATCAGGACACTTTGGTCTTTTCCGACAACGCCCTCTCCTGGCCTGGCCTCTGCTCTGTGGGTTCTGTGGTGTCTTTTCTGTCTCGACTTCTTGAGAAGCAAAATCTTCTCCATGAGCTTTCAGGCTTCACCATTCCCAGCTGATCATCGTTGGTGGCACCTCCAGAATCCATAAAAGCTCAGGGACCGAGGGCTGAAGGGCTTTTACTGTTCTGTTTCCAGAAATAACACGAGGAGGCACCACTGACCTCCAGTACTGTAGGTCTCATGGCGCAGTGAACTCTGACTGATCCACCTTACCCAAGATGTTGTGGGGTCTCATTTCCGAAATATGTGGGATTTTCTTTTGCTGTGATTTTGTTTGCATTCTGCTATAATGTAGGTGATTAACGTTTGAAATATCTGCTGTATTCCCAGAAGTGAAAATAGTGAAAATGCATTAATCTAACATTAATTTGTGCTTTGTGCAATTTTGAATGCTCTTTGACAAGGCCAATTCCATAGTTCATCACAGTCCCATCCCTGTTAGTAACCGTGTTGTGCAAAAACACCTTCATACCCACCCAATGGGGCCCCTGATCTAATATTCTAAGTGTCAGAGGTTCCATATTTGTAATAGCAAATAGGCCCTGACTGTAAATTAGTGAAGAGTGAATGTAACTTATTACCTACAGGGACAATTCCAAATGAAGGCCTTAAATGATGCTCAGCTAAGCTGGTTCTTCTGTGGCCTCTGTACCTTGAAAAGCTGCCGAGTCCTATGATTACACATGATGGGACTTGTACACTTGAAGTGAAACACAGTTTTCAAACTTGCTTTGTTTAGAATTCTCACTCATTTTTCCATGGAAAAAAGTATTCTTTATGTCCTAGTGCACTTACAATTTGGTATTACCTGGGAGTGAAAAGAAATATTACAGCCATGTCTAACTGACTTCTTGAGGTAAGATTGTTCTGTCAGAAATCCCTCTCCCAGCTCCCCTGAAGCTCTTCAGGAATCCACATCTCTCCAGAGCTCTTTATTCTCATGGGTGGCACCTCCAGAGTGAAGAAGATCCTTTGTCAGAAGGGAAACAGAGGGGAAATGAGAGGGTCCCACAGGCAGAGCTGGAATCTACTTCCACTCTGCCTCTTGCAAGCTGTGTGACCCTGGGCACAAATTCTCCTTCCTCTGGAAACCTCTGTTTTCTTAGATTTGGAGCAGGGTGGTCACACTGACCTTGCAGAGTTCTGAGAATCAGAGACAGAACATAAAAGGCCTGGAAAACATTCTCCAAAAAGAAGCTGCAACATGTGTGGACAATGGGCTTTTCATGCCTCTCTTACTCTCTGTTGACCTGGTGCAAGAAACATGCTCTGGTGCTGGCTGTGAGGGAGGAATGAGGATAGACATAGACACTCCTGTGTCTCAAACATGCTTCTTTATTAATCTGTTATGAATCTGTCATGACTCTGTCTTCCCTGGGGCAGGACCCCAGCCTGCCTACATTTGCAAACAGACACAGTGGCATGTGGAGACAACAGTGTGTCCCAATGACTTTTCTTTACTCCCCAGCTGTGGGCAGTACTCAGTGGAAGGGTGATATTATGACACTGATACTGCTATTTTGAAACCTGGAGGGTGGAAAGGTGCAAAAATCTATCACCAGCAACAGAAGGTGCAGCCTGTGTTGGTGGCGGTAATTTTGTCCATCAAATGAATATGTGTGAATATTTCCTCCTTTGGCCCTACAGGTCAGGATGGCGGCAGTGGAGCACCATCATTCCTCAGGATTGCGCTACCGGCCCTACCTCCCGGCTGAAACTTTAAGAAAAAGGATAGGCCGCAAGCCACGTCCTTCTATTCAGTGTGATCTGAGAGGTCAAACACGTCCATCAGTTAAAGGATGTCTGAGACCGCTGACTCTTTCTCGACTACAGTGTCCACTAGGACCTCAACCACATTCTACAACTGATGATTTTCTGAGAAGAGAGACACCTCAAGACGAGTGTGCCCTGGGACCTGATCCACTTCCTCGAGCTGATGATTTTCCGAGACTCAAGACACCTCCGGAGGGTCTTTTCATACCAGTTTCCCCTTCTCCAGTTGATGATTCTCTGAGCCTCAAGACACCTCCCGAGTGTCTTCTAGTACCCCTTCCACCTTCTCCAGTTGATGATTTTCTCACACCACAGGCACCTCCCATCAAGCGTTGTCGCCTGGGACCTGTAGCATTTCCTCGAGCTGATGATTTTAGGAGACCCAAGGAACCTCCTGACTGTTTTTTTGTACCACTTCCACCTTCTCCAGTTGATGATTCTCTGAGCCTCAAGACACCTCCCGAGTGTCTTCTGGTACCCCTTCCACCTTCTCCAGTTGATGATTTTCTCACACCACAGGCACCTCCCATCAAGCGTCGTCGCCTGGGACCTGTAGCATTTCCTCGAGCTGATGATTTTAGGAGACCCAAGGAACCTCCCGACTGTTTTTTTGTACCACTTCCACCTTCTCCAGTTGATGATTCTCTGAGCCTCAAGACACCTCCCGAGTGTCTTCTGGTACCCCTTCCACCTCCAGTTGATGATTTTCTCACACCACAGGCACCTCCCATCAAGCGTCGTCGCCTGGGACCTGTAGCATTTCCTCGAGCTGATGATTTTAGGAGACCCAAGGAACCTCCCGACTATTTTTTCGTACCACTTCCACCTTCTCCAGTTGATGATTCTCTGAGCCTCAAGACACCTCCCGAGTGTCTTCTGGTACCCCTTCCACCTTCTCCAGTTGATGATTTTCTCACACCACAGGCACCTCCCATCAAGCGTCGTCGCCTGGGACCTGTAGCATTTCCTCGAGCTGATGATTTTAGGAGACCCAAGGAACCTCCCGACTGTTTTTTTGCACCCCTTCCACCTCCTCCAGTTGATGATTCTCTGAGCCTCAAGACACCTCCCGCGTGTCTTCTGGTACCTGTTCCACCTTCTCCAGTTGATGATTTTCTCACACCACAGGCACCTCCCATCAAGCGTCGTCGCCTGGGACCTGTAGCATTTCCTTGAGCTGATGATTTTAGGAGACCCAAGGAACCTCCCAAGTGTTTTTTCGCACCCCTTCCACCTTCTCCAGTTGATGATTCTCTGAGCCTGAAGACATCTCCCGAGTGTCTTCTGGTACCCCTTCCACCTTCTCCAGTTGATGATTTTCTCACACCACAGGCACCTCCCATTGAGCGTCACCTGGGACCTGTAGCATTTCCTCAAGCTGATGATTTTAGGAGACCCAAGGAACCTCCTGAGTGTTTTTTCACACCCCTTCCACCTTCTCCAGTTGATGATTCTCTGAGCCTCAAGACACCTCCCGAGTGTCTTCTGGTACCTGTTCCACCTTCTCCAGTTGATGATTTTCTGAGACCACAAACACCTCCCGTCCAGTGTCACCTGAGACCTGTACCATTTCATCGAGCTGATGATATCAGGAGACTCAAGAAACCTCCTGACTGTTTTGACTGTTTTTTGTTTTGTTTTGTTGTTTTTGTTTTTTTGTTTTTTGTTTTTTTTTATTCTGTGGCAGGAAGGGGCCTGGTGTGTTGTTGATTCAATTTATTGATCATTTTTACAACACATAAATTCATTTAAGTATTGATTGTGCACCTAACATATGATACGCATTTTTTCATCACTCCCCCACTCCCAGAACCCTAAGCTTTTCTCACTGTTAGAACTGCTAGTTTATTTGTATTTCAGTCACTTTGACTGTAAACTCCTTTAGTGTAGGTGCTTAGATTTTTTTCACTGCTTAGCCCCCAATGCCTGTATAGAGTAAGCTTTTTTTTTTTTTTTGTACCAAATGCCCAATGGCCAATTTATTCTGTTTCAATAACAACTAGGCATCATTTTCAAAGGGCCATATACTGACAACAGACTGCCCAGAAATTATCTCCCTATGTAGGAAAACTACAGAAGACAAGTTCTTAGACTTTTAATGCCCAATACAGTAGCCATTAATGACAGGTGACTACCGGGCCTTGAAATGCGATAGTCCAAATTGAGATGTGCTATAAGCTTAAATTACACACCACGTTTCAAAGCCATAAGACCAAGAACTGTAAAATAGTCTAGTAATTTTATATTTATTATATATTGAAATGATATTTGGTATTTTGGATATATTGAGTTAAATAAAAGTTAAATTCACCTGTTTGGTTTTTTACTTTTAAAATGTGAATTCCAGAAAAATTTTTTTTTATGAAGTATTTATTGATGATTCTTGGGTGTTTTTCAGAGAGGGGGATATGGGAGGGTCATAGGATGATAGTGGAGAGAAGGTCAGGAGATAAACACATGAACAAAGGTCTCTGGTTTTCCTAGGCAGAGGTCCCTGCGGCCTTCTGCAGTGTTTGTGTCCCTGGGTACTTGAGATTAGGGAGTGGTGATGACTCTTAAAGAGCATGCTGCCTTCAAGCATCTGTTTAACAAAGCACATCTTGCACCGCCCTTAATCCATTTAACCCTGAGTTGACACAGCACATGTTTCAGAGAGCATGGGGCTGGGGGAAAGGCCATAGATCAACAGCATCCCAAGGCAGAAGAATTTCTCCTAGTCAGAACAAAATGGAGTCTCCTATGCCCACCTCTTTCTACACAGACACAGCAACAATCTGATCTCTCCTTCCTTTCCCCACACTTCCCCCCCTTCTCTTCAACAAAACTGCCATCGTCCTCATGGCCCGCTCCCGATGGTTGCTGTCTCTTCGGAGTTGTTTGGTACACCTCCCAGACAGGGTGGCTGGGCAGAGGCGCTCCTCACCTCCCAGACAGGGCGGCCAGGCAGAGGCGCTCCTCAGCTCCCAGACAGGGTGGCTGGGCAGAGGGGCTCCTCACTTCCCAGGTGGGGAGGCCGGGCAGAGGCGCTCCTCACTTCCCAGACAGGGCGGCCGGGCAGAGGCGCTCCTCACTTGCCAGATGGGGCGGCGGGACAGAGGCGCTCCTCACATCCCAGACGGGGCGGCCAGGCAGAGGCGCTCCTCACATCCCAGATGGGGCGGCCGGGCAGAGGCGCTCCTCACCTCCCAGATGGGGCAGCCGGGCAGAGGCACTCCTCACTTCCCAGACGGGGCGGCCGGGCAGAGGCGCTCCTTGCTTCCCAGATGGGGCGGCCAGGCAGAGGCACTCCTCACTTCCTCCCAGACAGGGTGGTGGCGGGGCAGAGGCGCTCCTCACCTCCCAGATGGGGCGGCTGGGCAGAGGTGCTCCTCACCTCCCAGACGGAGCGACCGGGTAGAGGCGCTCCTCACTTCCCAGACGGGGCGGCTGGGCAGAAGTGCTCCTCACATCCCAGACGATGGGCAGCCAGGCAGAGACGCTCCTCACTTCCTAGATGGGGTGGCAGCGGGGCAGAGGCTGTATGTAATCTTAGCACTTTAGGAGGCCAAGGCAGGTGGTTGGGAGGTGGAGATTGTAGCGAGCCGAGATCACACCACTGCACTCCAGCCTGAGCAACACTGAGCACTGAGTGAGCGAGACTCCGTCTGCAATCCCAGCACCTCGGGAGGCCGAGGTGGGCAGATCACTCGAGGCCAGGAGCTGGAGACCAGACCGGTCAACAGGGCGAAACCGTGTCTCCACCAAAAACACAAAAACCAGTCAGGTGTGGTGGCACACGCGTGCAATCCCAGGCACTCGGCAGGCCGAGGCAGGAGAATCACAGGAGCCCGAGGCAGGGAGGCTGCAGCGAGCCGAGATCACTGCAGTACATTCCAGCTTCAGCAACAGAGGGAGATCGAAAAAAGGAGAGGGAGACTGAAGGATGGAGAGGGAGAGGGAGAGGGAGAGGGAGAGGGAGACCGAAGGAGAGAGAGGGAGAGGGAGAGGGAGAGGGAGAGGGAGACCGAAGGAGGGAGACGGAGAGGGGAGAGGGGAGAGGGAGAGGGAGAGGGAGAGGAATATTTTTCTTTTCCTGAGTGTAGGGAGTGAACAGAGAAAATTACTATCATTTCTTCTTCTGTTAATTCTCCTATGTCAGGCCAGGAGTATACGGGTAGACAGTTCCCTGTGGCTGTTGGCTCAGTCTTCCAAACTACAGCATTTGCACTTTTATTCAAAATCCCATCTGTCTGGTTTTCGATGGTTCTGTCTGTAGCATTTTCCCTACACTGGTCTATAAATGCAGATATGTGTGTGCGTTTCTTTGTATGGATGCTTACATGTACATGCATAGGTAGAGAGGAGAGTGCCTAGGCCAGATCACTCAGAGAAGGTGTTGAATTAAGCCATTTTGATGTTTCAGTTACAGAAATCTTAAACTAAGCACAGCTTCTCTGACACCGGTATCAATTTCATTACTGAGCCGTGAGATAACAGCAGGTTTACAAGAGAAGATGGTGAAAAGATTGAGAATTCAAATAATGAATGGGATGCACACAGGAAAGACAGCACTGTGTGTGTCTTCATGAGGAAACTGAATTGAGACTGCTGTGCCACAAATCAAGTAATGTGTAATTTTTCTTTGGAAGCATGTAGAAGCTTTAAAGATAACAACTAGCTTTTAAGAAAACCTAGGATTAAAAAAATAGAATAAGATTAGAATCTTCATCATGTATTCAGTACTTTACATGCTATATTAATAGTGAACTAATACAGATTGAATTGTATATAATGCATTCAAACAATTTGGGATTGAAGCAGAATATTAATATGACTACAGAAAGTTAGTCCATTTTTTTACTAATGCAAAATATTTGAAAAAATATTTACATTATATATCAGCCATTATCCATTCATTACATTAATGATTTTTAGTAATATATTTTTAGATATGTATTTAACTTATAAATTTAACACAATATTAGAGACATGCAAAAACATATTAGAAAAAACACAATATACATTGGCAAATACAGAACCCATTAACCAAAAACCAGTAGAGCGGAAGCCCCTTCTCAGCCACACTCCCATTTCCCCCATGGCATCATTTTGTGTGCTTGCTGTACATATATATATGCACATAAACAGTACTTACTATTTATTTATTTATTTATTTATTTTTGAGATGGAGTCTCGCTCTGTCACCCAGGCTGGAGTGCAGTGGCATAATCTCGCCTCACTGCAACCTCCACCTCCTGGGTTCAAGCAATTCTCTTGCCTCAGCCACCGGTGTAGCTGGGATTACAGGGGCTCACCACCACGCCCAGCTAATTTTTGTATTTTTAGTAGAGATGGGGTTTCACCATGTTGGCCAGGCTGGTCTTCAACTCCTGGCCTCAGGTGATCCGCCCACCTCAGCCTCCCAAAATGCTGAGGTTACAGGTGTGAGCCACCGCGCCGGCCAATAGTACTTATTACTATGGTATTTTTAATATAGAAGTTGACTCTTGTCTGTTACATAGTTCCTGGTGGGCACTCCTGGGCTCTCGTCTGTCCTCAAGGTCTTTCAGGGACCTGGATTCCTCCCTAGGGCAGCACGTCTCTGTCTTTGGTAAAACACTGCTTTTAAAAATCTTCAAAGTATTGTGAACCCCGAATTTGTAAATTTCATAAAGAAAGATGAATTATTAGAAAGATGAAATTAAAAAGCAGATACACAATTTTGCTCTGCAGTCATCAGTCAATAAAGAGTCAGCAGTGAAATCCCGGTTCTTGTACCAACACCTATCTGCACACTTTGAACAGATACCATTTACGGCAGTGTTGACAGTTAACGTGGCAACTGTTTCCTTCTTGTTAAATTTCTCTCATCTACATTGGATGGACCACAGTGTATTCGTTTGTTCTCTGGCTCTGGAGTTCTCTAGGAAAATCAAGAGGTTTTCTTAGCTCCGTGGCCATCCAGGAGGTGCAGACGGGACTCAGGGAAGATGGGGCCGCTCCCCACCTCCCACCCCAGTGAAGGTGTTCCTTCCCTTGGGAAGGAAGCTCCAGGGTGTCCTGGAGCTGGCTGTGGGCAACAGACCCTGCCCCAAAAAGATCTGGGAATGGTCAGCACAGTGCATCAATTAAATCAATTCCAAGACTGCTCCATACACACAGGGCTGAAATGTTACTTTCCATATGATTTATCTTCCCAAATTATGTTCAGTCACAGTATCTGTGAAAGCTGTGGGAGAGTCTACAGTGACATTAGGCTACTAGTAAGACACAAAAGGACACTCAGATAACAAAATGCCAACCACCCAAGACCTCCACATTAAACTACAAACTCTTCCCATTATCAGATTTGCAGCAAAAGCTTAAAGTGCACCTATTGACTTTAGCTGTCCTATTATCATCACAATCCACTGTCTTTGAGAATAAATCAAATGAATTAATTGATATGCATTTGAAAATGAATCTCCATTCCCTTTTACATGGCTACTTTTTCATGACATATAGGTTATCTTCACCACATTGCTTTCCATTTTAAAAGATCTAAGAGTTCCTCAAAGTAAGTACTTTTCTGAGAGTCCTTAATTTGGAAGAACTCTGCTTTCTCTGAGTCGCTAGGGGAGAAGTTAACAGATGCTGGAAGATGACATCAGCATTTAATTGCAAATAAATTCTGTTCTCTGGCAGCCTGGCTATTGTGTTCACATTTCAAAATTGTTTTAGTTCTTACATTTTTACCATGTTTACTAAGTCTGGATGGATAATGGCTAGGTGCTGGTTCACGCCTGTAATCCCAGCACTTTGGGAGGCTGAGGCAGGCAGATCATTTGAGATCAGGAGTTCGAGACCAGCCTGACCAACATGCTGAAACCCCTTCTCTACTAAAAATACAAAAACTTAGCCCAGCATGGTAGTGCACTCCTGTAATCTCACTTACTTGGGAGGATGAGGCAGGAGAATTGCTTGAACCTGGGAGGCGATTGCAGTGAGTCGAGATTGTACCACTGCACTCCAGCATGGGCAACACAGCAAGACTCCATTTCAAAAAAAAAAAAAAAAAAAAAAAACTGGATGGATTATGAAGCCATATTCCTAAAAGATACTCATATGTTTAGAGGTGAGAATCGGGGCTCTTCAATGGACTAGAGGATTGCCTTTCTTCTTAGACCACAGAAGCAGCTCAGGAATATTGTCACCTGGTGCCTAGCAGGGTAAGCCCAGGACAGGAGCTCATATTTAAGTATGAGAAATGGAGTGTATGCAGGGAGAAAATGGAAACTATAATTTTAAGGATGCTTTGGGGAATATGGAATCCTTGATGAAAAGGTGACATTATACAGCTTTCCTGGCTGGTGAAAGAAATGAACAACACAGGTCTTATTTGTGTAAACTCAGTCTTAGAAAATTTCAATTCATTACACACAAAAATATTTATGAAACAGTTTGGGACCAAAGAGGTAGTATGGTAGACGAGTGTCTTATAGAGCCTGTGTGGGAAGCAAAAGGCGAGGGCGTAGTTCACAGGCAGAAGCGAGCTGTGACATTGTCAGTGCAGCGTGTAAGTGTGGCTCCTCACAGGCGGCCATTGATTGTGAGACCTCATCTTGCTCTGAAGATTTCCCGGTGGCTGTCAGGCATTGCTTCTCAAAAGCCTTGCACTGTGATAAGGTTTAAGGAGACAGATTGTTGCAACAATAGCCACTTCTAAGGAATGTTATTATGTCACTGCAGATGATGTTTTTAAGAGGTGATTCAGAATGATAGTTTCATGATTATGGAAAGTAGTTCCCTCTCAAACTGCAAAAGGAAAGATGAAAATAGTCATGAGGCCTCCAGAACTGAAATTGGGGATCTTTTATGATGGATATTTACTTTAATTCAATGCAACACATATTTATGGGGCATAGACTGTATGTAATACTTAATAAAACCCATTCAGTTTGGAGCTCACACCTAAGCTGTGCTGTAACTGGATTTTCTTAATATTCATTAAAAACAGAAACAAAATTCATTTCACCTGTTTTTGGTATTTGCATTTGTTGCTTATAATTTGTGGGGTGGAGCAGAGGGGTGTGAGGTTGAAGAAAGGCACTATGAATTAAGCCACACAAATGCCTCTAAAAAAAATAGTAAATATAACAATGGTTAACATTCGTTGAATACGTACTACGTATCAGGCGCTGCTAGGAGATTTAGAAATAATTACTTAGTCCTCTTAACAGCCATATGGGGTAGATAATATTATCTCTCCAGCATGACAGCTTTAATTCATCCTTTTTGTTTCTATCCCTTTCCATCTCTGTCTGTCTCTCTCTCTCTTTTCCCCTACTCTCTAGGACAGGGATATAAACTCTTCAGTGATTTTCAGTAATAGAAGAGCTAAGTACTGTTTAGTGTCATTGTCAGCTCACTTCTAATAGAAAGAGCTAACCCATGTCCACACAGCTGAAAATTAGTTTTATGTCTGAGATGATGGTGCTCACAGTCATATACAGGGAACCCTGCCACTGTGCTACGCTGAGTAGGCAAACATTGGCCTTCCCTTGGAGGGATCCTCTTCTCTTAGGATTAATGTGGGAAGTACAGACAGAAATCTCTTCTGTTGTCATGGCGATACTACTTCCCTGATACGATTTCAGCCATTCCAAGCGTGTTTGTTTCATTTGTTTTTTTTTTTTTCCTACCTTAAGCCCAGTCTAGGTGAGTTCTGGGGGTGTGTGTGTGTGTGTGTGTGTGTGTGTGTGTGTGTTTTAATTGTGGTAATAATATTGAATATGAGATCTACCCTCTTTGATTTTTTTTTTGAGATGGAGTCTCACTCTGTCACCTAGGCTGGAGTGCAGTGGCGTGGTACTGACTCACTGCAACCTCCACCTCCTGGGTTCAAGTGATTCTCCTGCCTCAGCCACTCAAGTAGCTGGAACTACAGGCGTGCACCACCAAGATCGGCTAATTTTTGTATTTTTAGTAGAGACAGGGTTTCACCATGTTGGCCAGGCTTGTCTCAGACTCCTGACCTCAAGTGATCTGCCCACCGCCACCTACAAAGCATTGGGATTACAGGCATGAGCCACCACACTTGCCCTACGTTCTTTAATTTTTAAGTACACAATACAGTATTGTTAACTATAGCCACGGTGTTGTACAGCAACTCTCTCTAACCTATGCATCCTGCGTAACTGAAACTCTGTGCCCGTTGAACAGCAGCTCCTCATTTCCTCCCCCATCAGCCCCTGGCAGCCATCATTCTACTCTCTGTTTCTGTGAGTCTGGCTATTTTAGATCCCTTATAGAAGTGGAAACGCGCAGTATTTGTCCTTCTGTGACTGGCTTATTTCATTGAGCATAACGTCCCCCAAGTTTAGCCATGTTGTTGCTTATGGCAGGATTTCCTTCTTTTTTCAGGCTGAATAATATTTCCTTATATGTATATGCTGCATTTTTAAAAACGCTTTCATATACTGACAGACGTTTAGATTATTTCCACATCTTGGCTATTGTGAGTAATGCTACAATGAACAAGGGAGTGAAAATATCTCTTTAAGATCCTGATTTCAGTTTTTTTGAATAAATATCCAGAAGTGGAATGACTGAGTCATTCATATGGTAATTCTAACATAGAATTATTTTTAATTTTTTGAGAAACTTCTGTGCTGCTTTCCACAGTGGTTGCATCTGTTTACATACTTAGCAATGGTGCACAAGGGTTCCAGTTTCTCCACATCTTTGCCAACTTGTTATCTGTGTTTGTTTAAATGACAGCTGTATGAGTTGTCCCTTGCCTCCATGCAATTCTGAACTTCAGAAATAAGCACTTGGCTCCTTTAATAGCTGTCCGTCCTGTGTTGCGTCTACAGCCACTGAATCCTGTCCTACATTTTCTGGTTCATTAACTCATTCAACTAACAGCTATTGACCTTCAATAAGTCAGTCACCGTGAAGATAAGTATTTTATATTGACTTCTACTAACATATCCGGTATGTTTACTATGGTGCCAGAGAGGATGCTGTGTGCTTTTCTCACACTGTTATCTTTACTGTTCACAAGAACCATGTCAGGTAGGTATTGGTAAAATGGGGTAATTTTGGAAATGCTTCAATAGTCGAGTAGAATAATTTTCTGTTCTATGTGAGAAGATATGTTTTAAATAAGATATGGCTTAGGTTTCTGGTTACTTGAGACATACTATACCTTCTCAGACACTCTCAGACCTGAATCATTTAACAAACTAAAGCAGAAATACTAAAAATATCTGGTTCAATAGCATAGGGGCATGGAGTAGACATGCAGAAAATGCTTGTTCACTTGCCTTGAAATGGCTCCAGGTGGCCTGAAGGAATCAATGAATCTTCTCAAATATCTACATTACAACCATTGGTCCCCACTACACATTTATTTCTAAATAAAGGAGGAGAAACTCTAGCAAAGTAGTTTTTAACATTTTCATTGCTTCCAGGATAAAGCTTATGGAACATGGAGGATCTGATAGTGGTAGGTGTATCAGGAATATCAGGGAAAATGCTTTCGATGTAGGCAAAGTCAATTCCTATCATTTGTACTTGACACCAGCTACCTAGCAGGCTCATTGTGAGCTTCAGGTTTTGCCCACGTTGTTTATATAAAGTTTCTCAGTGTAATATAGGGAGTTGCTGGTTATTTCAAAATAGTAACAAAGATAACCCAAACGAGAAACTCCGTTTCTATAATTAGTTTTCCTGAAAGTCAGGCAAGTGTTTGAGGACGGGCTTTTGGCAGTATTATTTTTGTGCACAGAAGGAAAATTGTTAGTAGGTTTATAGATATTATTTTTATAATAGAATGTTAAACCCCTGAAAAACATCAAAAATTGTCTCCTAGAACTAATTCTATGTTTTAAAAACTTGTTTTAAAAAGGGATTCTAAATAGCAATAGGGTCTTTTCTCCTTTCTCCACTCCAATGATTTAATGGGATAGAGGAATCAATGTTTATATTTTTAAACCTGTAAATATTTTATTTTGGGTATTTTGTATGTTTGTTGATATAATTCCATTTTGTGCATATGTACCATTGTGCATGTTGCTGTTTTTGATAGTCACTCTTTTAATGAATGTAAGAAGCTTGGGCTAATAGCACTTTTCTTGTTCCATTCAAACATCTGAAAATGAAACTATAACACTGTCATTTTAACTGTTGTGTTTAATTCAGTCAATAAATTTTGTTGCTCCTTTGCATTTAAAGTGAATTCTGTTGGTTGCTATTTCTCCAGGATCAATTTTATTTCCAGTCTTTTCAATTTTTATAAATTATGCTAATGATGGTGATAATGAGGAGGTGATGTGTGTGTGACTGTCTGGTGGAAAGACCAATGGGAGGCCCATTTTTCTCTCCACACTTTGTAAACAAGTGAAAAATTCCTTGTTTGGTTTGGGCAGCTGCCTTTTGAAAAGCTCATTTGTTATTCTGACTCTGATCTGAATTCTGAGCCTTTTACTCAGAAAATCTCCATTCCTTATCATCTCTCAAGAGGCCGGCTAATCCGCACTGACTGTCGGGTAGCGGCAACACTAGGGCCACTGGAGTCTTTCTAAAGAGTTGCTTTCTGGTTCTTGTTTATTTTGTTTTTGGTGGTAGGTTTTCATTTTCTATGTGTAACAGGTAGGGAAGCCTCTCAAGGAAGGGAGGCCGGAAACCATCAGATGTAGCTACTGATCCCTGGAGGCCGACAGCTTTCCATTCAGTGGTCCAAGAATGGGCTGAGAACCCCAAGGGGAGGTGCACGCATCCACAGCAAGGGGGGAAGGACTGTTTCCTAGATATTTTTTGGTAACTGATAGATCAAGCAGGCAGAAAATCAGTCAGAATAAAGATTTGAGCAACACATTTGGCCACATATTATAACAACTAGAGAATCCATGTTCTTTTCAAAAGCAAATGAAACATTTGTGAATATTGATTACATCCTAGACCATGAAGTAAGTCTTGACACATTTCAAAAAATGGTTCCTCACAGAATGTGTTCTCTTACCACAACACACCTGCAGTAGAAATTAGTATTAAAAAGATAATTAAAATCACTCCATACATTTGGACATTTGAAAAAATACACCTTTTAATAGCTCATCGATCAGAGAATAAATGAGTAAGGATATTAGAAAGCAATTAGATGTGCATAATTATGAAAAGGATCTATATTAAGAAGTGAAATATAACCCAATCTGTACTTAGGAGACATTTTATAGCTTCAAATGATTAGATTATAAAAGATAAGGAGCTGAAGATTAATAAGCTGAGAATCCATCTTAATTAAATGTAAGAAGTTAAGAAAAGAATAACAGGATAAATACATAGAAAGTTTAATTAAGAATTAATATGAATAAGAGCAGAAAGCAATAAAGCAGAAAACAAAGACACCCTAAAGTAGATCAACAAAGATGAATCATTTTTTTGAAAACCATCTAACAATATTTTTAAAGAAAATAATAGAAAGATACAAATATGGTTCAGAATTAGATGAGCATAACTACAGTTACAGTAGAGATTAAAAATGTAATGAAAGAATGTTACAAATATTATGGCAATAATTTTTTTTTGAGACAGGGTCTAGCTCTGTTGTCCATTCTGGAGTGCAGTGGCATGGTCATGGCTTACTGCAGCCTTTACCCTTTGGGCTCAAGCAATCCTCTCTACCTCAGTCTCCCGAGTAGCTGGGACTACAGGCCCACGCCACCACGCTGGATCTTACAAAAAAAATGAAGGTGCCTTTTTCTATTGCTAAATGCGCTGGTCTGAAATGCAATGAAAGGACAAGGGTGACATTCAAGGGAAGATTAAAGAAAGACTCCTAACTATTCCAGAGGCAAACTCTGTGTGGCTAAGAGTTAGAGTCATAGAGAGATCCTCTTGACAAAATGCTAAAAAAGAACAAACAAACAAAAGGCCTAAAGGTTGTGAGGACCATGGCTATTCCTTTAGCAAACTGAGAACAAGACAAGATTTCTGGCATTGGATACAAGATCCTAAATACAATTGTTAAGAAACTAGTTACAGTTTCAAGGAAGTTGTACCATCAAAAAAAATCCCTAGCCTGTGGTACAGAGACCTGTGACCGTCTAGCAGTATGGTAGACCCTGAACCAAACCCCAACATTGAAGTGCCAAGATCAAAGCCATTCACTAGCATCTCCTCAAACACCTGCCTGCCATCACCACCACAAGCACCAGTAGGAAATCCTCTCTGTGCCTTTTATGAAGGTGGTTCCAACAATTTATTCTACATCCAGAGAAGTGAGACAACAAAGAGAATGCTCATGAGACCCATTGTTTCTATCATTCATCCTGCTAAGCTTGCTCAGCGAGATATGCTATTATATAATCTGTACCAGTAATCAATGTATGGCACTTCTTTCTCCGTTTTTGGTTTGATTTTTATTCCATTTCACTCTATCGGGTAGGCAGGAAAAGCTACTTTCATCATTTATGCCATAATCTGCAGAATGGTGAGAAGTCACAAATCTGATCAAATCCAAGCTAATGGAGGAATTGACACTACCTAGAAAACCTGAACTCAGAGGGGCTAAATTGTGTCACTTCACAGTACAGAAGCTGTATGTGATTTTGGATTGTTACCCACTGGGGAGAAAGTGAACACATTTGGAATTGCACAGAAGGTGGCTGGATTAGGATTAAGTAGGAGTATTTTTACAATTAAATGTGTGAGAAGATGTGAGATATATATATATATATATATATTAGGTAGCCAAGAGGTTACTCCATCTTCACATAAGACATTAATGCAATAGAGGAAAAATATGTCTGACCATCCTTCCCACAACCACACCCCGGTCTCGTCTTCTGAAATCGCTGCGAATCTATGGGGTCAGCGCTGGAGCCTCTCCCAGCAGATTGCAGATCGCTTGCTCAGTCAGCCCTCACCACTGCTCTTTCAACTCCCGGACCTCCCGTGCTGACCCCTTTACTTTTTCCAACCCACTGGATCCCCTTTCTTCTAAGATCCCTCCTGTTTTTAAAAGCCTCTCCCTCCCCAAGCCCATGCGCCTTCTGGCAGCCGGTCTACCCTCTTCCAACCCTTAAGCAGGCCCGGAGCCTGGCTCCACTCCTTCCCCTCTTCCCCTCTGGCTGGCTGCTTCCTCAGCCAGGCTCATCTACACCACAGCAGTTCAGGCACAGGGCACAGGGCACAGGTGATGCCTGACTATGAAATCCGATGGCATGTTTTAGCCTTCAAATTACTGCAACATACTTAACCTTTTAGCAGCATTTGAGACTATACCTCACCCTCCTTCACAGCCTCTCCTCCTCCGAGCTCTGGGCCACCGCCTCTGTGTTTCCCTGCTGCCCGCTCCCCTCACCTCTCTCCTCTCTCCCCTCCTTGGCCACTGTTATTATGCACTCACACAGTTCTTCCAGGCTGGGCACGTGGCCTCTTCTGCTCTGACCCCTAACTCTCTCCAGGTGATGTCACCCAGGCTCACAGCTGCATCACCATCTGCTACAGGTAGAATTGTGTCCCCCAAAAGACGTTGAAGTCCTGGCCCGCAGTACCTATCCATGCGGCCTTATTTAGAAAAAAGGTATCTGCAGAGGATGCAGTTAAGCTTTAGGTGATTCGGGTGGGGCATAATCCAGGGTCCTCACAGAACAGGGACATTTGGACGCAGAGGCAGAACCACACAGAGGAAGACGACATAATGACCCAGGGAGAAGTTGGCCACCTACAAGCTCAGGAGTGCCCAAGGCTGCCGGAAGTGAGGATAGAGGCCTGGAGCAGGTCTCCTCACAGCCCTAGGAGAAGCCACCGGCCTGATGACACCTCACCCGCAGGCTTTCTGCCTCCGGAGACATGAAGGAGACAGCATCTGTTGCTCCAGCCACTGTGCTGTGGACCTTTGTTACAGCAACCACAGGAAAGGAACCCACCACCAAGTCCTGAATTCACACCAATAACCCAGGGCTCTCCCACAGGCTGCAGATCCACAATTGTAATTGGCTGCCTCACATCTTCAACCAGACATCACAAAAATACTACAAATCCAACATTTCCAAAACCTCACTCTGTTCTTTTGCACACTCTGCCACCAAGTTTGACAAAAATAAAACAAAAAGAATTTCAGCCGGGCGCGGTGGCTCATGCCTGTACTCCCAGCACTTTGGGAGGCTGAGGCGGGTGGATCACCTGAGGCCAGGAGTTCGAGACTAGCCTGGCCAACGTGGCGAAACCCCATCTCTACTAAAAATACAAAAATTAGCTGGGCATGGTGGCAGGCACCTGTAATTCCAGCTACTTGGGAGGTTGGGGCAGGAGAATTGCTTGAACCCAGCAGATGGAGGATGCAGTGAGCTGAGATCACACCATTGCACTCCAGCCTGGGTGACAAGAGCGAAACTCCATCTAAAAAAAAAAAAAAAAGAATTTCAGAGTTTTCTATCTCAGTAAGTCATTTTCCTATATACTGGAAACAGGGTGGTCATTCCTAAAACCTCTGAGTCTGTTCCCACTACTGCCTAACTTCCTAGCCAAATCCAAGCCTTGAGAAAATCCCCTGGAACTGCCTGCTATTTCCCCACTGTGCTGACAACTTCATGGTAAAAGATGCCATTGCAGCCGGGCGCAGTGGCTCACGCCTGTAATCCCAGCACTTTGGGAGGCCGAGGCAGGCGGATCACGAGGTCAGGAGATCGAGACCATCCTGGCCAACATAGTGAAATCCCGTCTCTACTAAAAATATAAAAAATTAGCCGGGCGTGGTGGTGGGCACCTGTAATCCCAGCTACTCGGGAGGCTGAGGCAGGAGAATGGTGTGAACCCAGGAGGTGGAGCTTGCAGTGAGCCGAGATGGCGGATGGTGCCACTGCACTCCAGCCTGGACGACAGAGCAAGACTCCGTCTCAAAAAAAAAAAAAAAAGATGCCATTGCTTCCTGCCTAGTGGAGAGGGGCCAGGAGGACCATTGAGGAGGTAGGGCACAAGCAGGACCCCCAGAAGCGAAGCCTGTGTCTGTGCTGTCTCATCCCTTCATTCTCCCCGGCTCGCCACAGCTCAGCTACCTGGGCTTTCATTTCCTAAACACAAAACCTCTTCCTTGCCCAGCAGGGCTTCTGCATGTCCAGCCACCTCACCTAGAACCCTCCTGGGGTTTCTTCTCCACCACTGCCCGCTGGTTTCTGTGGCCAGGTGGTTTTGGGGTAAAAGTTAATATTGTTTTTTGTTTTTTTTCTTTTGGATTCAGGAGCTACATGAGTGGTTTGTTACAAGGATTTATTGCATGACGGTGAGGTTTGGGCTTCAACTGATCCCATCACCCAGATAGTGAACACAGTGCCCAATAGGTAGGTTTTCAACCCTCTCCCTTCCTCCTGCCTTTTGGAATCCCCAGTGTCTGTTTTCCCACCTTTACGTCCCTGTGCACCCAATGCTTACTCCCACTTATAAGTGAGAACATGTGGTATTTGGATTTCTATTTTTGCATTAATTCACTTAGGGTAATTGGCGTGGCTAGGTTTTTTGTACAATTCAGTTCTCAGCTTAAATGTCACATTCCAGAACATGCTTCCTAGCCCATGCTGTCTAGAGGGAAGCCCGTCATAGTCCCTGAAGAAGCGATCTTGAAAGACACAATCCCAGATCTTAAAATTCTGAAAGATCAAAATCTCTAAAATCCAAAATCCTGAAAATATAATTCTGGAAAAATAATTTTTAAAATTCCTTAAGATATTTACTTACAGTTTAAGGGGGGTGGGTGTGGGCACAGCAGCTCACTCCTGTAATCCCAGCACTTTGGGAGGCTGAGGCAGGTAGATCACCTGAGGTCAGGAGTTCAAGACCAGCCTGGCCAACATGGCGAAACCCCATCTCTACTAAAAATACAAAAATTAGCCGGGCATGGTGGTGCATGCCTGTAATCCCAGCTATTTGGGAGGCTGAGGCAGGATAATCGCTTGAATCCAGGAGATGGAGTTTGCAGTGAGCTGAGATCACACCACTACATTCCAGCCTTGGCAAAAACTTGAGACTCCATCTCAAAAAAAAAGGGGGGGGGATTTATTTGAGAAACATACAAAAACACAACAGAACACTTCATAGGCCACTTTACACAATAAAATAATCAATAATAGCATACATGTTTTTGCAAGAATAAATACTCAGGTATACGACTATACCTGGCACAGATATAGCATTTATGAGCAGATAAACTGTATTCCTAAAGAAGTAGGTCAAAAGGAAAACGTTTAAACACATATCACTATGATTGGTAATTGTGTGCACCCAGCTTTGTAAATGTGCTCATCTGAAATACTGTGATAAAAAACCAAAGTCTTTTGACAAGATTGATCAAAAACCACAATGGATTACCACTGCATATGCAATCACCCAAAGAGCTGAGATCTCAAAAAATGTTGCCTTTTACAAATGCAGGTGTACAAAAAGGACATCACTGAGGAAGTTTCAATGTTTTCATGTACATACACAATGTTTATACACAAAGTCAACATTGAGATAATGAACTTTCATGGAGTCACATTTGCAAAAAATGCATGAAACAAATTAGGACTCTAGATCTAAACGTCTCTGCACGACCTATACTTCAAGTTTTGGAAATGATGCAACGATGAAATACATAGCATAGTGAATTGTTTTGCTATTTAAAATAGTGAAAAAAATTGAAGAAAAGGAAAAAAAACCCTATCCTGTGATTGTGGTTTTCAGAATTTTAGACTTTAGAGATTTATACTTTAGGATCTTTGATCTTTTGGGATTTTAGCATTCAGGATTATGGTATTTGGAATTTTGTCTTATTTTCAATAAAAATGCAAAAGTAATTCAATGGAAAAGTATCTTTTTTTCACCAAATGGTGCTGGAACAGATGGATGTTCATGTGCCAAAAAATGAACCTGAATCCATATCTCATGCCCTATATGAAAATTAACTGAAATTGATCATAGACCTAAACGTAAAACATAGATATATACAACTTCTGTAAGAACACATGGAAAAAAAATATTGCAATCTTAGGTTAGGCAAAGATTTCATACATGTAACAACAAAAACACAATCCATAAAAGAAAACAATTGGTAAACTAGATTTCATCAAAATAAAAAACCTCTGTTTTTTGAAGGGCACTATTAAGAAAATTAAAAGGTGGGGAGAAAACCACTACACACCTTTAGAATGGCTGAAACTCTTTAAGGTGATGATAACAAGTGCTGATGATAACAAGTGCTGTTGAGAATGCAGAGTTACTGGAACACTCATTCACTGCTGGTGGGAAAGTGAAATGGTGCAAAGACTATGGAAAACAGTTTGGCAGTTTTTTATAAAGTTAAAAATACCTACCATATGACCCAGTCATTTGTACGTAGATATTACCTCAGGAGAAAAGAGCACATTTGTCCACACAGAGTCCTGTACCTGTTATTTAGGCAGTAAACTTTTATTGCATCAAACCACAGAAATGTTGGGGTCTGGACAAGGCGTGGTAATGGGGACTCAGGATGGTGGACACATGGAGGGACTGTTTAGGTAGAACTGGTTGGCAGTCTTCTTACTTGATTTGGGCTGCTATAACAAAATGCCATAAACTGGGTGGCTTATAAACAACAGACATTTATCTCTGACAGTTCTAAAGGCTGGGAAGTCCATGTGAAAGGAAAATATCTTGGGACCCCAAAATCACTAAGGAAAACTCAAGCCGGGAACTGCTTAGGGCAAACCTGCCTCCCATTCTATTCAAAGTCACTCCTCTCCTCACTGAGATAGATGCGTATCTGATTTGCCACCTTTGGAAAGGCTAATGAGAAACTCAAAAGGATGTAACCATTTGTGTATCACCTACCTGTGACCTGGAAGCTCCCTCCCCGCTTCCATTCTTCCTGCCTTTGCTTCATGTTGTCCCACCTTTCCAGACCGAACCAATGTACTTCTTACATATATTGATTGATGCCTCATGTCTCCCTAAATGTATAAAACCAGGCTGTGCCCTGACCACCTTGGGCACATGTCATCAGTATTTCCTGAGGCTGTGTCACAAGCACGTCCTCAACCTTGGCAAAATAAACTTTCTAAATTAACTAAGACCTGTCTCAGACTTTCTGGTTCACATCCGAGAGCACTGCATCAGCAGATTCAATGTCTGGTGAGCGCCACCTTCTGGTTCACAGGTGGTGCTGTCTCTCTGCGTTCTCACATGGTAGAAGGGATGGGACAGCTCTCTGAGGCCTCTTTTCTAAAGGCACCAACCCCGTTCATCAGGCCTCTGTCTTCATGGCTTAACCACCTGCCAAATCCCTCATCTCTGATACCATCATCTTGGGCCTTAGATTGCAACACAGAAATTTGCGGGGACACAAACATTCAGTCCATGGCGGTGATGTACTGGATGCGGAGGAGAGTGGAGAGATATCTGGAAAAGCAAGACAGAAAATTCAGGGACTGGGAAGTTACTCTGCGGGTCAAAGGAACAAATTCAGTGGGATATGTTGAGTTTGAGTTTTCCAGTATGCGGTTAGCTGTATGGGCTTAGCAAAATGAAATTTAACAATATGCTATTACTAAGTTATTTGTTATCTGGAGTTTACACATTCAACTTTTAAAAGATAAGTAAATCTTAACATTAAAACAATTATGAGAATAGAGATTGGTATAACTTCCTCACAAAGATATTCTTCCTTCTGAATATGAATCACTTCAGTAAGGCCTCCTACGGCACTGGACTCTCCCCTGAATAAAACCTACTGTCACCGAGCCAGTATTCGATCAACGGTGTTGAAAAGTAGGTTTTACTAATTCTCAGACAATCTCCTGTTTCACAGCAGAGCCCCAAAGACTCCTACAGGCTGCACAAACAAATAAAAGCACATTTTGTAACAACAGCCAATATAAAGAAGAAGGAGGGGAAAAACCCAAGCGCCTACCTGAAAAGTGAACAAAGGAAATGAACAGATAGTTGCAGTAAAAGAAATACAATGGCCCTGAAACATTCAGAGATCACTCAAAATAGGAGAAATGTAAACTAAAACCACACTGAGACACCATTTTCCATCATGAGATGAGCAAACATGAAGGAATTTGTTCACATGCTGTGTTGGTGACGGCTTGGGAGACAGGTTCCATCTACAGGAGACATAAATTGGTATAATCTCCACAGAAGGCAATTCATCAACATCCCAATATTTAATATGCCCAAAACATTTCTTTCTAACAAATCAATATCAATATATTTGATTGACAAACATGCTTGTATATGTGTGAAATGGTTTAAGTTTACAGTTATTCACGGAAGCATGGAAAAAACTGAAAGCCTATCCACAGAGAACTGGTTTACGTCATATGTTATCACCATAGAACCGAATACCATGCAGCCATTGAAAAGAATGAAAACGGTGGAAACAACCCAAATTTCCATCAACACGTGAATGAATAAACAAAATATAGTACATACACATTATGGAATATTACTTAACCTTAAAAAGGAACACAATTCTGACATATGCCACAACATAGATGGAACTTAAGGACAATAAGTTATGTGAAATAAGCCAGACACAAAAGGACAATACTGTAGAATACACATATAAGAGGTACCTAGAGCAGGCAAATTCAGAGACAGGAAGTAGAACGGTGGTTGCCAGGGGCCTGGGAGGGCGAGTGGGGAGTTATTGTTTAACGGATACAAAATTCCAGTTTTGCAAAATGAAAAGAGTTCTGCAGATGGATGGTGGTGAAGGTTGCAAAACAATGTGAATGTGCTGAATGCCACTGAAGTGTACACTTAAAAATGGTAAGTAAGGCCAGGCGCAGTGGCTTACACCTGTAATCCCAACACTTTGGGAGGCTGAGGCGAGAGGATCACCTGAGGTCAGGAGTTCGAGACCAGCCGGGCCACCATGCTGAAACCCCATCTCTACTGAAAAAAAGAAAAAAAAGCCATGTGTTGTGGTGCACACCTGTAGTCTCAGCTACTAGAGAGGTTGAGGCAGGAGAATCGCTTGAATCCGGGAGGCAGAGGCTGCAGTGAGCCAAGATCGTGCCACTGCACTCCAGCTTGGGTGACAAAGTGAGAATCTGTCTCAAAAAAGAAAAAAAAAGAGTAAATAAAACACAAAACTTTTAGAATCCAGGGCTTTACCTTCTAATTGGTCAACATATAATTGCATAACCAAATTCTTATGGCCAAATCACGTCTTTTAGAGAAGAAAAAAATAAAGTTTAATTCAGTGGAATTAACACAATTGGAAAAATGATTTTTTTGGGCAGATTCCCAGAGCTAACAGTAATAAACATAATACTTAACTTTAAAAATGCTTAAACTTTTCTCCAAAGAACATATTTCTACCATCAGGGGAAGTGTTGATTTTCATATTATTCAAGCTATCTTTTATCCCTCTAAATACGAACATTTTGCAAGTAGTGTGGCTACTCATTTCCTGGTAATAGACGTATTCTAATAGCTAGACACGGAAGTATTTTCTAAAATGCCACATTTGCTATCTAGAGACACAACCACTGAAAGGACGCCTGCTAATTAAGACCCCAAGATGATAGATTCTATAAACTAACAGACCTACTTTCATCATAAATTAGGCTGGGCGCGGCAGCTCATGCCTGTAATCCCAGCACTTTGGGAGGCCAAGGCGGGCGGATCACCTGAGGTCAGGAGTTTGAGACCAGCTTGGCCAACATGGCAAAACCCTGTCTCTACTAGAAATACAAAAAATAGCCGGGCGTGGTGGTGGGCGCCTGTAATCCCAGCTACTCGGGTCGGGGAGGCAAGGGAATTGCTTGAACCCAGGAGGTGGAGGTTGCAGTGAGCCGAGATCACGCCACTGTACTCCAGCTTGGGCAACAGAGTGAGACTGTGTCTCAAAAATTAATTAATTAATTAATGTTTCATTTTACTAAGAGGCTCAGCATAGTTTTCAATCCCCTACTTCATTTAAAATACAAACCCAAAATATCAAAATTTGAAACTTGTTTAGATTTTCCATGTAGTGTAAAATGACCAGTGACTGTGCTTCACTCTGGATATGCTGGACTCACTGCACCAGGAGATCCCTTGATGTTTTCAATCCGAGGAAACTGCAGGCATCTAGGTCTGAGATGGAATACAACAGCAGAAACAGCCTTCAGTGACGGACATCCCTGTGGCCAAATGACCGCTGAATGGCCCCGCTGCTCTCTCAAAGCTAAGACATCGAAGCTGAAGACAATGCTGTTTCACAAAGGAACAAACCAAAGAGAATAAATTAGAGTTGAGAAATCCTCCCCTCTAAAAGTTTTCTCAGAGAGACCTTCCCCACCTCGTGTATGAAAAGGAGAAAATACCATTATTCTTGCAGCCTCATAGGAACACAGAGGACACATGGATAAAAGGGGTTGATACTTGAGAGGCATTTGGGATTCTTAGAGAAGACATGTTCCATTTTAGGCTGGATTTTAGAAAGAACAGAGAGGGCCTTAGAAACTAATCAAAACCCTCTTCCTGCAGATAACACATCTATATATTTGGGAATTTGGCTTGATAAGCATTTGTGCATTTGTGCAAGACTTGCACCCAGGTCCCCTGATGCTCCTCAGGCCCATTTTATTCTGTGCCTCGCCATCCAAATAAAATTCTCAGATGCCCTAATCTTCGTGTTACAAAGGCTTCGTGCAACAAAAATATACTTCACTTGTTTGGAATTTGGCATGTATTTTCCTTAGAAACAGGGTGTATGATGACTAGGTCCCCAAACCAGCCCAGACACCTAATGTGTACATGTGAGACCTTGGTATGCTAAAAACACCTGCAAACCTAACACCCTGGAACTGAATTTGTCATTCCAACTTGAAATGCCAGGAAGGATGGAATGAGCGACAGCTGCACTTCCTTCTGGGGACCCCTCCAGCTCCATATCACTGCTGATATCATGAAGAGGGGAGCTGAACTCCATGGGTGAGGAGCAGGGCACTTGGAGGTAATCCAAGGACACTCGGTCCCCAGGCTGGCTTCCTCGTCCCTGTGTGTCTCTTCCTCCATCCGTCTCAGCGTATGGACCGCTGGCTGTTGTCCTCTCTTGAGTCACCATCTACAGTTGTGACCAGCATTTTTCTCCTCTGCCCTGCTGTTGCCCTCAACACGGTCTTATATTCTTACGTTGCCTGTGTATCCTTCTGTCCTGGAAATGAACACTCAGGCAGTCTTTTAGGACTTTCCAATGATTTATGACTATCAATAATGAAGAAAGAACAGCCCTCTCTTCCCCTCCTGCAGTCCAGTCCCTCTTTTATTTCCTTCAGACCCTGATGAAATTCCTCCAGGAAGGTAAGGCTTGAAACCCCACAGCCAGACTCACCCTGGTATAGACACATCCAGAGCTAGGATTTCCTGAGCCATCCTCATTGGACTGGAGGAAGACCCTGGGCTGAAAAGCGTGACAGAGCCTGGATTGGGGTTGGGGTGATGAGAATGTGCAGGAGACAGGCATAAGGAAAGAAGCCACAGCAGGGGAAGATCTGGGCCTCTGGCCACTGAGCCCCCACAACAGGCATTCCTGGGGTGGCCATGCCATGACACAACTTTTCCCACGATTCCCTGTGCGCATGGCCGCTCACCCTCAGCCGGATCATAAACTACTCAGGAAGAAAGGTGGTGACACATCTTGTGCCCCTGTCAGCACTGAGTATACAGGGAGTGACTGATCAATATTTGTTGAGTGGCTTGAACTTCCAAGCCACTCAATGTCATTACCATCTTCAGTAGCAGAGGGGAAGAAAGGGCATTTCACTATGCCTCATCAACAGCCAGAACAATCATTTTTCCTCAGTCTTTATACATTTGTGTTTGCTTGTTCTGTTCCTTAATTTCAGGGGAATGTGTCTGTGATGAGCAAAAGCACCAACTTAAGAAACCAGCTCACCTCCCGACTCTGTGCCATATGATGTGCACAGCCGGCCAGTTACACAGATGTCTGGCTCAAATAAAGAGAAACAGACCATTCGGTATACCTTGCAGGGACTTGCACTCACTTTCAAAGCTGACTTTTCAAACTCCAAGTGCTGGCACCGATCCCTGTATGCACGGCTCTGAGAAATAGGCAGCCTTTTTTGGCTGGGATACCAGTAACTGTTCCACACAAGAACATGTTTCTGAAAGCACCTATCAAGGAAAGCTACTGGATCTTGTTCAAGCAGTGCATTCTGAACGCTGTGTTCCTTGGGAAAGCTCCACTGGCCGGGAGTATTGGAGCCCTGCTCTTCGGCAGGGATACTGCAGAATTTAGTCCAGGGCCTCACAGTTAGAAGTAAAGAGGTTGGTCCTCAAGTGGGAATGACTGGGAGAAATGAGAGGAGGACACAGACCGCAACTCCACCACTCACCATGGGAAGGGCAGGTGCTGCAGGGCTGTGATAGAAACAGGCTTCTAGAACAATGCACATTGTTTCTATTCAACTTACAGATAGAGGCCAAGAAGAGACCTCTTAAAACTCTTTCAGCAGGCTGGGCGTGGTGGCTCATGCTTGTAATCCCAGCACTTTGGGAGGCTGAGGCAGGCAGATCAGTTGAGGCCAGGAGTTTGAGACCAGCCTGGTCAACATGGTGAAACCCCATCTGTACTAAAAATACAAAAAAAAATTAGCCAGGTGTGGTGGCAGGCACATATAATCCCAGCAACTCAGTAGGCTGAGGCAAGAGAATCATTTGAACCTGGAAGGCAGAGGTTATAGTGAGCTGAGACTGCACCATGCACTCCAGCCTGGGCAACAGAGTGAGACTCTGTCTCTCTCAAACAAACAAATAAGCCTCTTTCAGCAGATGACAAGACATTAAATGAATAAAGTAGACAACTACTCTCCCTCCCTTTGAAGGCAGAATATGAAGTAATGAAGGAAGTTAAGGACACAAAGCCAAGTACTTTGAAACTCTGATGACTGGAGAATACCAAAATTTCTATGGCAGAAGACACTAGAACTTTCTTCTCTGGCCGACTTGAAACAGTATTGATTCCTATTGCAAAGCAGGCGCTGTGTAGTCCAGGCAAGGTCAAGGCACTGACCACAAGACCTGCAGGCTTTGCTCTGGACCCTGTTATTTTATGACCACATATTTTAATAATTTGAATCTTTTCCACACATTCCAATTATAACCTTGTTAGTTGCTCAATGCCTCAGAGAAAACCTTCAGATTCTACTGTCTGCCCTTCACAAACAGCCTGAGATACTCACAGGTATCTTGTTGGAAATAAGCATGTATATTGCCATGCAGGCAGAAGGTTGCCCTGACTTACCTTCGTGGCCAGGACACTTGTGAGACCTATGCTTCGCCATCTGCATGGTGTTGCCCTTTCATTTTCATCAGGCCTGTGGTGCTGCACAGGCAGCAAATATGACTCCAATCACTCCACAGCTCAAAAAAGGCAGACAGACAGGTCACCCCTAGCTGGAACTGGAGCTGTCATCAGCTTCATCTGCCCTCCTCAAAACTTGACAGGGTTTGAAGCTGGCCCTGCAGAGGTGAGAGTGAAAATAAAGTACAAAGCAAGATAAATATAGAATTCAGTTCTGGATTTTTTTTTTTTGAACAACCAACAGAATATACTAATGTAAAAATAAATGGCCACAACTCACTCAACCATTTATTTGTGCTAGGAGAGAGTACTAATGGGAATAACGAAGCAATTGAAACAGGTCAACAGGTCTTGTCTTCAAAGTCATAGACCAGTGTCACCTTTTTTATTCTGTTATGGGCTCAAAATTCACATGGTGAAGTCCTAACCCCAGGGCCTCAGAATCAGACTATATTTGGAGATAGGGTCGTGATAGAGGTTGTTAAGGTATAATGAGGTTATATAGGTGAGCACTAATCCAATATGACTGGTGTCCTTATAAGGGGAGATTAGGTCACAGACAATACAGACAGAGGGACGACTGTGTGAGGACTCAGTGAGAAGGTGGCCATCGGCAAGCCAAAGAGCCAGGCCTCAGAAGAAACCATCCCTGCGGACTCACTGGTCTCATGCTCCCAGCCCCCAGCACCGGGAGACAATCAATGTCTGTTGCTTAAGCCCTCGGGCTGTGGTATTTTGTGATGGCAGCCCAAACAAAGACATTCTCTCTTGTCCCCTGAATCCCATTTTTGAACAATGACTGGTTTTCGATCCACTTCACTTGACTCTTTTTTCTTACCCTCACTTCCTTTTGCTCCGTGGAGCCCCTCTCCAGCTCCTCCTTTCACCTGCTCTGCCTCTTTCTTTGTCTTTTAAAAGAGTTTCTCTTGGGAGGCCAGGCGGGCGGATCACAAGGTCAGGAGATCGAGACCATCCTGGCTAACTCGGTGAAACCCCGTCTCTACTAAAAATACAAAAAATTAGCCAGGTGCGGTGGCAGGCGCCTGTGGTCCCAGCTACTCAGGAGGCTGAGGCAGGAGAATGGTGTGAACCTGGGAGGCAGAGCTTGCAGTGAGCTGAGATCGCGCCACTGCACTCCAGCCTGGGCAACAAGAGCGAGACTCCATCTCCAAGAAAAAAAAAGAAAGAAAAAATTGCATTTGAATTCCTGAATGGTTGTTGTGAGGTTCAATTAAGATAATGCAGTGGAAAATGCTTTGTATATTAATCACCATAGCTCAGTTTTTCTACCTGTAAAATAGATACTGCCTAGCATTTTACAGTATAGCCGTCATGAAAAAAAAAAATCAGCCAATAAATAAAACTTCTGTGACTCCGAATAGTATATATTAAAGGATTAATTCTACTGTGATTTTCATCAGACTGGTAAAGTTTATTTTTGTTTTTTCTGCCAGTTAACATTTATGAAGAGTGTTGTATTTTGTATTAGGAAGAGGATTCTAAAGACACAAAAGACCTGGTTCTTGCCTTCAGGGATTCTGTAATCTATTTGAAAAAATTAAATTTTAACAGTGAAATCACTGATAAAATCAGTTCGAAGAGGTTTTCAGCATTGGGGCACACATAGCTAAATTTCTATGCAGGACCAGCCAGGTCCATACCTGAACTTTCCAGGACAACTTTCCGGATGGAGATTTCTCCTATCACCTCTCTAATGTAACTGCAAGTGGAAACTAACAAATCTGACACAACATTTAAAAAGTTAATAAAATTTTCAGTAATAACTGGTGTGTTTGCTTCAAACAAATCTAATACTATAGCAACTTATAGCATACTTTAAAATACAAGTGCCTCTAAATGTCTTAAAATCATAAATAACTAAATTTTAATTTTCTCAACAACTTCTCAGAAACCCTGGGGAAAAAAAGGTTATGGACAACAGCAACATTCCAGTAGGAAAAACACATATTCTTCAGAAATGCAATTGATATCTAACTTTAGAAATATGTGACTTTAGAAACATCTCAACCAAAAATAAAATTGCATTATTATTATTTAGAAATTTGCACTCACCATTAAGAATGATCAAAATATAGTCCTTCAGGTAATGAGGTTGTAGGGATCAAATGGCAGAATGTCCCAAAGTGCAGGTCATAGCAGTGGCTTCTGGATTAGGAGCCTGACTGGCTGTGAGACATGAGGCTCATCGCTGCACTTTTAGTGTTGGCCTCCTCCTGTTGTAAATGGAACCAATAATGGCTACCTTGAAAGAGCAAAGGCCACCACGCAGATGAACCCCGAAGCTCAGCTGAGGTCAGTGTACCTCTCCTGGCCATTAGCAGGGGCTGTCCTGGTGGCATCTCACGACAAGAATGTATCATAGTGGTTTACAACTGCTTCCTAGCATTTCCAGTTCCCTAAACTGTGAATTTTTCTAATTCAATTTTGTATGTCCCTCTCACCACTTATCCCTCTTCTCCCAAGTCTAGCACTGTACACAGCACATAGAAGAGCCTTAATAAATGTTTGGTGAATGAATATATGAGTGAATGACTAACATAGAGAATTTGTAAAATGGAAGTTCTACTGTAGCTACCAAAAACTGCTCTGGAAACGATCATTCAAACCCCTTGCCATTTTTTTTCCTCATGGTGTATGGTTGAAACAAGTAATCTTTGAGATAATAAGACAAAATTATCTGGCATAGCTAGAAAATACCCATCGAAATAGAATGAAGTTGATTCTCTCTCATCCTTTATGAAAGTCACACCCTTCTAATATATTTTAAGATCCAACAGTAAAACTGTCTGAATTTTTAATACTGTGCCTGCTACCTGATGCCTGTGTTTTTCTTTTGCAAATTTTTTTGGCCAGTGTTGGAAAGGCTGAGGACCAATTCGTTTTCATGGATCCAAACCTGGTTCTGTATTTTTTTAAATGATAATAATTAAGAAATTCCCATCAGTAGATGCTACTTGTAAACGAAGAAACTTTTTTTTTCCTTTGGAATCTAGCAGTATTCTAACTTTTTCGTGTCTTCTATCAGACCACAATTCAAATATTTTCCAAAGCAGAGGACGACTGCATTAAGCAGCTGATAGCTCAGAAGCCTGATTCCCTACCCAAGGGACAGAGGCTGTGAGATGACATTGAAAAGGAGACCCGGGTCCAGTGAAGCATCAGACACGCTGACGCATGGGGACGAGGAGCCCTGGAGACTCAGGGCCCGTCTGGTGCGGCCCGGGCTTTGCTCCGCGCTCGCCCCCTGCAGCTCCCCGGGGCCGCCGCAACTTTTCAAACCTCACCGCACCGACAGCTCTGTCCCTTCTTTTATCTGGAGATGCTGAGCCTCATCAACTGTCACCTGCGTTTCAGGAAAAATAATAATAATAAATGTTCCACGGACACAGGATTTCTGCCAAATGCTGCTTAGCTCTATCTTCTCCAAAAGGGCGAGAGGGGTGGCAACCGGTAGCGAAACCCCGCTGGCCTGTCTCAGCATGTCTCCCACGTCCGCAGGAGGCCTTGCGGGGATCTGAGCATCCCGCTCCGAGATGGAAGTGGTAGGACAGTCCGGGAGAAGCCGACGGGAAACTGTCCCGGGCGCGCGCCGCCCCCCGTGCCCTGCGCCCTCCTCATTTGCTCCGCCAGCGCGGGACCTCCCAGCCGCTGGGACCAGGACCGCGGCGAATCAGTCTCCGCCTCCCCGCCCAGCAGAGCTCAGATTGGCTCTGGAGGGCTCTCGGGATGCCGCCTTTCCCTGGCGATAGCAGTTCTGAGTCACCCTCCGTGGCCAGCGCGGCTTCCTGGGCTGGGCTGTGCTATCGTTTGCTGTTCTTGAAAGTACGTGGGGAGCGTAGGAGGGACGGGGCTGAGCCGGGGCAGGCAGACCTAGGGTGGATTCCTTGCAGGGATTTTCTCTCCTGCTTCTCCCAGTCCCTTGCTGTCGCATATTCATAAGAAGGCGGGGTCGCTTCCCATCTCCTTTGAATCTTCCAGGCTTGAGGGTGAGAAGAAAAGATTTGGGGCAGACATAGTTTGGGAGGGATCACTAGGAAGAGAATAGGGTGGTAGAAAGAGTGGTGATACAGACAAATAAGCAAACATAGGGTTTCTGTTCACAATTTCTTCCTCCACTCTCGGGCAGCGTGCGCGCGCGCACACACACACACACTTATTTTTTCTTTAATTTTTATTTTAGATTCAGGGGTACATGTGGAGGTTTGTTATATAGGTAAACTCGTGTTACAGGAGTTTGTTGTACACGTTGTATCATCACCCAGATACTAAGCCTAGCACTCAAGTTCCTTTTCCTGATGCTCTCCCTCCTCTCACCCTCCACCCTCCAGTAGGTCCCAGTGTGTCTTGTTCCCCTCTATGTGTCCATGTGTTCTCATCATTTAGTTCCCACTTATAAGTGAGAATATGCAGTATTTGGTTTTCTCTTCCTGCGGTTAGTTTGCTAAGGATAATGGCCTCCAGCTGTATGTGCCTGCAAAGGACATGATTTCCTTCCTTGTTATGGCTGCGTATTCCAAGGTGCATATGTACCACATTTTCTTTCTCCAGTCTACCATCGATGGGCATTTAGGTTGGCTCTATGTCTTTGTTATTGTGAATAGTGCTGCAGTGAACCTGCGACACACACCATTTCTTAATGCCTGAATTGAGCACAAGAAATTTTGAGGAAGTCCTGACTAAGCCCCTTTGTCCTAATTATAGCATTAGACTTAGATGGGGACATTTTTTTTTAACCAAGGATTTTTAACCATGATTTGAACTATGTGCTCCTCATCCATAAAGAAAGCAGTTAAAAAAATATATATGCAATCTTTGCTAGCTGCACTGATTTTTGCATTAATTTATTGAATTTCATCGTAATTGATTAGTCCTTTGCATTTTAATGTAGTGCAGCCCTTCATTATATCATAATCCAAATAACCCAGTCTTTCTGATGTATAAATAGTCAAGTTGCTACTGGAATCCCATTTTCAGAAAATAAAAGGAAACAGTGTAAGAAAAATGACAGGCCGATAGCTCCAGACAGAGCAGCGTGCAGATATTCGCATTGTGAATTTAAGCTCCAGATCGACTGCAAGAACAAACCAGCAATCCTGAGAGGACCTAAGATCCTCTGAAGGAAGCAGACTGCTCCTGCAGGACCTGGAAGACACACCAAATTCTGTGAGTGCCCCAACAGCGGAAGTGGGAAAGGGAGACCCTCCTCACCCAAACACACACTCCCACTGGAGAAACTGAAGGTCCGTTTGCAGAAGAAGTTTCCGACCTTACCTGTAGCTTAGTCAATTTAGAGAGCTGAGTGAAATACAGGGGTAGAGGAAGCAGCAGAAAGGTCCTGGGGGCCCGCTGGGTCCCCAAGCAACCCATTCCTGCCTGGCCCCACAGGAATTCATAGGAAGGGCGGCCAGAAGAGCAGGGGGTAAAAAGCCACAGGGAGAAGGAAATCTTTAGCTGAACTTTATAACAATTTGAGAGGAGCAAGAAGCCTCCTGGCCAGAACTCAGGGGAGGGCACAAATCTGGTGTGCAGACTCCACAGGCAGGGGAAGAACCAAGCCCTTTTCTTTCGCAGCTGGGAGGCAGGTAGCCTGGGGCAAGTTTTCAAGCCCCTCTTGCTCACAGCCTGGAAACAGACTGGGGGCTGTTAAAGGGGGTGCACGGTAGAAGTGAGACCAGCCCTTCAGTTCGCATGGGAGCTGGGTGAGGCCTGTGTCTGCTGGCCTTCTCCCACTTCCCTGAAAATCTGCATGATTCAGCAGAGGCAGCCATAATCCTCCTAGGTACACAACTCCAGTGACCTGGGAATCCCATCCATCCCCCACAACAGCCGCAGCAAGACCCACCCAAGGAGAGTCTGAGCTCAGACACACCTAGCTCTGCCCCCATCTGATGGGTCTTCCCTACCCACCCTGGTAGCTGAAGAAAAAGGGCATATAATCTTGGGAATTCTAGGACCCTGCCCACCACCAGTTCTACTCCATACTACCACAGCTGATGTTATCTGGAAAGTGCCACCTCCTGGCAGGAGGCCAACCAGCAAAACCAGCACAAAAATAGAACATTAAATCACCAAAGCTAAGGATCCTCACAGAGTCCACTGCATCTACCCCCTCCCCAACCCCACCACCTCCACCAGAACAGGTGCTGGTATCCATGGCTGAGAGACCCATAGACAGCTCACATCACAGGACTCTATGCAGACAACCCCCAGTACCAGCTTGGAGCCTGGTAGACTTGCTGGGTTGCTGGACCCAGAAGAGGGACAACAATCACAGCAGTTTGGCTCACGGAAAGCCACATCCATAGGAAAAGGGGAGAGTACTACATCAAGAGAACACCCCATGTGACAGTAATCTGAACAACAGCCTTCAGCCCTAGACCTTCCCTCTGACAGACCCTGTCCAAATGAGAAAGAACCAGAAACCCAATCCTAGTAATATGACAAAACAAGTCTCTTTAACACCAGCCAAAAATCATACTAGTTCACCAGCAATGGACTGAAACCAAGAAGAAATCCCTGATTTACCTGAAAAAGAATTCAGGAGGTTAGTTATCAAGCTAATCAGGGAGTTACCAGAGAAAGGTGAAGCCCAGTGGAAAAAAAATTTTAAAAAACAATATAAGAAGTGAAGGGAGAAATATTCAAGGAAATAGACACCTTAAAGAAAAAACAATAAAATATGCAGGAAACTTTGGACACACTTTTAGAAATGAGAAATGCTCTGGAAAGTCTCAGCAATAGAATTGAACAAGTAGAAGAAAGAAATTCAGAGCTTGAAGACAAGGTCTTCAAATTTACCCAATCAAACAAAGACCAAAAAAAAAAAAAAAAAAAAAGAGTAAGAAAATATGAACAAAGCCTCCAAGAAGTCTGGGATTATGTTAAACAACCAAACCTAAGAATAATCAGTGTTCCTGAAGAAGAAGGAAATTCTAAAAGCTTGGAAAACATATTTAGGGGAATAACCGAGGAAAATTTCCACAGCCTTGCTAGACACCTAGACATCCAAACACAAGAAGCTAAAGAACACCCAGGAAATTCATCACAAAATATCACCTAGGCACATTGTCATCAGGTTATCCAAAGTTAAGATGAAGGAAAGAATCTTAAGAGCTGTGAGACAAAGCACCAGGTAACCTATAAAAGAAAACCTATCAGATGAATAGCAAATTTCTCAGCAGAAACCTTATAAGCTAGAAGGGGTTGGGACCCTATCTTCAGCCTCCTCAATCAAAACAATTTATCAGCCAAGAATTTTCTAACCAGCGAAACTAAGCATCATTTATGAAGGAAAGATACAGTCTTTTTCAGACAAACAAAGGCTGAGAGAATTCGCCATTACCAAGCCACCACTACAAGAACTACTAAAATTTCGAGCTCTAAATCTTGAAACAAATCCTGGAAACACATCCAAACAGAACCTCTTTAAAGCATAAATCACACCAGACCTATAAAAGAAAAATACAAGTTAAAAAGCAAAAACAAGAAAATTAAAGTACACAGTATACAAAGAACATGAAGAATGCAACAGTATCTCACATTTCAATACTAACATTAAATGTAAATGGCCTAAATGTTTCACTTAAAAGATATAGAACTGCAGAATAGACACGAACTCACCAACCAACTACCTGCTGCCTTCAAGAAACAAAACTAACACATAAGGACTCACATACACTTGAACTAAAGGGGTGAGAAAAGGGATTTCATGCAAATGGACACCAAAAGTGAGCAGGAGTATTCTTATATCAGACAAAACAAACTTTAAAGCAACAGCAGTTAAATGAGACAAAAGAAGACATTGTATAAGGCTAAAAGGCCTTGTCCAACAGGAAAATATCACAGTACTAAACATATATGCACCTAACACTGGAGGTCCCAAATTTATAAAACAATTACTAATAGACCTAAGAAATGAGAGATAGACAGCAACACAATAATAGTGGGGGACACTACTGACAGCACTAGACAGATCATCAAGACAGAAAGTCAACAAGGAAACTATCAGGGAACCTGCCCCAATATTCACGTAGGTTCTTTTCTATTTTTCTTAAGCGTCGGCCAGCTTGAGAAATAAAGGGACAGAGTACAAAAGAGAGAAATTTTAAAGCCGGGTATCTGGGGGAGACATCACATGTCGGTAGGTTCTGTGATGCCCCACAAGCCACAAAAAGCAGCAAGTTTTTACTAGGGAGTTTCAAAAGGGGAAGGAGTGTGCGAATAGGTGTGGGTCACAGACATTAAGTACTTTACAAGGTAATAGAATATCACAAGGCAAGTGGAGGCAGGGTGAGATCACAGGACCACAGGACTGAGGCGAAATTAAAATTGCTAATGAAGTTTCGGGCACCATTGTCATTGATAACATCTTATCAGGAGACAGGGTTTTGAGATCAACCTGTCTGACCAAAATTTATTAGGCAGGAATTTCCTCTTCCTAATAAGCCTGGGAGCGCTATGGGAGACTGGAGTCTATTTCGCCCCTGCAGTCTCGACCATAAGAGACAACCACGCCCAGGGGGGCCAGTTCAGAGACCCACCCCCTGGTGCGCATTCTCTTTCTCAGGGATGTTCCATGCTGAGAAAAAGAATTCAGCAATATTTCTCCCATTTGCCTTTGAAAGAAGAGATATATGGCTCTGTTCCACCTGGCTCACCAGCAGTCAGAGTTTAAGGTTATCTTTCTTATTCCCTGAACAATTGCTGTTCTCCTGTTCTTTTTTCAAGGTGCCCAGATTTCATATTGCTCAAACACACATGCTGTACAATTTGTGCAGTTAATGTGATTATTACAGGGTCCTGAGGCGATATACATCCTCCTCAGCTGACAGGATCAAGAGATTAAAGTAAAGACAGGCATAGGAAATCGCAAGGGTATTGATTGGGGAAGTGATAAGTGTCCATGAAATCTTTACAATTTATGTTTAGAGATTGCAGTGAAGACAGGCATAAGAAATTATAAAAGTATTAATTTGGGGAACGAATAAATGTCCATGAAATCTTCACAATCCATGTTCTTCTGCCATGGCTTCAGCCAGTCCCTCTGTTTGGGGTCCCTGACTTCCCGCAACAGGAAACAATGGATTTAAACTATATCTTGGAACAAATGGACTTAGCAGTTATATACAGAACATTTCATCCAACAACCACAGAATACACATTCTATTCAACAGTGCATGGAACTTTCTCCAAGACAGATCATGTGATAGGCCATAAAACAGGCCTCAGTAAATTTAAGAAAACTGAAATTATATCAAGAGCTCTATCAGACAACAGTAGAATAAAACTGGAAATCAACTCCAAAAGGAATCTTCAAAACCATGCAAATACAGGGAAATTAAATAACTTGCTCTTGAATGAACATTGAGTCAAAAATGAAATCAAGATAGAAATTAAAAAATTATTGGCCAGGCACGGTGGCTCATTCCTGTAATCCCAGCACTTCGGGAGGCCGAGGCGGGCAGGTCGTGAGGTCAAGAGATGGAGACCATCCTGGCCAACATGATGAAACCTCATCTCTACTAAAAATACAAAAATTAGCTGGGCATGGTGGCACACGCCTGTAATTCCAGCTACTCGGGAGGCTGAGGCAGGAGAATCGCTTGAACATTTGAACCCAGGAGGCAGAGGTTGCAGTGAGCCGAGATCATGCCACTGCACTCCAGCCTGGCGACAGAGTGAGACTCCATCAAAAAAAAAAAAAAAAAAAAAGAAGTTCCTCAAACTGAATGACAATAATGACAAAACCTGCTAAAGCCTCTGGGATACAGCAAAGGTGGTGCTAAGAGGAAAGTTTATAGCCCTAAACACCTACATCAAAAAGACTGAAAGAGCACAAACTGACATTTTAAGGTCACACCTCAAGAAACAAACAAAACAAGAACAAACCAAAACCAAACCCAGTAGAAGAAAGGAGATAACAAAGATCAGAACATAATTAAAGGAAATTGAAACAAAAAAAATATGAAAGATAAATTAAACAAAAGCTGGTTCTTTGAAAAGATAAATAAAATTGATAGACCATTAGCAAGATTAACCAAGAAAAGAAGAGAGAAAATCCAAATAACCTCACTAAGAAGCAAAACAGGAGATATTACAACAGACACTACTGAAATACAATAGATAATTCAAGGCCACTATGAACACCTTTACACACATAAACTAGAAACCTAGAAGACATGGATAAATTCCTGGGAAAAAAACAACCCTCCTACCTTAAATCAGGAAGAATTAGATACACTGCACAAAACAATAATAAGCAGCAAGATTTAAATGGTAATTTAAAAATTACCAATAAAAAAAATGTCCAGGACCAGATGGATTCACAGCAGAATTCTACCAGACATTCAAAGAATTGGTACAATTCTTTTGACACTATTCCACAAGGCAGAGAAAAAAGGAACCCTCCCTAGTTCATTCTATGAAGCCAGTGTTAACTTAATATCAAAACCAGGGAAGGACATAAACAAAAAAGAAAACTACAGACCAATATCCTTGATGAACATAGATGCTAAAATCCTTAACAAAATACTAGCTAACTGAATCCAACAACATATCAAAAAGATAATCCACCATGATCAAGTGGGTTTCATACCAGGGATGCAGGGATAGTTTAACATATGCAAGTCAATAAATGTGATACATCACATAAACAGAATTAAAAACAAAAATACATGATCATCTCAATAGATGTAGAAAAAGTATTCAACAAAATGCAGCATCCCTTTATGCTTAAAACTCTCAGCAAAATCGTCATACAAGGGACATACATACCTTAATGCAATAAAAGCCATCTATGACAAACCCACAGCCAACATAATACTGAATGGGGAAAAGTTGAAAGCATTCCCTCTGGGAACTGGAACAAAACAAGGATGCCCACTCTTACCACTCCTCTTCAACATAGTACTGAAGTCCTAGCCAAATCCATCAGACAAAAGAAAGAAAGAAAGGGCATCCAATCTGTAACGAGGAAGTCAAACTGTCCTTGTTTGCAGGCAATATGATCGTTTACCTTGAAAACCCCAAAGACTCCTCCAGAAAGCCCCTAGAACTGATAAAAGAATTCAGCAAAGTTTCCGGATATAAGGTTAATGTACACAAGTAAGTAGATCTTCTATACACCAACAGCAATCAAGTGGAGAATCAAATCAAGAACTCAATCCCTTTTACAATAGCTGAAAACAAAACAAAACAAAACAAAAAACTTAGGAATATACCTAACAAAAGAGTTGAAAGAACTCTCCAAAGAAAACTACAAAACGCTGCTGAAAGAAATCATAGAGGACACGAACAAATGGAAACACATCCCATGCTCAAGGATGGGTAGAATCAATACTGTTGAAAATGACCATACTGCCAATAGCAATGTACAAATTCAATGCAATCCCCATCAAAATACCACCATCATTCTTCACAGAATTACAAAAAAAAAATTCTAAAATTCATTTGGAACCAAAAAAGAGCCCACATAGCTAAAGCAAGACTAAGCAAAAAGAACAAATCTGGAGGCATCACTCTACCTGATTTCAAACTATATTGTAAGGCCATAGTCAGCAAAACAACGTGAAACTTGTAAAAAAATAAGCATGTAGACCAATGGAACAGAGGAGAGAACCCAGAAATAAGCCCAAATACTTATAGCCAACTGATCTTTGGCAAAGCAAACGAAAACAAAGTAGGGAAAGGACACCCTTTTCAACAAATGGTGCTGGGATAATTGGCTAGCCACATGTAAGAGAATGAAACTGGATCCTCATCTCTCACCTTATACAATAATCAACACAAGATGGATTAAGGACTTAAACCTAAGACCTGAAATTATAAAAATTCTAGAAGATTCCATTGAAAAAACCCTTCTATACATTGGCTTAGGCAAGGATTTCATGACCAAGAACCCAAAAGCAAATGCAATAAAAACAAAGATAAATGGCTGGGACCTAATTAAACTAAAGAGCTTTTGCATGGCAAAAGGAATAGTCAGCAGGGTAAACGGACAACCTACCAAGTGGGAGAAAATCTTCACAATCTATACATCTGACAAAGGACTAATATCCAGAATCTACAGCAAACTCAAACAAATGATTAAGAAAAAATAAAAAAAAAAGTCATCAAAAAGTGGGCTAAGGACATGAACAGACAATTCTTAAAAGAAGATATACAAATGGCCAAAAAACATATGTAAAAATGCTCAGCCTTACTAATGATCAGGGAAATGCAAATCAAAACCACAATGCGATACCACCTCACTCCTGCAAGAATGGCCATAATCAGAAAATAAAAAAACTGTAGATGTTGGCATGGATGCGGTGATCAGGGAACACTTTCACACCGCTGGTGGGAAAGTAAACTAGTACAGCTGCTATGGAAAACAGTGTGGAGATTCCTAAAAGTAGGGCTATCACTTGATCCAGCAATCCCACTACTGGGTATCTACCCAGAGGAAAAGAAGTCATTATTTGAAAAAGATACTTGCACACGCATGTTTGTAGCAACACAATTCACAATTGCAAAGTCATGGAACCAACCCGAATGCCCATCAATCAATGAGTGGATAAAGAAACTGTGGCATATATATATATACACGATGGACTACTACACCACACAGCCATAAAAAGGAATGAATTAATGCATTTTCAGTGACCTGGATGAGATTGCAGACTATTGTTCTAAGTGAAGTAACTCAGGAATGGAAAACCAAACATCGTATATTCTCACTGATATGTGGGAGGTAAGCTATGAGGACGCAAAGGCATAAGAATGACACAATGGACTTTGGGGATTTGTGGGGAAGAGTGGGAGTAGAACGAGGGATAAAAGACTACAAATATGGTGCAGTATATACTGCTCAGGTGAGGGGTGCATCAAAATCTCACAAATCACCACTAAACAGCTGACTTGTGTAACCAAATATCACCTGTACCCCAATAACTTATGGAAAAACAAAAAATAAAAATAAAAAGGATAAAAAAGAAAAAAATGGCAGGCCTAAGGAAGTCCACACAGGGGACAAGGGTAGTCTGCCGGGGAGGACGAGTGGTGTGATCATGGCTCACTGTACCCTCGGCCTCTTGAGTACCTGGGACTACAGGCATGCGCCACTGGCAGTGAGCTGTTTTCCAGGGTCATAACAAGTGGTCCTCCAGAAGTTTCTGTTTCCTTTCTGAAGTTCCCAGCATTAGAATCATCACTAAATTACATCATGACTTCAGGTCCAGTCTTCCACTTAACAGTTCACAGGTGGCGATCTGAGAAGGGTGATTTGAAGGGGTACAGAGATTCTTCTATCCCATATTCCGCAAACAACCTGCCACGATGCTTTCCCTGTGGGATTTGCTCTTCAAAGTCTCTGTCAAGATATACACTTGTTATCCAAAAGAGGTGATCTGTACCCATTACCCCTCACTACTTACAGGTAGTTAGACTTACAGACTTTAGAAATCTACTCATTAGGCCAGGCATGGTGGCTCAGCCTGTAATCCTAGCACTTTGGGAGGCCGAGGCAGGCAGATCACTTGAGGTCAGGAGTTCGAGAAATCCACTCATTCCACAAATCCGTGCTGGTCCCTGTCTTCTAGGTGCCAGGGAGACAACCAACAACCAAACAGCCCAGGTCCCCTGCCCTCAGGGAGCTTGCCTTGTAGTGCGGGACAGAGCACAAACAAATGAGGAGTCAGGGAGTCGCCATCCCTATAAAGAAAAATACAGCCATTTAGAAAGTCAGGTGCTTGAAGGGCAGAAGGCATAGAGATACCCTGACCTCCCTGAGGAAGAAACTGAGACTAAGTCCAGGTTTTCTGACTGGATTTAAGTCCAGCTGTGTGACCTTAGCTATATGGGTGCTTTTCTGGGTTTCAGTGTCCTCATCAAGCAAACAAACTGGGTTATGTGGGGTTTTAGCAGTTTTTAGAGTAGGCAGGGAAAGTTGCAGCATGCGTTGTGTGCACAGGAGGCTCAGAGGGCCCCACACAGTGGCCGAATGGTCAGTGTGTGGATGCTGATGTCAGCCTGGGCTCCAGATGCATTTGCTGGGCAAGGTGCTTCTTCTCTGCATCTGGGCTCCCCAGCTGCAGCATGGGTGATCATCCCCACCTCCGAAGTTGCTGGGAATGCTAAATGAGAGAACTTCAAAAGCACAGGGCTACCGGTTACAATCATTTCCCACCCAAGTCCTGGGGCGTTCTGGAGAGCAGACCTGCCCTGTGGCAGTGTCCTTTGAAAGTGTTAGTTGCTGGATTACGAGCACTAACTTTGCTTTCTTATTTATTTATTTATTTATTTATTTATTTATTTATTTATTTTTTGAGATGGAGTCTCCCTTTGTCGCCAGGCTGGAGTGCAGTGGCGTGATCTCAGCTCTCTGCATCCTCTGCCTGCTGGGTTCAAGCAATTCTCTCGCCTCAGCCTCTGGAGTAGCTGGGGCTATAGGCACCCACCACCACACCCAGCTAATTTTTTGTATTTTTAGTAGATATGGTGTTTCACCATGTTGGCCAGGATGGTCTCGATCTCCTAACCTTGTGATCCACCTGCCTTGGCCTCTCAAAGTGCTGGGATTACAGGCATGAGCCACCACGTCTGGCCTATTTATTTATTTTTGAGAGACAGAGTCTGCTCCCAGGTTCAAGCAATTCTCATGCCTCAGCCTCCTGAGTAGCAGGGATTACAGGCACATGCCACCAATCCCAGCTAATTTTTTGTATTTTAGTAGAGATGGGGTTTCACTATCTTGGTCAGGCTACTCTGAAACTCCTGAGCTCAAGTAATGATCCCGCCTTGGCCTCCAAAATTGCTGGGATTATAGGCATGAGCCACTGCACTGGGCCTATGAGCACTAACTTTGCTTTCTAACGCTTACTGCCCGCTCATAATTCTTTCCCTGCAAAGGGAGGTAGGGTGCAAGGGAAGGCTAAGGTCTGCAGAGGCATCTGCTGGCCCTCTGTGTACACCAGCTCACTGTCGTAGCTACCACTAGAGCATCTGCAGAACCAAAGAGGATCCCAGGAGATCCATTTCCTTGCCACCAACATACAGCATGTTGCACAATGGGACTAGGGTTTTTTTTTTTTTTAAATTATTATTTACTATTGACTTTTTAGAGACAAGATTTCATTCTGTCACCCAGGCTGAAATGCAGTGGCATGATCATGGTTCACTACAGCCTCAGCATCTTGGGTAGCTGGGAGTACAGGCATGCACCACTGCACCTGGCTAATTAAAAAAATTTTTTTGTAGAGATGGTATCTCACTATGTAGCCCAGGCTGGTCTTGAACTCCTGGCTTCAATCGATCCTCCCACCTTGGCCTCCCAAAGTTTTAGGACTGTAGGCATAAACCACTGTGTTACAGGGACTAGGATTTAAATGCCTCTTTTGCAGCACGGTGGTATTTCTTATAGCCCTGGCATCCTTCAGGGCATCTGCTATTTTTAACAGCAACAAACCATTATGAATTCTCATTGTTCACTGATTCTTTAATAACAGAATAGTAAGCACATTATTCTTGTCTTATACAAAAATAAGAGGGAGGTATGTATGTCTTCTAGCTCCAAGAATGTGTCTCGAAATCACTCCAGAGCCACAGCAATGAGTGACAGAGAAGAGAAGAGCTGCACAGAGCCACCTGCCTCCCCACTGGGAGCCTCCTGCTAATGCTGGGCTGGGGATCCCAGCCAGGGCCACCCACTGGGCAGCAGGGGATAGAGACTACCCTAGGTCCTCCCTGGCAAACTGCTTCCTGGAGGGCCCTGGCCAGTCTCTCAGCAGGATGCCCCTTGAAGACTGCATCCCTCGTAGTAACTCACCCTGTTGCCCACTTTCCAAATGCAAGAACATGGAAGACAAGCAGATGTCTTTATACCAGACATTGTCAGGTTCCAATGCCTAGAAATAGGTCTTTCTGAGTAAGAATCCAGAAGAAGCAATCATCAAAATATTACAAGGTTTCAAAGGCAGTTATTAGAGCAATCCCTCAATATCAAAAAACTCTTTAAAATGCATAACAACATCTGGACATAAGATGCATAGGGGAATAGGAAAAATGTAATGGTAGGGCAATGAAAAGAAGGGAAAAAGAACAGTTTGGAGGATGAAAGTGCCCAGAGTGAAAAATGTACTTAAATAATATGTGCAGACCCAAAAAACAAGCCTTTTTAAAGTTCCCCTTAGACTGGGGAAGAATTTAATTTGCTGCCTTCTTTTCTAGGTTGGATGCCACACCTGTGGTTCACTTCTCTAAGGATCCATACCTTCTTTATGGGGAGATGTTGCTTAAAGTGTGTTATCTTCTGCTACACATATTGGAATCCATTTTTACTTGAAATTTTTGGAAATGCTAATGCTAGTTGTCAGCATATCTTTATGCTTATTGTTTTATTTATATCATCGTTTGGTCCAGAAAGAATTTTAGATGGCATATATAAATACATAAAATCCAATAGCAAAAGAAAAGAATTGAAAATAGGCAGATGAAGAAAATAAGACAGAGGGGAAATGAAAATAGAAAAGATTGGCAGGCATTCCTGTATTTACATCTATGTAAATTCATATGTATCAGTTTATATCAAGAAACTTTTAGTACTAACTCTGAAAGTGACATACACAAATCATGCAAAAATTAATATTTAGCACATTTAAAATGAAAAGACATGGTACAGTTTGTAAAAAAAAGTATACTGTGTTTAAGGGAGAAGGATGGTGTTGTGATGAGGCAGGGAGGCCTTGAAGTTTCTGGGGCTGCAAACAATTATAATTATCTTTTATAGTGTATATATTTATTTGTGTACTTGTTAGACATTTATCATGCTTAGTTTACTATGATAGAAGAAAAAAGCAATCTATTGTTAAAGAAAAACTTTAAGGAAAATAAATTTAACAGACTTGGAGTAAAGCACGATGCATGAATCAGGCAGCACTCCAGACCAGAGGAGGTTCTGACAGCTCCACTGCAGCAGCACATGCAGTGAACTTTTGTAGCTGATGCAGACAGAAGACAAAGAAAATGTATTTGATTGGTTAGAATGGAAATGCGAGGTTAGTTGGTGGCTTCTGATTAGCTAAGCCTCTACATTCATTTTACTGTTTATATTGGTACCGTTTATGTTGGGCTGGGGGTTGCTTCCATAGGAATTTAAAGGGCTAGAGCTGCTCCAGCCTAATGGCCTCCCAGTTAAAAAAATTTTAACCCCATATTGGTGGTGTATGGTTCTGTTTTCCCTTAGTGAGACAGTATAGGGTAGAGACTCAGTCCTGGCAGACAACAGACACGGTGATTAGGCTCCCACTAGGCCTCACACAACCAGGCATCTTTCTTCCCGTACCTTCTTGCCTCCTTTAATAAGCTGACCCAAGTCACAGAGCAGAAACTCAGCTGACCGGGCTGAATTCCTAAGCGTAAAAGGAAGAACCTTACCATTTTTGCCCCGAGGAATATCTGCCAAGGTTGTGGAAGCAAGACTCTGACCTTCCTGATAAGAATGTGGCAAGATCCAGCTGGCCATAAGATGGACTCCAGCGCTTTCACTGACTTTTGCCTCATTATAATTTCATGGTAATACTAAAATCTCCACCCAAAGAAAGACTTATCTGCCATTTTCTGTACATGGAACACAGGTTAGGGCATGATGCCCTACTATGCTGCTGCAGAGGAAACCCCGCCTAAACATGCTTGGGTACCACTCCCTTTTCGCACCTCAACTTCCTTAAAATGACAAGCACCAAGCCCCTTGGCGAGCTAGCACCAGGGTCCCTTTCCTGTACATGGCTCCCCTGTGCTCGAGCCACAAGCCTAACCCTTGCCTGAGAAAATTCCCCATTTTGCCTGGTGGTAATCTCTACTTATGCAAAAGCCAAAGAGGTCCAGGGTACAGTAGCCTTAGTGCTCTAATCACATCTGAAGAGTTAGTAAAGTTATTTGAGAGGTAGAATTAAACAAGTGTCTACATCCCCTCTGGTTTCGTGTCATTCAGCACTCCACCCTCTGTCAGTGCAGCCTGTGCTTGGTGGCCGACTTGTTGGCCAGCCTCTCTGCTTCCTCTGCCCATTCCTGTGTGTGACTTTCTTGTGTGTTTCCTGGGTCCTTGTTTCTCCCATCTCTGCTCAGGACTGTCTTCGGGTGTGCACTGAGGAACATTTCTGATGTTAGCCACAAATTTGTCTGAGATGGCATTTTGGTAGCACTTCTCAATTTGACCTGGACCTTCACACACACAGTTAGGAAGAGGCTGACATGGAAGAAGAGGTGAGGGTGGGGGAGACTGGCGGCCCCACAAATCAGGAGTGCCTGGGTCTCCAGAAAAGGCAATTGAGCATTCAGTCACACACGAAGGTGTCAGCTACTTCTCAAGTAAATAGCTCACACGGGCTGGCGGAACACAGATGGTGCCTCGTACCAACACGCAGCACATATAGTAAGATCTGTGTTCACTGGTCTGGATATTCAAGAATCTCGTGGATGCTCCACTTGATTAGATATTGCTATCCATAAGATTTAACTCAACATCACCCTAGCCAACTAATTTCTCAGCTTCTGTGTTCATTTATGGTCAACTAATTTGGTTAAAAATTTCTTCTGCCTTTGAAATACACAGAAATGCATTGTGTTCCCATCCTGAGTCCCAAGCTAATACACTCCAAAAATATTAGGCTAATTATGTGCGAAGTTCTTAATTCTAAGCTGTACAGACAAAAATACATACTTCAAAATCTCTCCAAGTTTTCTAATATAATATTGTTCCCACGAATTGCTCTAGTGCCTTATTCCTCCTTGAATTAAATGAAAGGAAATTGAGGGGTAGTAAGGATTCACTCCCATCTACTGCACTAAATCCTTTTAAGCATCAAACAAGTGTTTCTCACGCCTGTAATCTCAGCACTTTGGGAGGCCGAGGTGGACGGATCACCAGGTCAGGAGATTGAGACCATCCTGGCTAACATGGTAAAACCTTGTCTCTACTAAAAATATAAAAAATCAGCCGGGAGTGGTGGCAGGCGCCTATAGTCCCAGCTACTCGGGAGGCTGAGGCAGGAGAATGGCGTGAACCCGGGAAGCAGAGGTTGCAGTGAGCTGAGATCGCACCACTGCACTCCAGCCTGGGCGACAGAGCAAGACTCTACCTCAAAAAAAAACACACACACACACACACACAAACAAGCATTTCACCTTGGGACCCTAATTAAAGTTACTTCCTCTCATTTTCATTGTGGGCCCCAGAGAAACAGATGTGTAAACAAAACTGACAATATCTGGCAGTTAGTAACCATCAATGCCAAACCTGGGCATCCTAACACAGAATCCCATCATGATGTGCTGGTGCACACAAAGCCCATCCTCAATCCACCAGGTGGATGTGGAGAGTGGAGAAATTATGTTGAAAGTGAGGTGTCCGAGTAAATTGACTCCTTAGTAGGCCCTTAAGTGTTAGATTTTTCCCTAAAGCATTCATTGTGGCCAATTGTGCATACGGCTCTGTTGTTATTGAAGAAATGGTAACAAATTGTTATTCCCCATTTTGACTCTTGTTCATTCATTCATTCGGCAACTATTTATCTAGTAACTATGTATAAGGCAAGATGCTAGGCTCCTAGGGAATTTTAAAAAAAGAATTGCTGTCCGGGCACAGTGACTCACACCTGTAATCCCAGCACTTTGGGAGGCCGAGGCAGGTGGATCACCTGAGGTCAAGAGATTGAGACCATCCTGGCCAACATGGTGAAACCCCGTCTCTACTAAAAATACAAAAATTAGCTGGGCGTGGTGGCACATGCCTGTAATCCCAGCTACTTGGGAGGCTGAGGCAGGAGAACTGCTTGGACCCTGGAGGCAGAGGTTGCAGTGAGCCAAGATCGCGCCATTGCACTCCAGCCTGGGTAACAAGAGTGAAACTCTGTCTCAAAAAAAAAAAAAAAAAAAAAAAAAAGAGTTGCCCATGAGCGCATCAACATATAGGGGAAAGATAAAGTATGTGTTAATCTAATTCCTGGAAATTAAATTTGGTTCAACTGTGGTTTCAAAAGACACAACTTTAAGAATACTGTGGCAAATTCTTTTAAAAAGCAAGGAACCCAACTGTAATTTTTTTTTTTTTTTTAAAAAGGCAGCCTTTACTTAGTTTGTAAATTGGAATTTTGGTATAAAGAAAACGGCTTCTAAGGGTGAGAGGTCGCTGAAGCATGGTAGATTTCTTCCTGCAGTTCACTAGAAGGCGTACGTGGTGAGAAGGGCATTGAAGACGGGGAGAGACTTGGACAAGAAAACGGGATAGAGTGCATGAGGGGAAGAAGGAGAATGGGGACCCCCAGAAGAGTGGGAAGAGGTAATAGTACCGCTTTAGGGGATGTCTCTAAATTAAGGCAGAGAAGATGAGATGGACTTACCGCCCACTGTCATCCTCAAGAAGCTGGTGACATGGTGAAAACTGTGCTCATGTGAGGACTATCATCTTGGCTGCTGTGTGGCTGAAAGTGGTAAAACAAGCAAAACTGAGTAATCCAGGAATTGGGACCTTAATGCCCTTTTTTTTTTTTTAACTCCCTCAGAGGCTGAGGTCAGGCAGAGGAAGCGTTATCAGGCAGATTCAAAGAATCTTGAGGAGAAAGAACAAGTGACCTCAGGAGATTGATGTGGAGGAACATGGAGGCCCCCTGAGCCCACCTCAGTTTTCTCTATGTGGCTCTTCATGCAACCCTGTTATCTGTCTGACTCAGTTAGTTCTCCTGGTGTCATGAAGGTAGCAGCCGGCTGCCAAACACTCCAAAGAGGCAGCCTCTGAGAAAGCAGCTGCTTCTCTGGTGTAAAATAGCGGATCTTTGCACTGCTAAGAACAGCCCAATTCACCCACAACTATTTGCTCTTTAATAACAAAAGAAGGAGGAAAGATGGTTGTTGAGGACTGTCCACATGCCTGACACCATCACTTTGGCTCAGTTCTCTGGATATACATTATCTCAGTGACATCATTGACCTTTTCAATTCCTAGATTCCTTCAAATAATCCATTTGGAACCATTATCCGTCAGCTTATTTCAATCTTTTTGAACGTCTTCTATTTTCAACCTGTGCACGTTCTCATGAACAATCAGAGGCATCTAATTTAAAATCATTGCATAAACGGTACTTTGGTTTTTGCTTGCCTTGCAAGGATACTAAGGTGTTGTAGCAGGACGAGCCATGGACAAAACTCCTCAGACACCAGGTTAAAGAAGGAAGTGGCTTTATTTGGCTGGGAGAGTTGGCAGACTTGTGTCTCAAGAACCGAGCTCCCTGAAGAAAGAGTTCCTGGCCCTTTTAAGGGTTCACAACTCTAAGGGGTCCACATGACAGGGTGGTGATAGATTGAGCAAGCATGGAGTACATGACTAGGTGGGGGTAAGCAAGGCAAGTATTTCTCCATACCATTGTCTGTGATCTATAGATAGCACAAGCGATTAGGGTGGGGGTTAATCTTTACCCTACAGGCCTGACCAGTGGCACTGATCAGTGTGTTATTCTTCGGTTTTTACTTCCTCCTTCTTTGGAGACAGGAGACAGTAAGAGAAATGGCCTCTCTCCTTAGTGTCACAGGGCGGAACCTCATTCCATGCTTTTGCTCATGGCCCTTTGTTCATTCATTTGCTCCATAAGCACTGATTTAGCTTAAACCATATGCTAGGCTCTGTTTCAGGCACAGAAGAAACAAAACAATGTGCTTTCTGTCCTGGAGGAATTCATGGTGTAATGGTGGAGACAGACTGAGAAAAGGATCTTACAGCTAGAATGCAAGGAAAAGTCTCTGAGCGAGGAAGATGTCATAGAAACACCAAAGAGAAAAGCCAACTCAAAAATGTGAAATGCTTCAGGAGTGTGCTTTTCACTTCCAATTTATAGAATTTTATAGATTTTGTAGAACTTCAGAATCCTCCCTTTTAGCATCACCTTTTGAAATTAAACATCACCTTTTTAGCCAGTCCTTTATGGAAGCCTCCTTTGACTCTTGACTTTTCAAATTTAAGATTTGTTCTATCTTTCTTAGCATTTGACCTGCCCTTAAAATAGTCTTTCAATTGTGGACACAACATTATAAAAAGATTGTGCCCTCAGGCTACCTTGCTGTTAGATGTCAATTGTGTAAACAATTTAGCAGCATGCACTCTAGGTCTGGTCATTGTTTCTTTTGAAATTCACTTTAACTGTAAGCATTGAGAACCTCCCCCTCTGGAAGAGGCCTGTTCTCCTCATGGACTGATCATGTATGTGAGTCTGCATATGTCTTTCTGTTTTTCTCTTTTATTTGCTGATGCTGAAGTTGCTTAAATTCTTCCATAAATACTAAACTGCCTGTCCAGAATGTGTAATGCAAGGATGTAGTTTTACATTACACGCAGCTGAAGGGATACAAGTATTTTCACATAAGAGATTTGAGTGGATATAAAGAATGTCAGCTACAGCACCAGTGAGAAAAATCCCAGGTTCGCCCGTAACCATGCAGTCCAGTGTCAGCAACTAGTTGACTTCAACTTTTGAAAAATGAACACCCACTCTAAACTCTGCAATTCCAGTTCATGGATGCTGAACGTTCTTTGGCCACTGTGACAAGAGGAAGCTCTCAAAAGCTTTCCTTGGAGCGCTTTCACAATCACCCGAGACCCTCACTCAGAAAGCATGAAAGTGGAAGAGGCTTTCCTGCTGTTCCCTGTGGGTGTGTCATGAGATTCCTTCTGGAAGTTGGCAAATCAAACGTGAGAAGTCCACCCTCACATCTTGACAGGTACGTGTCTAGTTAAAAGGCACTTATGGCCTGAAGAAACACAAAACAATAGAAACATAAAATTAAGTAGTATCTTAAGTTTGTTCACACTACTTTAACAAAATACCTTAGACTAAATGGCTTATAAACAATGGAAATTTATTTCTTATAGTTCTGGAAGCTGGGAAGTCCAAGATTAAGTTGCCAGCAGATTTGGTGTCTGGTGAGGGCTGACTTCCTGAGTCAAAGACAGCACCTTCTAGCTGTGTCTTCACATGGTGGATGATATGGTCTGGCTCTGTTTCCATCCAAATCTCATCTTGAATTGTAGTTGCCACAATCCCCACGTGTTGTGGGAGGGACCCAATGGGAGGTAATTTAATCATGGGGGCGGTTACCCTCATGCTGTTCTCCTGATAGTGAGTTCTCACAAGATCTGATGGTTTTATAAGGGTTTTTCCTCCTTTTGCTTGGCACTTCTCCTTCTGGCCATGATGTGAAGAAAGACATGTTTGCTTCCCCTTCTGCCATGATTGTTAGTTTCCTGAGGCTTCCTCAGCCCTGTGGAACTGCAAGTCAATTAAAGCTCCTTCCCTTATAAATTGCCCAGTCTGGGGGAGTTCTTTATAGCAGTGTGAGAACAGACTAATACAGTGGAAGAGAAAAAATTCCTCTCTATTTAGCCACTTATAAGGCCACTAATCCCATTCATGAGGGCTCCACTTTCATGATCTAATCATCTCCCAAAGACCCTTCCCTCCTAATACTGTCACACTGGGGGTTAGGTTTCAACATATACATTGAGGGGGGATGCAAACATTTAGTCCATAGCAAATACATTGATTTATACCATTTAACTAACAATCTTGATGCTTTTAATCCATTGAACTGCTCATCTCTGGCCTCACAGCCTGTGCACTTGTGGGTTCTCCTGCTGGAACTCTCTCCGCACAGCTGCCTGGCTCATCTCTTGCTTCCTTCAGGCCACTTCCCCATTGTCACTCAAGTAGGGGGAACTCTGATTAACCAATGTAAAATAGCAACACAGGCTCAACACACACACACACACACACACACACACACACACACACCACTGCATGTTGATATTTATATTTTCCATCCCATGTATCACCGTTTGACTATCTATTTACTTGTTTGTTCATTGCCTTTTCCCTCCCACTAGAATGTAAGCACCACAAAGACAAGGTCTTTGCCTATTTTATTCCCTGTTATATTCCCAGCTCCTACAACACTTGATAGATGCTCACACAATATTTACTGAATGAATTATGCCATTCAAAATATAGGACTTGCTTTTTAATATTCATCAATCTGAAATGAGGAAGTTACTATATGTCTGTGAGTTTCCCCGTGATTTTAGAAGGTGTTCAGAGAGTAAGAGGTTGAGCGAGTGAGAGATGTGCACTTCTGTTTTCTATCTATTGTTACTCATTTAAATAAAAATAAGAAACTAAAATATACATGCAAAGTTCTCAGAACATAAAACACACTGAGACTGCTCTGTGTCCCAGAACCAGGTTGAAAATCAGTATAGCTTAATGCCAGATCCAATTCCACTATTAAGTCATCACATGTGACCTATCTTTAGAGAAAATGGTCAGAATGCAATAATGTTGTAGAGAGTGGGAGAATGTTAGCTGGAGCAAATGTCAACACTCTTAAATGTTGTGATATAGATTTCCAGATCAAATCCCCTCAGATTTGACCTAGCGCTCTGAAACAAGCGTGAATATTGCTGTGGCCCCTGCTGCCACCGCCTCCACCATTGCTGCCATTTCCCTGCTGAGCCCTGCAGTTCTGAAGCCCCCTGATGCTCTGTTGGGGGAGAATGAGCAGAGTGGCTATTGCTCTCATGGCGCCCCCCACCGCACCCTGGCTAAGATGGGAGAAGCTGCGCCTGGGAGGGAACCAAAGGTGCTGGTGGAGAGGGAAGCCGAGATGAAGCCGCTGGTTTTTGCAAACACGGCATTCCTTGATGTAGACAGCCTCAGGCACTCTGAGTCCAGGGAGTAGGAGGGGATGGATTAACATCAGAGTACACAGACTCCAGAGGGAATTGAGTAACAAAAGACACCCAGACAGGCCCTTCTCACCACCTGGACCAGAAATCCCAGGTCAGCCTGTATCCCTAAATTGTCCCCAAGCCCCTCCCTGTCTGGTTCTCAGCCAAGAAGAGGACCAGGTGGCTTGGCTTCCTGCTCTCTGGAGATTTTTGTCCTGAGTAAAGCTCCACGAGGTCAGTGAAGCCAAGTGGCGGCCAGTCCCGGTACCAGCCACAGGTGCCAGAATGTGCAATGATTACCAGCTTAGAATCTCACCCTGAACCTCACTAGGCTGAACTCACTGCAGTTTCCCAAGGTTCCCTGTTTGAAGGTTGCAAACCCTCTGCCAAGAAAACCCTTTTGCTCCCAACTGGTTGGCTTGGCTAAGCTTGGAACTCAGCTAAAGCAACACCACCTCCAGGAAACCTCTAGACACCCACAGCCTGGGACCTCCTGCGCATCCACAGCGTCTTATGCAGAGCTCCAGTGCCACACAAATCCCAATGGAGAATGTCCTGTTGGCTCAGCTGTCACCTCCCTAGACTGCGAGCTACTTGAGGGCAGGAACTACCCAGGGGTCACAGGTCTGGAATACACGAGGCACTTAATAGATGTGTATTGAATGAATCTGTGAAAAGAGAAAGAGGTAGGTACAGGTAAACGTTAAGAAAATGCAGAGAATGAAGCACTTATTTCCACCAAATTCCTTGGGGAAGAAATATTTGAATAACTCCATGAAAGGCAAGATTGAATTTAGCAGGTAGAAGCTGGGCAGAGGGAGGACCCTCCAAGGTGCAGGAAGTGCAGGAGGGATGGATGGGTAAGGCAGCGCTGGTGGCCTCTGCCACCTGCCTGCCACTGTGGCCTTGAGCAATCTACCAAGCCCTGTGCATCTCATTCCTCATTAAGAAGGTGGGAATAATAACTGTACCCATTTCACAGGTTCTAAGGACCAGATGAACTAACACATTCTCAGGGCTCAGAACAGGGCTTGACATGTATAACCATCCATAGGCATATCAGTTGCTATCAACACTGCTATCATTATAAGTACAAATAACAAAAGTAGCAGACATTCTTAGACAGAAAAATGGAAAATGGTCTGCTTTAGATGCCCTTTTGTTTGGTAGCCCCTATTCTAGATTTACCTGACAGCACCACTTTCAAATAGAGCATTCCAAAATTTTCAGTTTGACTCACTATTTTGTTGTCAGTGCACCCTCAGAAAGAGGTCACTGAATCTTTTTATTTGGGGATCTAAAATGATCTGGATTTTAACACTAGATAAGATTCCTCTCAATTTCACTCCAAATTGAAAAAAATGGCAGAGTATGGATAAATTAGATAAGCAGTGAGAACACACACACACACAGGCACACACGCATGAACGCACACACTCGGACATGCATGCGTGCACGTGGACACAGGGGCACACACGCACGCACACGGACACACACACATGCACACGCGCACACACACGTCACACGCACACAGACACGCGTACGCACAGGCACACAAGCAGGAGTTCAAGGCTGCAGTGAGCTGTGATTGTGCCACTACACTCCAGACTGGGCGAAACAGCGATTCCCTGACTACTGAAAAAAAAAAAAGTCTGCAGATGGTTTTGGGTGGGCCACGGTTTACCGGGAACAGCGACTGGCCGGTTTGTAGATGTCGAAGCACCAATTTCCAGTAATTAAAAGCATGGCTCCCGCAGCTGGGCGTGGGGTGAGCTGGGGAGGCGCAGCCCCGAAGTCCGCGTGCTCCAGATCCGCCTGTCAGCTCAGGGACTCTTTGAAGGGAACCCAGTCGGGGTGGGGGCAGCGGCACACGTTTGTACTTTGAAAGCAACCGTCCGGCAGCCGTGTAAACAGGGGCAGGGAGGTTGTGAGGAGACCCCGGAGGAGTTTTGCAAACTTTCCAGAAGGAAACTTCACTCCTCGCCCTTTGCGGAGCCCCACACAAAGAGGGGCCACCACTTCCTGCGAAGACAACTCCAGGAGCGGACAGAACATCCGTGTCTGCATGAGAGTCCATTCGGATGCAGGCCGAGGTTCTTCAGCCCAGGGCCCACCCTCCGGAGGTGAAGAAACGCACAGTGCTGTGCCCGCCGCGGCCCGGGCTGGCCATCTGCGTGGGCAGGCGTGGTTAGGCAGCGCTCGTGGCCTCTGCCACCTGCCCCCACACTGTGGCCTTGAGCAATCTACCAAGCCTTGTGCATCTCATTCCCCGTCGGGAAGGTGGGAATAATAGCAGCATCCATATCACAGGTTCTGAGGACCAGATGAGCTAACACACTCGCATGGCTCAAAACAGCAGCTCCGGGCGCACCGCAGCCCGGCCGGACTTGTGGGTTCCTTGGGTCACGTGCGCAGAAACCACGGCTCTGGAGGTTCAGTGACGCCGGCCAGGTGCACACACCTCGCTGAAACCGGCTGGTGCACCTCCATACTTAAACATTTTCCGTGACCTCTCTACGGATTAGTACTGATAAGACACATTATATTAAAAGCGTCTCTCAGAGGAAAACTGTGCTCTTACCAAAGCACTTCCTAGTTAACTTGAAACTCCCTGATAAAGCCTTAAGGGAACTGAAGTAATGAATAAATCATCTTTAAAAAAAAATTGTGGTATAATTGTATACAGTAAAACATGCAAATCTTAAAAGTATAGTTTCATAAGCTTTCAAAAAGGTATAGACCCGGCTAATTAACTACCTTCATAGAGAACATTCCCCTCAGCTCAGAAAGTTTTCTCCCCCACCCCTTTCCAGTCCTTCCTCCTCACCCGGCAACCGGGGCCTTTGGTTCCTATTTTATAGGTGAGCGCTGTGGCTGCAGCGCTTTACACACAGGGAACCCTGAGGAGGGCCTCTCTGGTGTCTGGCTTCTGCTGAGTGTGATGCTTTTGAGATTCATCCATGCTATGTGTGTACTGGAAGTTTACTCCATTTCACTGCCTAGCGGTAATCATCTTTAAGTGGATGATTGATGTATTTCAGCAGGCTTTGCCATATCATTATTCATTAATATTTTCTCCATTGAAAGAATATTCATATTTTAAAATTTACATTTCTCACGTTTACCGTGATCTTATTTCTTCTATAGAATTAAGATATAAACTATCTTCTTCCAGTAACACATTAATAGATTGACAATATCCTAGGCTAGAATCGCTAAACACTAATTGATGGGCTCAGCGCCCCATTGTTGATAACTAAGGCCATCTGCTTCAAATTGTCATCGTAGAGGGAAACAAAATCCCAGTTACAAGGTAAAGCTTCTATAAGTTTAGCTGATGTTGACAGATTGTGGAGGTGAGGAAGTGTTTCTGTGGATGAATTGCAAATGAAGGCAGCTGCACCCTGAGAAAAACTGAAACATTTTGCCCTAAAAAAAGAGAAAGGAATGTGTCTTCTGGAAATAGTGTAGCTATTTGAGCATTGTGACCCGGAACATGATAGCTCCACCACAACACCAACTAGCCAGTGCCAAGTAAAGGTAAAATCTAAGGAGACTGGGTGGTCAGGAGGAGGGCATAGAAGCTCCAGGATGTCACCAGAGATGATAAAGGGAGGTGGAAATCATAGTTTTAGCTCTATTTTATAGTTGTAGGTAGAAGCGAATATTGCCACCGTCTCTGTGCTCTGTTGCCTTCACAAAAAGAAAGATTGTTCAGAGGAAATTATGAGAAAATTCACTGAGTTTGTTGCAAATGTGTAGCTACTGAGAGTGCGAGTAACTAGGATTGTAGTGGGCATGTTTCCTTCACAGGCTGCTTTACAAAATCTTGGGCGTCTGATAGGAACATTTCTGTACAACTTAGTATATGTCCAGTCCTTCAAATGCCTAGCCAAGGACAATGCAGTGTATTCAATTATGAGTGAGGTTTAAGAAAAGAAAAAGGAAAAGACACCCAGTTTCAATACAAAGAAGCTATTTAAACCGTGCGAAACAGAGCACCAGAACTTACCAACAAATGAAAAATGTGAATTTAATTACCATTAAATTAAAATAATGCATGGAGGGGCTGGGTGTGGTGGCTCACGCCTGTAATCCCAGAACTTTGGGAGACCAAGGCAGGTGGATCACCTGAGGTCAGGAGTTTCAGACCAGCCTTACCAACATGGTGAAACCTGTCTCTACTAAAAATACAAAAATTAGCTGGGCACGGTGCTGCAAGCCTGTAATCCCAACTACTCAGGAGGCTGAGCCAGGAGAATCGCTTGAACCCAGGAGGCAGAGATTGCAGTGAGCCAAAATTGTGCCATTGCACTCCAGCCTGGGCAACAAGAGTGAAACTGCGTCTCAAAATAAATAAAATAAAATATTGCAAGGAGCAAACAAAAAATGTGACCAAACATCACCATAAATTCAGAAAATTTATGGAAGCAATTGACACATTTGGAAAAATCACAGTTGGCAAAGTCATATAAACAGGTCTCATTTCCAGCAGATAATTAACAGTATAAAAGTAAACAGTAAGGGAGAGAATATTACTAACTAAAAATTTGATTGGTGGATAATAATAATAATAATATTAATATTATTTTTGAAACCGAGTCTTGCTGTGTTGCCCAGGCTGGAGTAGAGTGGCATGATCACAGCTCACTGCAGCTGTAGCTGAGACTACAGGTGCATGCCACTGCACCCAACAAAATTTTTTTTTTTTTTTTTTTGATAGTAACAGGTTCTCGCTATGTTGCCCAGGCTGGTCTCAAACTCCTAACCTCGAGTGATCCTTCCACTTTGACCTCCCAAAGTGCTGGGATTACAGGCAAGAGCTACTATGCCTGATCAGATAATATTATTAACAAAAAATTTCTCATAGCAGGGAACTAGTATATACCATATGAAGAAACACAGGAAATAGGGTATTATATAAAGTGATAATTATAAAGATATTTTCTAGACCAGAAATATAAACCTTTCTGAATTTTATAAGAACATCACAGAAAGTACAAAATATGAAAAACAAATGACTTAGTGAAAGATTTTAAAAAACTATAAAAATAGAAAATAAATCAAAATGATGCAATCAGCCTAAGAAGCAACATATTGGCCACAACAGTCAATGCAAATGGGCTGACTCACTTTTTAAAAGAGTGTTAAATTAGGTGAAAAAGCATATCCCAATTCCACGCTATCTACAATAGACGTACCTAAAATGTGTGATTCAGGAAGGTTGAAAATAAGAGAATTAGCATAGATATTCCAGGAAAATACAAACAAAAATCAAGGTCACAAACTCAATATGAGATGTGATGAAATTCAGATGAAATGTATTACACAGGAACCAAAAAAAAGGCAATTTATGATACACCAAGGAATATAATTCACAATTTAGATATAACAGTTATGAATACCTAAGTACCAATAATATTCATAAAGCTGAAATTACAGGCATTACAAGAAGGTAAGGAAGAAATAACACTACTCATAGCAGACTTCAATTCACTTCGTTCAGCCAATGGCAGATCATGTAGAAAAAAATAAATGTAAATATACAGAATATTTCTGTAAACTCTGTAATCTGAAGACATAAGTCTTTCTTCAAATGTTCATGAAATGGCAACAAAAATAACCACTTATTAGACCACAAAAAAATCCAGTAAGTCCCAAAATGTAGGAAAAAAGACAAATATGATTTTCTGATCACAATATCAATAAACTAGTAATGAGTAGGAAAACCAGACATTTAAAAATACTCTTTTAACTAGACACTTTTAAAACTCTCTTAAATAATTCTCCATTAAAAAAGAAATAGAATCCATAGTTGCAGAATTCTGAGAAACCAACAAAATGAGAATGCTACATATTGGAGTCTACAGGATTGAACTGAAGCAGAGTCCAGAATAAAATTCTGACTTTAATAATAATATAAATCTAAACAAGGGAAAGAATGAAAGTACTCAAATGTTTAAGAGAGAGCGAGAAAAGAAAAGCAAAAACAAAACAAAACAAAACAATAACAACAACCAAAAAAAGAAAAAAACAAAACAAGCCCTAAGGATTAAAAGTAGAAACTAAAGTGTTTTTTTGACTGGGGCAGTAATAAAGAAGTAAATGAATTTCAAAGTAGAAAAACTCTAAAACTAATAATACATAAAACCAGAAGCTGATCATTTTAAATAAACCAACAAAATAGACAAAACATTAACTAACCCCCCAAAAAAGAGGAAGGAATAAAAGAAGAAAGGGGAAAATAATAAACAAACCAGACAACATGATGTCAAAACCTGAAAATAATGCACAAAAGAGAAAAATCAGACACACTTCTCACTTACAAATACTGACTTCAAAATTTTAAAATAAGAACCTACTAGAAAAATCTAGCACCACATTAAAAGAGTAACATAACACAACTGTTTGGGCTTTATTTCAGCATTGAAGGTTGAATATTAGAAATACTTTAATATAATACACTAATTTATCATATATTTATCTTAATGAATTCTGAAAATGATTTTGAAATAACCACTATTTCTTATTTTAAAAATAATAAGACATAAATAGATATTTTCTTTTTTTTTTTTTGAGTCAGAGTCTTGCTCTGTCACCCAGGCTGGAGTGCAGTGGTGCAATCTCGGGTCACCACAAGCTCTGCCTCCCGGGTTCACTCCATTCTCCTGCCTCAGCCTCCCGAGTAGCTGGGACTACAGGTGCCCACCACCACACCTGGCTAATTTTTTGTATTTTTAGTAGAGACAGGGTTTCACCATGTTAGCCAGGATGGTCTCGATCTCCTGACCTCAGGATCCACCTGCCTCAGCCTCCCAAAGTGCTGGGATTACAGGCGTGAGCCACGGCCCCTGGCCATAGATATTTTCTTAATATGATAAAGGATATTTCTATCTTAGCTTAAACGATAGCACCAGGATTTCTGGAGACACACTAGTGATATCCTAACCAATTTCAGAATAAATCATGGATGCCCATACTTACCACTGTTATTAGTGGAAATCTTAGTGCATTTAGACAAGAGAAAGAAATCAGATACATAAACATTGTAAAGATGATGTCTTAGTCCCTTTTGTACTGTTAGAACAGAATACCACAGATTAGATAGCTTATAAACAATAAAAAATTATTTTTCATGGTTCTGGAGGCTGGAAAGTGCAAGATCAAGGGACCTGCATTGGTGGGGGTCTTCTTGCTGTGTCATCCCATAGCAAAAGGTAAAAGGACAAAGAGAGGGCAAGAGAGAGGGCAAGAAAATGTTGAACTCATCCTTTTATAAGGAACCCAACCTATAGTAATGAACCCATTCCTGTGACAACATCATTAATTCATTCATAAGGGCATGAACCAAACACCTCCCATTAGGCCTCACTGCCCAACACTGCCACATTAGGGATCAAGTTTCCAACACATGAACTGTGGGGGACGCATTCAAACTATAGCAGATGGTAAAAATATCACAGTTGGAAGATGATATAATTATATCCCAAGATAATCAATTTTTAAGCTATTAGAAACAAGAAAATTCAGGAAATAATAATGTAAACAATTACTATACAAAGAGGGAGGCTGGGCACGGTGGTTCACATCTGTAATCCCAGCACTTTGGGAGGCCAAGCAGGCAGATCACTTGAGATCGGGAGTTCAAGACCAGCCTGGCCAATATGGTGAAACCCCATCTCTACTAAAAATACAAAAATTAGCTGGGTGGGGTGGCAGGTGCCTGTAGTCATAGCTACTTGGGAGGCTGAGGCAGGAGAATAACTTGAACCTGGGAAGCAGAGGTTGCAGTGAGCCAAGATTGTGTCATTGCACTCCAGCCTAGTCATCACAGCGAGACTCTGTCTCAAAAAAAAAAAAAAAAAAAAAGTAGGGAGACATTTTTGGTGATGCAGGTATGAAGAGGATGACAATTCTTTCCACAGACAATGACAAAAACTAAGCAAAGTTATTAAAAGGCAACTATTTGCAAGCCCTGAAAAATGACCAAAGATAGACAAAAGCTTGAGAAGAGTTTACAATAACTGAAATAAAAGACCACCATGTGGGCTCAATGGCAGAATGTAGGTGACAGAAAAATCAGCCAGTGAATTTGAAGATAGAGCTATAGAAATTATTCAACTGAAAAATAAAGATAGAGCTACAGAAATTATTCAATTGAAAAATAAAGAATAAAATATTGAAAAAAATGAGCAATGCCAAGAGACCCGAGGAGCAATATCAAGCAGTCCAACATACCCGTAATTGGAATCACAGAGAGGAAAGAGAGAGAGAGAGAGAATATTTGAAGAAATAATAACAAAAAGAGATCTCAAATTTGATTCATAAAAGTCAGCAAAACTCAATAAAAACACATTTGGACACATCATATCCAAACTACAAAAAGCCAAATATAAAGAAAAAATGTTGAAAGCAACAAAGTAAAAATTACATGGAATGGAGAAAGGAAATGACGACTGACTTCCCATCAGACAATGGATGCCAGAAGACACTGGTGTTTATATTCAAACTGCTGAAAGAAAAAACATGTCAAAAAAGAATTTTAGGCCGGGCACAGTGGTTCACACCTGTAACCCTAGCATTTTGAGAGGCCAAGGTAGAAGCATCACTGGAGGTCAGGAGTTTGAGACCTGGGTAGGCAACATAGTGAAACCCTGTCTCTACAAAAAATACAAAAATTAGCCATGTGTGGTGGCGCACACCTGTAGTCCCAGCTACTCTGGAGACTGAGGTGAGAGGATTGCTCGAAACCAGGAGGTTGAGGCTGTAGTGAGCCATGGTCACACCACTGCATTCAAGCCTGGGCAACAGAGTGAGACCCTGTCTCAAAAGAATTTTATATCCTAGAAGACTATACTTCAAGTATATAGGTAAATTAAGGACATTTTCAGATAAAAGAAAACAGAAAATTTGGTATAAGAGACTTGTACAATTGATAATTGAGCAACACAGGAGTTAGGGACCCCAACCCCTACCCCACAGCAGTTGAAAATCTGTGTATAACTTTTGACTCCCTAGAAACTTAACTCCTAATAGCTTACTTTTGACTGGAAACCTTACTGATAACATAAACGATTGATGAACACATATTTTATACATTGTATGTGTTATATACTGTATTTTTACAATAAAGTAAGCTAGGGAAAATGTTATTAAGAAAATCATAAAGAAGAGAAAATGTATTTACTATTCACTGAGTAGACATGGATCATCATAAAGGTCTTCATCTTCATTGTCTTCACTTTGAATAGACTGAGGAGGAGAAGGAGGGGTTGGTCTTGCTGTCTCAGAAGTGGCAGAGGTGGAAGAAAATCTACATATAAGTGGGTCTCCACAGTTCAAGCCCATGTTGTTCAAGGATTAACTGTACTATTACAAATTCCAAAGGAAGTCCTCAGGCTAAAGGAGAATGATACCAGGTGGTAACTCAGATATATAGGAAGAAATGAAGAGCACCAAAAATGTAGGTAAATATACAAGACTTTACACACATACATGCAACTGGATAAAACATAAATTAGAACACTGTGTTGTCAGGTTAATAAACTGTACAGGAGTAATATGTATGACAACAGTAGCACAAAGGCTAGGTAGTAAACAGAACTACACTGTTGCAAGATTCCTGTGTATTAACAGAAGTAATTCCACATTCACTTTAAGTAAAGTCTGATCAGTTAAAGATGCATATTGTAATCCTAGGACAACTGCCAAAAGATTATGCAAAGAAATTAGCTAAAAAGCCAATAGGTTAATTAAATAGTACACTAAAATATATCTGTTTAACACATGAAAGGCAGGAAAAAACAACTAAAGTGATTTTTTTTTTGGAGACAGAGTCTCGCTCTGTTGCCCAGGCTGGAGGACAGTGGTGTGATCTTGGCTCACTGCAACCTCTGCCTCCCAGGTTCAAGCAATTCTCCTGCCTCAGCCTCCTGAGTAGCTGGGACTACAGGTGTGCGTCACCACACCCAGCTAATTTTTGTATTTTTAGTAGAGATGGGGTTTTACCATGTTGGTCAGGCTGGTCTCGAACTCCTGACCTCAAGTGATCCACCCACCTTGGCCTCCCAAAGTGTTGGGATTACAGGTGTGAGCCATTGCACCTGGCTAGAGTGATTTTTTTTTAAGATATGACAAATAATGAACAAAGAGTAAAAAGTCTGACTTAACAGAAATCATATCAATAATTTAATATAAATGGACTAAACACTCCAACCAAAAGACAGAGATTGGCAGTTGAAATACAAGAGCAAGACCCACCTATGTGTTGTCTACAAAAGATGCTGTTTAAATGCAAAGATGCAAATGAGTTGAAAGTAAAAGAATGGAAAAAGACATACCATGGACACATAAGAAAGCATGAGAAAGCTGGAGTAGCTATATGATCACAGACACAAAGATTTCATGAAAGAAGTAGTGCTAGAGATAAATGGAAACTTCATAATAATACAAACCCAAAGTAAGTACAAGGAAAGAAATAATATCAGTGGAAATCAATGAACTAGAAAATGGACAAACTAAAGAGAAAATCAATGAAATGAAAAACTTGCCCTCTGAAAATATCAACTAATTTGATAAATCTGTAGCTGAACTGGCCAATTAAAAATGTACAAATTATCAATATCAGAAATGGAAGAGGATTATCAATATAGTTCTTGTAGTCATTAAAAGAATAATAAAAAACACTGTGAACAACATTATGACAAAAAATTTGAGGATTTAGATGAAATAGATTCCAAAAACAGACTCAAGAAAAACAGAAGACCTAAATTGTCCTATAACATATAAAAATTATTTTTTAATTAAAAATCTTCCTACAGAGACAACACCAGTCCCAGATGACTTCACGGTGAATTCTATCAAACATTTAAGTTTGTTTTTTTTTTTTTTTTAATTTGAGATGGAGTCTCATTCTGTCACCCAGGCTGGAGTGCAGTGGCGTGATCTCGGCTCACTGCAACCTCCGCCTCCCAGGTTCATGCGATTCTCCTGCCTCAGCCTCCCAAGTAGCTGGGATTACAGGCACACAGCACCATGCCTGGCTAATTTTTTTTGTATTTTTAGTAGAGACGGGGTTTCACTATGTTGGCCAGACTGGTCTCAAACTCCTGACCTCATGATCCACCCGCCTCAGCCTCCCAAACTGCTGGGATTACAGGCATGAGCCACCAGGCCTGGCCAAAACATTTAAGTTTTAACATTAACTTAAAACATTAAGTTTAAATCTCTCCCAAACTATGTCAGGAAAAAGGAGTTGGAATACTGCTCTATTCATATTATTAGGCCTGCATTACCCTGATTTAATGCTGACAAAGACATAACAAGAAAACCATAGACCGATAGCCCTCATGGACATACATGCAAAAATGTTTAAGAAAATATTAGGAAATCTAGTAATATAATAAAAGAATAATGTATCATGATCAAATGGTGTTTATGTAAGAAATGCAATATTGCTTTAATATATGAAAACCAATTAACATAATTCTCCATATTAATAGAATAGAGGAGAAAAAACATGATCGTCTCGACAGATGTAGAATAAACTATTTGACAAACTTCAACACCTATTCATGATAAAACTTTGAGCAAGTTCAGAATAGAATGAAATTTCTGCAACCTGAAAAAAGACATCTATAAAAAACTCAGAGCTAACATCGTACTAAATTGTGAAAAACCAAGTGCTTTCAACCTTAGAACAGAAACAAGAGAAAAATATTCATTCTTATAAAGATAGCTCAATAAGACAAAAAAAAGCATAGAGTTTGTAAAAGAAGAAATAAAACTGTCTTTATTTGCAGTCAATATAAGTACAGATATAAAACAATCCTAAGGGAATATACAAAATCTACTAAAACTAATAAGTGATTAAAGCAAGATCACAGGATAAAAGATCGATATGCAATCATCACTTTTATTTCTATATATAAACAGCAAGCAATTAAAAAGGACATTTAAAATACAAATATGTTCACAATAACATAAAAAAATTATAAATAAATTTAGCAAAAGGTGTGAAGGATCTATACCCTGATAAATAATGCTGTTAAAATAAAGAAAGCCTAAATAAATGGAAAGATGGGTAATGTTCATGAACTGGAAGACTCAATATTGTTACGGTATCAATAGATTCAATGTAATTTTAATCAGAATTACAGCAAGCATTTTTCTTTTAGAAATTGACAAGGGGATTCTAAAATTGATATAAAAATGAGAAGGATCTAAAGTAGCTGAACAATTTTAAAAAGAAGAGAAAAGTCGGCCAGGCACAGTGGCTCACACCTATAATCCAAGCACTTTGGGAGGCTGAAGCAGGCAGATCATGAGGTCAGGAGTTTGAGACCAGCCTGGCCAATATGGTGAAACTCCATCTCTGCTAATAATACAAAAAAAATAACTGGGTGTAGTGGTGTGCACCTGTAGTCCCAGCTACTCGGGAGGCTGAGGCAGGAGAATCACTTGAACCCAGAAGGTGGAGATTGCAGTGAGTTGAGTTCATACCACTGCACTCCAACCTGGGTGACAGAGTAAGACTCCGTCTCAAAAATAAATAAATAAATAAATAAATAAAAGAAGAGAAAAGTCAAAGGACTTAAACTACCTGATGTGAAGACTGACTATAACACTGCAGTAACCAAGAGAGTGTGGTATAGGGATAAGGAAAGGCACACCAACTGCTGGGACAGAGTCCAGTCCAGAAGTAGACTGACATATGCATAGTCAACTGATCTTTATCAAAGTGCCAAACTAATTAAGTAATGAAAGGATGGTGTTTTCAACAAACAGCACTAAAATAGTTTCCGTACTGTTGGGGGAAAGGGTCTGGACCCTTTTCTTTTACTGTATACCAAAAGTAACTCAAAATGGGTCATAGACCTACATTTAAGAGCTAAAATCTTAAAACTTCAAGGAGGAGAAAAATAGAAGGACTGATTTGTGATATTTGGTTAGACAAAAGAAAAATATTAGCAAATTAAATTTCATTAAAATGAAAAATATTTGTTCTTCAAAGGACCCTCTTCAGAAAACAAAATTGGAAAAAAAAATTTGTAAAACACGTATCCAACAAAGGCCTTGTGTCTTGCATATATAAAAAACTTACTAATAAGAAGACAAAAGATTTAAACAGACACTTCACAAAAGAATATATGTAAATAGCCAATAAGTCATTTAAAAGATGCTCAACATTAGTGTCAAAGAAACCAAAGTAATGCAAATTAAAACAACAAGGAGAGACCAGTATACAAGGAGAGACACTGGGATGGCAGAAATTTGAAAAGCCTGACAACACCAAGCATTGATTGGTATCCACACGAAGGTGGAACAATTGGAACACTCATAATTGCTAGTGGTTAGTTACACTGTTTTCCATATCCATTTTGAAAAAGAAGTTGCAAGTTTCTTATCACATGAAACACACACCACATGTGACTCAGCAATTCCACTTCTAGTTATGTAACCAAGAATACATACATACATATATATACATCTCCACACAAAGACGTTGGAGGCCAAAGTTCATAGCAACATTATTCTTCATGGCTCCAAGCTGGAAGTAACCCAAATATTTATAAACTAGTGAAAAGATGAACTAGTTGTTGTGTATCCGGACAATGGAATACTGCTCAGCAAAAAGATGGAATGAACTGCTGATACCTGCAACATGGATCAAACTAAAATATCACACAAAGTGAAAGAAGCCAGACACGGAAGACAACATATTATTCCATTTACACCAAATTCTGGAAAACACAAAATTACAGTGAAAAAAAGAAGATCAGTGGTTGTCTTAGGCCTGAGTTGGAGAGAAAAGATTGGCTACAGGGGAGCACATAGGAATTTTGATGTTGGTGGGGCCTTGCATATTTGTATTTATTTGCCAAACTAACTGTACTAACCTTTTTTTTTTTTTTTTTTTTTGAGGCAGAGTCTTGCTCTGTCACCCAGGCTGGAGTGCAGTGGCGCGATCTCGGCACTGCAAGCTCCGCCTCCCGGGTTCACGCCATTCTCCTGCCTCAGCCTCCCTAGCAGCTGGGACTACAGGCGCCCGCCACCACGCCCAGCTAATTTTTTGTGTTTTTAGTAGAGACGGGGTTTCACCGTGTTAGCCAAGATGGTCTCGATCTCCTGACCTCGTGATCCACCCACCTCGGCCTCCCAAAGTGCTGGGATTACAGGCCTAAGCCACCATGCCAGGACAATTGTACTATATTCTTAAAATCTGTGAATTTAATTGAATGCAAATTGTGCCATAAAAATGCAAAAAAAAAAAAAAGTAAAAATCAGTATCTTACAAATATAAAAAATAACGGCCAGTAGAAAATTGAGTGGGAGAAAGGACACAGCGTTCGGTGTCCTCTGTTTGTCTCCAGATTCACTCTCACCGTACTCCCTCCTGCTCTCCCCCCAGCAAGGCTTGACAGTGTTGCTTCTATCAATGGACCCTCTTGCCCTCTTGCCTCTGGTTGGCTTTGGCCACTGGGAATTTCTAGCAGGAGATCTAAGGAATGGAGGAGAATTGGGGAGCATACTTATTTCCTCTTTTACTCGTATTCTGTCTGGAGGGATCACAGTGGGCTAGGACAAGGTTATAGCTCCTATCAGATGGCCTCTCCAATAAGAGTGCTGTCTCTGGATTTCAGCAACCACTCCTTCAAACCCTTCATGCCTATGTGTGAAAATGAGGGACCTAGGACTTCTATTACTAGCCCAAAGGTACCACTCCATCCCTTTGGTTTTTCTGTACTTTGTTCACATTTTGGCTAATATCCCCTTTATCTCCTCTAGTTAGCCAATTTAAATAGAGTCATTTGTTTCCTATTGGAACTCCTACTGATAGAGCCCGCTTACCACGATAGTAGCAACAAAAAAATTCATTGGAATTAATAAGTGAGAAATCACAGGAGCTATATAAAGAACATCAAAATCAACATAAAAAGACATAAACAAATGCAAAGACATTCATATACTTGTACAGGAAGTTTCAACATCCCAAAGATGGCAATTCTTCCTTAGCTCATTCACAAATCAAATACCAACAGACATTTTATTGTTTTGTTGCTGTTGTTGTTCTTGCATTATTAAACAAACTAGTTTTAACATTCATGTTGAAAATGAAACAAACAAGAATAGTTAGAAAAACTCTGAAAAAGAGTAAATATTAAAACAAAATTGCAATAATTATGAATTGAAGGAAAGACATGTTATCAAACAAAAAGCCTGGAAACATATCCAAATACTCACAAAAATTTACAACAAAAATTACATCTGAAATCAGTGGGGGAAAAGATAGACTAATAAATGGTTTAGGGACAATAGGTAGCATTCTAGAAATAAAAATACAATTGAATTTGTATCTTATTCAACAGGAAAACGTCAAAACAAATCAAAGATTTAAATGTCAAAAATGGAATCGAAAGTATTAGAAGTAAACACAAGAAAATTTGTTGTAATTTTAGAGTGGTGTCTTTGTTTCGTGCTGTTATAACAGAATGCCTGAGACTGAGTAATTTATAATAGACAGAAATGTATTTGGCTCATGCTTCTGAAAGCTGAGAAGTCCGGGATCAGGGAGCTGCATCTGGCTAGGGCCTTCTTACTGTGTCATCCCATGGTGGAAGGACAGAAGGGCCCAAGAGCACACATGAGACAGCAAGAGGAGAAGGAGGCTGAACTCATCTATTTATCAAGAACTCAATCCCCCAAACAGCATTAATTCATTCATGAGGGCAGAGTTATCATGGCCTTATCACCTCTTAAAGGTCCCACCTCTCAACACTGTTGCACTGGGGATTAAGTTTCCAACACATAAACTGGGAGGGATACATTCAAACTACAGCAAGAGGTAAAAGCCTTTCTAATTACAGTTGTTCCTCTGTATAGTTGGGGGATTTATTCCAAGACCTCCCTCAGATATCAAAGCCCATGAATGCTCAAGTCTGTTATATAAAATGGTGTATTATTTGCATATAACCTATGCACATTCTCCTGTATACTTTAAATCATCTCTATGCTTATAAGGATTACTTATAACACCTAATACAATGTAAATACTATGTAAATAGTGGTCATATTTTTTAAAATTTGCATTATATTTATTACTGTATTTTTTATTCTTTTTTTTCTTAACATTTTCAATCCATGGTTTGGGTGCAGAACTCACAGATACTGATAGCCAACTGCATAACACAAAATCCAGAAGTTATTTAAAAAAAATTTTTTAAACCTATATGACAAAAATAACATTATAAATAACATTCATCAAAAGATGAACTATGAATAAAATAATGTGCTCCTAGAAATCCATAGGGAAAAAACCAACAATCCAATAGAAAAATGACCAGAACAGACAATTAACAGAAAAGGAAATACAAAAGAATTTAAGCATAAGATGCTCAACTTTTTTCATAATAAATGAAAAGCAAATTAAAACAACACTGAGAAATTACTACTCACTTCTCAAGTAGGAAAACTGAAAAATATGATAAAGTATTTCTGGCGAGGCTGTGGGAAAATAGGTTCTATCATACACAGCTCTTAGAAGTGTAAATTAGTACCAGCTCTAAGGAGGGCTGTTGACAACTTATTAGAATTTCAAATGTGTTTACTTCTTGATCTAGCTTTCTATTCCTAGATATTTACTCTGCAGAAATATTTGCACAGTTGCAAAACTATGTCTATACAAGCTGTGAGAATTGCAGATACCAGGATGAAATCACTCTTGTCAGACCCTGACAAACTAGGGCTGGGAATGCAGAAAGGAGGGGGTTCATGCTAGCATGTCTGAGATAAGAACTGTTTCAAAGGACTTTCTAAAAATCTGACAAGAAATCCTTTCACATCCTTCGCACAGCCTGGGCAACATAGCCAGACCCTGACTCTACAAATAAAATAAAATAAAAATTAGCCAGTTGTGGTGGTGTCTGTCTGTAGTACTACCTACACAGGAGGCTGAGGTGAGAAGACCTCTTGAACCCAGGAGTTCAAGATTACAGTGAGCTACGACCCTACCACTGCAATCCAGCCTGGGCAACACAGTGAGGCACTGTTCTTAAAAAAGAGACAGAGAGAGAGAGAAAGCAAAGCTTACACATTTCACCCACATACATGTATTTCTATGACAAGGTGCATCACCAGATATTCTTTAGGACTGCAGCAACTCATATAAGATGCTCTGAAAACAACACTTGCCCAGTAACAGCATCTCCACCAATAAACTGATGACAGTTCTGACTTTGAGCCACTGGAACCAATGAATTCTGCTTCTAAATGGCTTATGTTGAACCTCTCTTTTTGCCAGTAAAAGCTTTCCTTTACCCTTCTCTCACTTGTGGTTTGTCATTCCATGAATCCCAGATTATAATTCTCTTTTTCCATTCCCGAATAAATTCAATATATTTCGGGATAGTTTTCTCTAATGTCTTATCTTTAGGTTGACATAATCTGGTGTCAGAAGTGGGATGAAACAATTACCTTTGGAAGGGATCAGCGACCTTTGGGACAAGGCGAGGTACACACAATTGGGCCTTTTGTGCACTCCACCTCCACAGATTACCTTTTTTTTCCCTCCCCAGATACAGCTTCTCTCAGGTCAAGCTCCCTTCCTTTGGTAGCAGTTATCTGTTGACCTTATTCAGGACCTGGTTGGGTTAAGGGACCTTAGTAAAGGCTCCTGCTTCTGGGAATATAAAAGACTTTTTGTCTTTTCTGCCAAATCTTTTCTGGTACAAAGACAGTTTGTCTTTCTGGTTCTGGTAATGCACTTTTGGTTTCTGAGTATTTGCATACATTTACAGTTTTGTTTGCTGCTTGATTTTTTCCTTCTGTTTCCAAACATCTTTTGAGAACAAAATTTACTTTCTAAAAGGGTGGGCACAGTTGACCCTTTAAAAGCCATTAGGGCATTTGCCACCTTTCTGCCAGGGATATCAGTCTCCAAAGAGAAGTCTCCTGCGTCAGGATAAACCGGGACACAGACAGAGAAGATTACCACTAGGGGGCCTGCCAGTTTCAAGAAAAGATGTATGCATCTAGAGAAAACTTGGTCACAGGTGGGGCGATTAGTGCACAGGCTCCAGCCATGTCAAACAAAACCCTGGGCCAGGCACACTAAAACAAACCCCTAAAATTCCATGACAGGGCTTATAGATTTTTCTTTTGTTCTCAAGAGATTAATAAGAAGCAGAATGGGATCCCAAAATTCCAAAGGAGACAATAACGGTTCCCCTTCTTAGAATGCTGCAGGCTATATGTCAAAAAATTATCCTCCCAATGGAAAGAGTACACCAAAACTAATTTGGAGCTTCAATAACCATCATGAGGGTCTTTTGAGTTCCTCCAAACTTATCTTTCTTAGGACAAAATTAGAAGACTCTGGTCCTAAAAGTAAACAACCCAAATGGGAGACCTACTTCAACTGGCACCTAAAAGGCTCTAAGCACATTCAGGATTCTTATATAGCCTCCCTACAAGATACTGTCCCCAAATTAACTGAGACAAACAGTTAGGGAAAGATGACAAAGCCTTGGAGGCCCAGACTCTTTCCTCCCTGAAGGGGACCTCCCTTCTCTCTCCTCTGTCCGCTCTCTCCATCCTCCTTTGGCTGAAATGCCTTTCCCTCTAGATTCCTCAGCTCTTTCTACCCTGAACCTGATCCTGTTAAAACCTGTCCTTCTAAAGTTAAGCTCACTAATGATTCCTCTAACCCCCACATTTCTCGTGTTCCTTGGTGCAAGGCTGAACTACAAGTCGCTGAAAGGAATTCCCAAAGTCGCTGAGGACCCTCACCAGCTTGCTGATGAATTCAACGTGGTAATTCAAGTGGATTAACCAGGACTTCTCATCTACGCCAGCAGTTCACATGCCTGTTGGTGAAGGTAAGGCCCAATGCTGGATGGCCTGGGCTCGTTGACATGGCCCTGAGAAGGATTTAGATAAATATACATCCAAAGACTGTGAAAAAGCCCAAGGCATGGCAAAAAAGAAACCTTCACAAGGCTATTCTGGAGGCTTTTCCTAAAACCTTAGGCTGAGATAAAATCCAGGCCTGTACCCAAGATCATAATGAGCCAGTTTATAATTACTATAGTCAGCCTCAGGTTGCATTTTTTTAAAATTCTGAATTACCTGTAGATGTATATTCTACTCAAGTAGTCTTTCATTTTATGTTGTGAAGGCCTTTTCTCAAGAACTTCCCCAGCTTGTTGAAAAAGCCCATGTAGGACTGGGCACAGTGGCTCATGCCTGTAATTCCAGCACTTTGAGAGGCTAAGATGAGAGGATTGCTTAAGGCCAGGAGTTTGAAACCAGCCTGGACAACATAGTGAGACCCAATCTCTACAAAAAAAATTTTTAAATTAGCTGGATATGGTGGTACACACCTGTAGTCCCAGCTACTCGGGAGGCTGAAGTTGGAGGGTCACTGGAGCCTGGGAGTTGGAGGCTCCAGTAAGCTATGATCAGGCCACTGTAATCCAGCCTGAGCAACAGAGTGAGACCCTGTCACACACACACAAAAAAAGGGGAGAGAGCCCACATAAAATAGAAAACTATGCTCACTTCTGGTAGAGCTAATTTGACAAATCAGCTTGCCCACACACTTCAGGACATTAACAAAAATAAAACCACTAAAATTCTTTTGTTTTAAAACTTTTATTTTAGGTTCAGGGTACATGTGCAGGTTTGTTATATAGTAAACTCATGTCACAGGGTTTGGTTGTACAGATTATTTTGTCACCAGGTACTAAGCCTAGTACCCAATAGTTATTTTTTCTGATCCTCTCCCTCTGCCACCCTCCAGCCTCAAGAAGGATCCAGTATCTGTCGTTCCCCTCTTGTGTCCATGTGTTCTCATCATTTATCTCCCACTTACAAGTGAGAACATGTGGTATTTGGTTTTCTGTTCCTGCATTAGTTTGCTAAGGATGATGGCATCCAGCTCCATCCATGTTCCTGCAAAAGATATGATCTTGTTCTTTTTTACGGTTACATGATATTTCGTGGTGTATATGTGCTGCAGTTTCTTTATCCAATCTGCCATTGATGGACATTTAGCTTGAATCCATGTCTTTGCTATTGTGAATAGTGCTACAGTGAACATATGCATGCATGTGTCTTTATGGTAGAACAACTTATATTCCTTTGGGTATATACCCAGTAATGGGATGGCTGGGTTGAATGGTAGTTCTGTTTTTAGCTCTTTGAGGAATCTTCACACTGCTTTCCACAATGGTTGAACTAATTTACACTCCCACCAATAGTGTATAAGCATTCCCTTTTCTCCACAACCTTGCCAGCACCTGTTATTTTTTGACTTTTTAGTAATAGCCATTCTGACTGGTGTGAGATGATATCTCACTGTGGTTTTGATTTGCATTTCTTTAATGATCAAAATGACTAAAATTCCTAATCTCCAATTACAACAGGTGGAGGCTCCCAGACGTAACACTAGGTGGAGACCCCCTGAGCTGGGCCATTTCTGTAAGAAGCCGGGCCACTGGAAAAGAGATTGGTGCAAAAGAAAAATGGAATCTCTTTCTCAACTCCTTCTCCTCCACCACCTACACTTAGAGACCGCTCTCAATGACGGGGCTTCAAGAACTCATAGGGACTTTTTCCAGTTCTTACTTCCTCATCTGGGTGAAATGATCCTTCAAGGTGGGAATGAGATACAGGACTAACACTATCAGTCCTTCACCCCACCAGCCTCAGTCAGCTCCTGCCTGGGAGTAATAGGAAGACAAACGGTGGGGCTTTCCCAGGAGGCTTTACCTGCTTTGTTTAGCAGCCCATTCCATTCTGCGTTGGCCCTCTCCAGGACACCCATCCCTCTCCAGGACACCCATCCCATTTTGCTTGTTCATTCTGCCCCTGTCCACCTCTTTAGATGTGATTTTCTGAAAAGATTACCACACTATTTTTTTTTTTTTTTTTCTGAAAGGGGAAAACTGTTTTAGAATTTGACACACCAAACTGTGCTGACTCAGCCTGGCAGTCTTCTGCCTCCCTGACTTCTCTCATGTGTTATATTGTTCAGAAAACAAAACTAATGTCACCCCTTCACTGCTGGACCAAATACCTGGCTCTTTATGGGCAAAATAACTGACGTTGGCACAATTCATAGCACCCTTCCTCTGAAAATCCAGATTGATCCATCCAAACCCCTGCCTAACATTAAACAATATCCACTCCACCAGATGGTTCCAAACCTATTATAGAAGAACACAAAAAAGGGGCTCATTTTTCTATGAACTGGTCCTGGTAATACCCCAATTCTACCTAATAAAAAAACCAAACAACTGTGGGTAGAGGTTTGCTCAGGGCCTCTGAGGAACAAACCCATTGTTGTTCCAAGGCATACAGTGGTTTCAGCCACCACACTGTACTAAAGCCAGCACTCACTGACAGCAGAACTTTCACCATCGTTGATCCGTGAAGTGCATATGCTGGATCCGGCAAGCTGAGAGCTTTTTCCCTTTACCTGGGAAGGCCGACAATTCACCAGGACAGGAAGGCCCCAGGATTTTACTGAAAGCCCTTCCTATTTTTCTCAAATATTAAAGGCAGACTTGAAGGATGTGGGTTTTCCCCAAGCCTCCACTTTACCACCATATGCAGACAACATCCTTCTTTGCTCGCCTTCAGAGGTAGCCTGTGAGAAAGACTGCACATCTGTCAAAGCATCTGGCTGCCAAAGGTCAAAAAGCCTCTCAAGAAACCTGAAGCTTGGCCAGGCGTGGTGGCTCATGCCTGCAACCTGAGCACTTTGGGAGGCCAAGGTGGGAGGACTGCTTGAGGCCAGAAGTTCAAAAACAGCCTGGTTAACATAGCGAGAGCCTGTCTCTATAATTTAACAATTTAAAAATTAGCCAGGTGTGGTGGTGCACTTGTAGTCCCAGCTACTTGAGAGGCTAAGGTGGGAGAATCACTTGAGCCCAGGGGGCTGAGGCTGCAGTGAGCAGTGATTGAACCTCTGCCCTCCAGCCTGGGTGACAGAGAGAGACCCTTTCTTAAAACAAACAAAAACTGCCGTTAGTAAAAACTTGGGTGAAATATTTGGGCTGTTCAATTTCAGAGAATGGATTTTAGATTCATTTAGATCCTGAGTTCAACATGTTTTGCAATTTCCTCAGCAAAAGCCAAATGCCAACTCTGTGGTTTCTCGGACTTGCTGGTTACTGTCGTAGCTGAGTCCCTGGCTTTTCTTTTCTGGTCCAATTGCTGTATGCTTTACGTAAGTTACCAAACCTGCCCCCATTACTGGGACAGGATCTGAAGAGCAAGTTTCCAACAAACTGAAGAAGAAGCTGGCAAATCTTCCAGCTCTGGTTCGTCCTAATGAGAAATTCCCCTTTTCCCTCTTTGTGTATGAAAAGAAAGGCAGTGCTTTGGGGATCTTAAGCCACAAGCATGGAGGCCAATGCCACCCTCTGGGACACTGTAGTCAACACCTGGATCCCATTGCTGGTGGAGTCCCTTCTGCCTGAGAGCAGTCCCCGCTGCAGCCCTGTTAGTCAAGGCAACTGAGGGATAGCTGTGGGACCCCCAAGTGTATGTGAGCCTCGAGTTGTGGATGCTCTCACACCTGCACCAGGCCTGGCAGCTTCCTGCCTACTCCCTCACTCCCTGCAGCCCCTGCGGCCCCTGCTCCTCCCAGTCTCGCACCTGTAGTAACCTTACTCATGCAACTCTCCTGCCCTCTCCTTCAGGCCAGACTCCGCACACCTGCCTCACTCTGAGACCTCTTATCCCCTTGGTAGGGTCTGCAAGAGGCTCCCCTGGACAATGCTGAGCTGTCCTGGTTTACAGATGGCTCACATTTAAAGATCAGCTCTGGTCGGTATTACGCAGGCCATGCAATCACTACTGCCTTTGAAGTCGTGGAAGTGGCTGGTTTCTCTGTAGCCACTTCAGCCCAGCAGGCAAAGCTCTTTTACCTCCCCAAGCCTGTCTCCTTGCTGAGGAAAGACTGCTAAGGCTTGTACAGACAGCAGGGATACTCTTGGAGTTGCTTGTGATTTTAGAATGCTGTGGAAGCAAGGAGACTTCCTCGCTTCCAACAGAGACAAAATAAAGAATGGGTCTTGTGTACAAAAATTATTAAATACAACACAGCTACCTGCTGCCCTAGCCATTATCAAAGCTCGGGGCCATTCAAAACTAGACTCTGGGCCAGGTGCGGTGACTCATGCCTGTAATTCCAGCACTTTAAGAGGCTGAGGCTGGGTGGATCACCTGAGGTCAGGAGTTTGAGACCAGCCTGGCCAACATAGTGAAACCCCATCTCTACTAAAAAACACAAAAATTAGCTGGGCGTGGTGGCGGATGCCTGTAATCCCAGGTATTCAGGAGGCTGAGGCAGGAGAATCACTTGAACCTGGGAGGCAGAGGTTGCAGTGAGCTGAGATCATGACACTGTATTCCAGCTTGGGTGACTGAGGGAGATTTGGTCTCGAAACAAAACAAAACAATACAAAACTACACTCTCTGGGAATAATGGACACTGGAGACTACAAAAGGTGGAAGGGTGGGAGGGAGGTCAAGTTCGAAAAATTACCTATTTGGTACAATGTTCGCCATTCTGGTGATGGGTACACTTAAAGGTCCAGACTTTACCACTACACAATATGTGCATGTAAGAAACCTGCACTTGTACCTCCTGAATATGTTGAAATAAAAATTAATTTTTTAAAAAAGAAACTAGGCTCCATGAAAGCTAGAGGAAATCACCTTGCTGGTCACGCAGCAAAGGATGCTGCCCTTAAAGGGCCTATTGACAAATCTCTGTCATGGCCCAGCTAAAAAGGTTCCTGAAAGATAATCTTAAAATAATTACTAAAAATGCACAGAATCAGGCACCAGAGGCCAAAAAATAAAACTGGGAAAATAATGTCTCTTGGTTCAATGATCAAGAGGAACTCTGGTTTTGGACAAATGAAGACCCTGTCCCACACAACACTCTATGAGATTTCCATTATTAACTACTGTACATGATTTAAGTCACTGGCTACAGAAAAGATGATGACCTTTATGAGACAATACTGGTAGAGTAATATCAATGAAGTGGCCAAGGCCGAGCGCGGTGGCTCACACTTGTAATGCCAACACTTTGGGAGGCTGAGGAGGGCGGATCACCTGAGGTCAGGAGTTTGAGACCAGCCGGCCAACATGGCGAAACCCTGTCTCTACTAAAAATACAAAAATTAGCTGGGCGTGATGGGTGCCTGTGATCCCAGCTACTCAGGAGGCTGAGGCAGGAGAATCTCTTGAACCCAGGAGGTGGAGGTTGCAGTGAGCTGAGATCGTGCCATTGCACTTCAGCCTGGGCGACAGAGTGAAACAAACAAACAAAAAAAAATGAAGTGGCCAAAAATGCTTAGTTGGCCTGCCCCACTCATCCTAAGCTCAATCCTGGAAAGCCAGTGCACACAATCCCCGCCATTTTCACCACCCTCAGAGCTCCACAGAACTCCACAGCCACCAAGGAACTGTAACTGTATCCTCTGTTCAAAAATTTAAAAACATAAAAATACATGAAAAGCAAGAAAAAATACATGTTTAAAACAAAAACCCAGAGTGGTGAATATTAGTGTGTTACCTGAGAAATACTCCCTATCTTAGAATTAGAATGAGTTCCTCACGCCCGTTAACACCCATGTTGTAAGATGAACATTTGCTAGCCTCATCCAGACAGAATGGACCAAAAGCAGGTGTGTGTCTTTGTTGGCCAGCTTGGTTAATGAGATGAGATTAGACATGCTCCTTCTTCACCTCTTCACCAGACTCACAGACTCTGACCAATGAAAATGGTCTTAATTATGATTTTCTTTCTATTCATTGTCTTTTGGGTTCCTAACTATGCTGATTTTCATAGTCTTGAAAGTGTATTTTTTTTTCAAAACTTTTTTAAATTTCCAACTTTTATTTCAAGTTCAGGGGTACATGTGCAGGATGTGCAGGCTTGTTACATAGGTAAACGTGTGTCATAGTAGTTTGCTGCAAAGATCATCCCATCACCCAGGTATTAAGCCAGCATCCATTAGCAATTCTTCCTGATGCTCTCCCTCCTCCCCCTGCACCCTCCAGCAGACCCCAGTGTGTGTTGTTCTCCCCCTGCGTGTTCATGTGTTCTCGTCATTTAGCTACCACTTATAAGTGAGAGCATGTGGTATTTGGTTTTCTGTCCCTGCGTTAGTTTGCTAAAGATAATGGTCTCCACCTTCATCCATGTCCCTGTAAAGAACATGATCTCGTTTCTTTTTATGGCTGTATAGTATTCCATGGTATATATGTATCACATTTTCTTTATCCAGTCTATCATTGATGGGGATTTATGTTGATTCCATGTCTTTGCTATTGTGAACAGTGCTGCAATGAACATATGCATGCATGTATCTTTTAATGGAATGATTATATTCCTTTGGGTATATACCCAGTAATGGGATTGCTGGGTCAAATGGTATTTCTTTCTCTAGATCTTTGAGGAACCACCACACTGTCTTCCACAATGGTTGAACTAATTTACACTCCCACCAACAGTGTAAAAGTGTTTGTTTTGCTCCACAACCTCGCCAGCATCTGTTGTCTTTTGACTTTTTAGTAATAGTCATTCTGACTGATGTGAGATGGTACCTCATTCTGGTTTTGATTTGCGTTTCTATAGTGATCAGTGATGTTGAGCTTTTTTTCATGTTCATTGGTCACATGTATGTCTTCTTTTGAGAAGTGTCTATTCATGTTCTTTGCCCAAAAGTGTGTATTTTTGTACTTCTCTATTTGGACAAGTACAAAAGTGTCATTTTGTATGTTTCTATTTGGACAATATGTGTAGGTGCAACATTTACAACCCCACTGTACAATCTGACACCATTGTCCACAATAATATGTCAACAGGGTAGCCTGACAGCCCATATTTGAGGCTTTCCATTTTTAATTCTTTTTTAAACATAAGAACCGACTTTTTTCTGCCTTATTTGTGCATAAGACTACCTTCAGTTTTATCTGACAACAAACCAAAGACTAGATGTTTTCTACAGATTACCAACTCTCCAGAAGAGAAGCAGTCAAACTTATAATTGCTAAAAATCATGAAATGAAAAGGAAGCTCCACAAAAGGGAAGAGGGAAAGTGTAGGAATTAGACATGGGGATTTCCATTCCCTGTTACTCCGGAAACCATGGTGACTGAGAGCTGTGATTAAACCATATAATATGCCGATATAAACTTAGAAGGATCTGGGAAAGAATAAATTTCTCTGGCCAGGTGTGGTGGCTCACGCCTGCAATCCCAGCACTTTGGGAGGCCGAGGTGGGCGGATTGCTTGAGCTCAGGAGTTGGAGAGCTCAGGAGTTCCAGACCAGCCTGGGCAATATGGCAAAACCCCATCTCTACAAATTAGAGATGTAGTTAGCTGGGTGTGGTGGCATGTGCCTCTAGTCCCAGCTACTTGGGAGGCTGAGGTGGGAGGATCTCCTAAGCCTGGGAGGTGAAGGCTGCAGTGAGCTGTGGCCACTGCACTCCAGCCTGGGCAACAGAGTGAGGCCCTGTCTTCAAAATAAAAAAATAATAATAATAATAAATAAATCCCTTCTATCTATTCAGTCCCTTTTCCTTCTAGACAAAATTTTTCCACACAAATCAATTTGTTTGCTAACTGCATCAGGATTTTCTCTAAACCATAATACAATCGGCAGATTAGTTGTCCAGTGGAAATAACCTTCTCCTGTATGGTCTAGGCTTGTTTTAAATGCTCTACCATCACTGGGCTTGGGATTGCAATCCTCAAAACTTCTGGGAAATCTGAAAATGAAGTTACAAATTAAATCATAGGTCTCCAAGAAGCCTGGAATTTTGATACATTCATCCTGGTTTTCTTCCACCCAAGTGTATATTCCATGGGCTGCATCTGTCGGGAATCTGCTTTCCTGCCCATGAACACACTGAAATGGTTCTGCAAAGCTGCCTTTCTCTGGAAGACCATTTTGCTTTTGTTAATGAGGCAGAAAATCGATCTCATACTGTTGAGGAATCACACCCTTCCTAGCACTTGGTTTTTACAAGCCTACATTGTTGAAATGATGGATGTGCTCCTAAAATGCTGTGTATCAACTTAATTTTTAAACTTTTAATTGCATTTTATATTAGTGGCAACCACTATTTAAAGAAACGCTCCACTCTAGGCCAGGCGCGGTGGCTCACGCCTGTAATCCCAGAGCTTTGGGAGGCAGAGGTGGGCGGATCACCTGAGGTCAGGAATTCTAGACCAGCCTAGCCAACAAGGCGAAACCCCCTTTCTACTAAAAACAATACAAAAATTAGCCAGCCATTGTAGTGCTTGCCTGTAATCCCAGCTATCTGGGAGGCTGAGGCGCAAGAATCCCTTGAACCCGGGAGGTGGAGGTTGTGGTGAACCAAGATCGCACCACTGCACTACAGCCTGGGGGACAGAACGAGACTCTATCTTAAAAAAACAAAATAAAACAAAACAAAACAAAAAACCCTAAAATAAATTATTTGTAACATGAACAGAATGAACAGATCCTCCCCTCAACTGATATTTTTTGTGGGACTGGACCTTTCTTAAAGGATTTTCTTAAATAGAATTATTTCAGATCATCACTTACTTAGATATGCAGCTATATTAGGTCACAAGATTGTGTACTTAGGATTATAAAATGTATACTTAACAATGAATCCCAATCTGACCTCAAGAGACTATATCATATATAATACTATATTAACATTACATATTTATTGGTGGGGCACGGTGGCTCACACCTGTAATCCCAGCACTTTGGGAGTCCGAGGTGGGTGGATCACGAGGTCAGGAGTTCAAGATCAGCCTGGCCAAGATGGTGAAACCCCGTCTCTACTAAAAATACAAAAAAGTAGCCAGGCTTGGTGGTGGGTGCCTGTAATCCCGGCTACTCGAGAGGCTGAGGCAGGAGAATCGCTTGAACCTGGGAGGTGGAGGTTGCAGTGAGCCAAGATCGCACCACTGCACTCCAGCCTGGGCGACAGAGTGAAACTCCGTCTCAAAAACAAATAAATAAAAATAAATAATAAATAAATGAAAAATAAAATTACATATTTATTACGTTTTATATTGTTATATAAAAAGTCGGTTTTTCGGGGTTTTTTTTTTTTTTTTTTTTTTTGGAGACAATCTCGCTCTGTCACCCAGACTAGAGGGCGGTGGCGCGATCTCTGCTCACTGCAACCTCCACCTCCCGGGTTCAAGCGGTACTCGTGCCTAGGCCTCCGGAGTAGCTGGGATTATAGGTGAGCACACCACGCCCAGCTATTTTTTTGTATTTTTAGTGGAGACGAGGTAAAAAGTAGAAAACATTTTATAAAAATATATTTGTGTAAAGTAGAACATATATGAAAACATACTAAAGGAGAAACGAGAAAAAAATTCTTTCATTTATTTTTTCCTAGGCATTTTAAATTTGGATTATAAAAATCATCTTAGAAAAATCATTAATGCTCTTTTACAAAATAACCCGGTGAAGCAGCTGAGCCCGAGCCGCCCGCCAGCGGCCCCGCAGCAGCTCCAAGAAGGAACCAAGAGACCAAGGCCTTCCTGCTGCCCGGACCCGACACCGCCAGCCTGGCTCCCCGCGGGCAGCCGGCAGCCAGCGGCAGCGGATCGACCCCGTTCTGCGGCCGTTGAGTAGTTTTCGATTTCGGCTGATTTTTGTCCCTCTGCGCTTGCCCCCGCTCCCCTCCCTCCGGCTACGGCCCCCGGCCCCGGCACTCGCTCTACTCCTGTAACGGAAAGGTCGAGTCCTGTGTCCCTGCGGGCAGCCGTGCCGAGAATGAACCCCAGCACCCCCAGGTACCCAACGGCCTCGCTCTACGTGGGGGACCTCCACCCCGACGTGACTGAGGCGATGCTCTACGAGAAGTTCAGCCTGGCTGGGCCCATCCTCTCCATCCGGGTCTGCAGGGACTTGATCACCCGCCGCTCCTCCAACTACGCGTATGTGAACTTCCAGCACCCGAAGGACGCGGAGCATGCTCTGGACACCATGAATTTTGATGTTATAAAGGGCAAACCAGTACGCATCATGTGGTCTCAGCATGATCCATCACTTCGCAAAAGTGGAGTGGGCAACATATTCGTTAAAAATTTGGATAAATCCATTAATAATAAAGCACTGTATGATACAGTTTCTGCTTTTGGTAACATCCTTTCATGTAAGGTGGTTTGTGATGAAAATGGTTCCAAGGGCTATGGATTTGTACACTTTGAGACACACGAAGCAGCTGAAAGAGCTATTGAAAAAATGAATGGAATGCTCCTAAATGATCGCAAAGTATTTGTTGGACGATTTAAGTCTCGTAAAGAACGAGAGGCTGAACTTGGAGCTAAGGCAAAAGAGTTCCCCAATGTTTACATCAAGAATTTTGGAGAAGACATGGACGATGAGCGCCTTAAGGATCTCTTTGGCAAGTTCGGGCCCGCCTTAAGTGTAAAAGTAATGACTGATGAAAGTGGAAAATCCAAAGGATTTGGATTTGTAAGCTTTGAAAAGCATGAAGATGCGCAGAAAGCTGTAGATGAGATGAATGGAAAGGAGCTCAGTGGAAAACAAATTTACGTTGGTCGAGCTCAGAAAAAAGTGGAACGGCAGACGGAACTTAAGCGCAAATTTGAACAGATGAAGCAAGATAGGATCACCAGATACCAGGTTGTTAATCTTTATGTGAAAAATCTTGATGATGATATTGATGATGAACGTCTCCGGAAAGCGTTTTCTCCATTTGGTACAATCACTAGTGCAAAGGTTATGATGGAAGGTGGTCGCAGCAAAGGGTTTGGTTTCGTATGTTTCTCTTCCCCAGAAGAAGCCACTAAAGCAGTTACAGAAATGAACGGTAGAATTGTGGCCACAAAGCCATTGTATGTAGCTTTAGCTCAGCGCAAAGAAGAGCGCCAGGCTTACCTCACTAACGAGTATATGCAGAGAATGGCAAGTGTACGAGCTGTGCCCAACCCTGTAATCAACCCCTACCAGCCAGCACCTCCTTCAGGTTACTTCATGGCAGCTGTCCCACAGACTCAGAACCATGCTGCATACTATCCTCCTAGCCAAATTGCTCAACTAAGACCAAGTCCTTGTTGGACTGCTCAGGGTGCCAGACCTCATCCATTCCAAAATAAGCCCAGTGCTATCTGCCCAGCTGCTCCTAGAGTACCGTTTAGTACTATGAGACCAGCTTCTTCACAGGTTCCACGAGTCATGTCAACGCAGCGTGTTGCTAACACATCAACACAGACAGTGGGTCCACGTCCTGCAGCTGCTGCTGCTGCAGCTACCCCTGCTGTGCGCACGGTTCCACGGTATAAATATGCTGCGGGAGTTCGCAATCCTCAGCAACATCTTAATGCACAGTCGGAAGTTACAATGCAACAGCCTGCTGTTCATGTACAAGGTCAGGAAACTTTGACTGCTTCCATGTTGGCATCTGCCCCTCCTCAAAAGCAAAAGCAAATGTTGGGTGAACGGCTCTTTCCTCTTATTGAAGCCATGCGCCCTACTCTTGCTGGTAAAATCACTGGCATGTTGTTGGAGATTGATAATTCAGAACTTCTTCATATGCTCGAGTCTCCAGAGTCACTCGGTTCTAAGGTTGATGAAGCTGTAGCTGTACTACAAGCCCACCAAGCTAAAGAGGCTACCCAGAAAGCAGTTAACAGTGCTACCGGTGTTCCAGCTGTTTAAAATTGATCAGAGACCACGAAAAGAAATTTGTGCTTCACAGAAGAAAAATATCTAAACATCGAGAAACTTAAATACTATGGGAAAAAAAATTGCAAAATCTAAAATAAATAAAAAATGGAAAGGAAACTTTGAACCTTATGTACCGAGCAAATGCCAGGTCTAGCAAATATAATGCTAGTCCTAGATTACTTATTGATTTAAAACCAAAAAAAAAATTACTTAATTGATTTAAAAACAAAAAAATAGTAAAATATAAAAACAAGTTAATGTTTTGTAGACCCTGGGGAAAAGAATTTTCAGCAAAGTACAAAAATTTAAAGCATTTCTTTTATTTTTTAATTCTTTACTGTGGAATAGCTCAAAATGTCAATTATGTTTTAAGTAACAGAATTGATAACTGAGCAAGGAAACATGGTTTGGATTATAAAATTCTTGCTTTAATAAAAATTTCTTAAACAGTGAAAAAAAAGAAAAATCAATTTTACTAATAGTCTTTCTTTACATTTCCTATTATTGTATCTCCCACTATATTTCAAATATGAAAATCACTTTTTCACCAAAATTTTAGGTCTTTACATAATAGTGTTTATTTTTAATATTCTTAAATGAAAATATGCAATGACAAAATAGTAATTATAAATTCAGTAACATTTGTTCAAAATTGTAAGAATTATTAATTTATACTGCATTATTTTTAAATAAAAAATACATACATAGTTTTAAAAATCTAATTGAACAGGAGGCTAAACTTGGTTCTGATCACAGAGATAATCACTTTTAATCATTTGGTTTTAGTGTTTCTGGTAGTTGATATTCTTCAATAATAATTGTACATAGTTATTTCTTCATTTATCAATTTTGTAATTTAACTATTGACTTCCTGATGTAACAAATAAGGATATGTTTTATCTACCCTTCCCACCATCCCTCCTCCTCCTCCCAATATAATTTATCACTACTTGTAGCTCCTTTATTGGTAATATTAATTAATATAAATATTTATAATTAATGTTACACCTAGTGAATTGTATAAAAGGACAGCCCATTTGAGCATTCTCCTTTAAGATGAGTAGAGGCTGTGACGTTGCACTACATAGAAATATAATTATACCATATTACTTTGCAATAAACTATGTATATATAGAGAGATGGTCACTATATAATGTGGGTATAGCTATACACACACGTACACACAAACATATAAATAATGTGTGTGTGCATATATATAATATATATACACACGTATGTTATATACACACACATATACATGTATGTATGTGTATATATATATATATATATAATACATGCAGTTTATTCATCCCCATTTTGGGGGCCTGTAGGTAAATTATGGAGAAATCCATTATGGTTAAAGTTAAATGATTTTCATAACTCATAAAATTAGAATGTTCATATTTGAAAAAATATAAAGATGTTTTGGGGTATATTATTTACTCACTGACAATGTCTGATGTATACGTGGTGCATACAGCAGGGCTTCAGTCCTCAGATGTTGCCAGTTTCCAGGTTGTTAAATACAAGTCTGCTGAAGGTCTTGTCATAAGTACCCCAATAGTTTAAATAGTTTCTTCTTCTTTTTTGTTTTATTTATTTTATTTAGAGACAGGTCTCACTGTCACCCACACTGGAGTGCAGAGGTGCGATCTTGGCTCACTGCAATCTCTGCCTCCTGGGCTCAAGCAATTCTCCCACCTCAGCCTCACAAGTAGCTGGGAATACAGGCGTGCATCACCACACCAGGCTAATTTTTTGTATTTTTTGTAGAGACAGGGTTTTGCCATGTTGCCAGGCTGGTTTTGAACTCCTGAGCTCAAGGGATCCACCCACCTTTGCCTTCCAAAGTACTGGGATTACAGGTGTGAGCCACCACGCCCGGCCTTCTTTTTAAAAATGGGTTATTCTCGGTTTAGCAATCTTTCTTTTTTTTTTTTTTTTGAGAAGGAGTCTCTCCCTGTCGCCCAGGCTGGAGTGTGGTGGCGTGATCTCCTCTCACTGCAAGCTCCGCCTCCTGGGCTTACGCCATTCTCCTGCCTCAGCCTCCCAAGTAGCTAGGACTACAGGTGCCTGCCACCACACCTGGCTAATTTTTTTTTTTTTTTTTTGTATTTTTAGTAGAGATGGGGTTTCACCATGTTAGCCAGGATGGTCTCCATCTCCTGACCTTGTGATCTGCCCACCTTGGCCTCCCAAAGTGCTGGGATTACAGGCGTGAGCCACCATGCCTGGCCAGCAATCTTACAATTTAACCTTCTATTGACTCCCTGCCAAATTAGATTATAACTTCCTAAATACAGAAACTGGGTTTGCATAGCAGACAATTAAATGCTTGTTGATAGGTCAACATCATATGTCCTGAAGAATTTCATATACTTAACAATCAAGTGCTTAAATTCTCATAACACTTCTCAGAATAGCTGAGGGAATATTGGTGTGAGTGTGCAGTGCTATTCTAGATGATGTGGGACAAACAGAAAGAAATGATCTCCAGTCCACACTCTTGAGAAGTACCCCCTATCCTGGAGGACACACATGTCCACAAGTAGCTCCCGGCCATATGGAAGGATGAGCAAAGTATAGGGGGAAGCACAATGTACCCCAGCAGAGAGATCTCGGAAGACCTTGTGCATAAGATGGCTTGTAAGCCGAGCTTTCAAAGATGAGTGGGATTTTGAGGATAGTCAAGAAGAAAAGAGGAGTCCGAGGCCAAGGGAATTTGAGTAAAGGTAGATGTTTCACCAGATTTGACAATGCATTCCATGGAGTAGTGTTGTCTCTGAGAAGCAGCTGCTTGTTTAGAGGCTGTGTGTCCCAGCTCCTTTCTGCATCAGGACAGGGCATGTCACTAGCCTTTACCCAGGGGATGTTAGTGGAAGTGATGCGTGTCTTTCAAGGCAAGGCAGTTAAGAAACTGATGGGCTCTCCAATGTCACTTTCCCCATCTGCTGGGTGAAGAACACTGCAATTCCTTGAGAGAGGAGCCACAGGACAGAGGGAGTGTGCGTGTGTGTGTGTGTGTGTGTGTGTGTGTGTGTGTATACATATATATGTATGCACACACACACACACACACATATATATATATATAGAGAGAGAGAGAGAGAGAGAGAGAGAGAGACGGTCTTGTTTTGTCTCCCATATTGGAGTACAGAGGTGGGATCATAGCTCACTGTAGTCTTGAACTCCTAGGCTCAAGCAATCGTCCCACCTCAACCTCCCAAGTAGCTAGGAGTAAAAGCACACACCACCATGACTGGCTAATTTATTTTATTTATTTAGTTTGTAGAGACAGGAGCCTGGCTGTGTTGCCTGGGCTGTTTTTGAACTCCTGGCCTTAAGCAATCCTTCTGCCTCAAGCCTCCCAAAGCACTAGGATTACAGGTGTGAGTCATCACACCCAGCCTAGGTATATTTTATTTTACATAAAATTACGATGTTTTATATAAAATATGTACATTACTGTATTTGACTTGAATGTTATGACAGTCAATTATTCAAACTTGAATTAAGTCCAACTGCCTAATCAGTGATACATTAAAATATAATATTTACTTATCCAGCAATCTCAACTCTTTTCGTCCCTTCAGGCTGTTATAACAAAATGCCATAAACTGGGTGGCTTGTAAACAACAGAAATTTATTTCTCACTGTTCTGGAGACCAGGAAGTCCAAGATCAAGGTGCCAGTAGATTTAGCATCTGGTGCCTGGTGAGGGTCTGCTTTCTGGTTCATAGAGTCTGTCTTTTCACTGTATCCCCACATAGGAGGAATCAGCTCTACTGGGCCTCTTCTATAAGGGTATTAATCTTTTCCCTGAGGGTTTCACTCTCATGACCTGATGACTACCCAAAGACACAACCTCTTATCATCGTATTGGGGGTTAGGACTCAGCATAGGAGCTTCTAGGGAACATAAAGATTCAGTCCGCTGCATCGACTACCTAATACAGAAGGGAAAACATATATGCAAACAGGGCCTTTAGCCAGCCGCAATTAGTAATACGAAGAGCACACATTTTCTTCTTCCTGGAACATCCAAAATGCCCTCACTCACAAACAAGCTACTCTTATTTTATATAAATTTAAATGTGTATATATATATGTTAATATATATAAATCTAACACGGATAGTTATTTCCTTCTTACTAGAAAATCAAATTGAGAGAGAACAGAAATAAATGCACTAAAAGCAGCAAGAAGTAATACTTGGTACTCAAATATCAAGAAACAGGAAAAAAGCAATATAAGTACTCAACAATAATAGCATCAGCAGGCCAGGCGAGGTGGCTCACGCCAGTAATCCTAGCACTTTGAGAGGTTGAGGCAGGCAGATCCCTTGAGCCCAGGAGTTCGAGATCAGCCTGGCCAACATGGCGAAACCCTGTCTCTGCCAAAAAACATATATATACAAAAATGGGACAAATGTCAGTGACAATGGCAACTGTGAGTCCACAGGAGAAAGCCGGATTGTCCTCAATTTATTGTCACTAAAAAGGCATGTAAGCAGGCAAAACCATGTAGACATATCCTTCCCCAAAGAAAAGTTTTAAAGAAGAGTTTTCTCCTTAAGATGATAATAAACTTTCTTGGCCAGGCGTGGTGGCTCACGCCTGTAATCCCAGCACTCTGGAAGGCCAAGGCAGGCAGATCACCTGAGGTCAGAAGTTCAAGACCAGCCTGGCCATGGTGAAACCCTGTCTCTACTAAAAATAAAAAAAATGAGCCGGGCGTGGTGGTGCGCACCTGTAATCCCAGCTACTCGGGAGGCTGAGGGAGAAGAATCGCTTGAACCCGAGAGGCGGAGGTTGCAATCAGCCGAGATTGTACCACTGCACTCCAGCCTGGGCAACAAGAGCGAAACTCCATCTCAAAAAAAAAAAAAAAAAAAAGATGATAATAAACTTTCTTTATGTGGAAACCTTCTTTTCCTAGGAATGCTGTCAACATGAAACATTACTGGGGTTTATTCCAGAAATGCAAAGTTAGTTAACATTTAAAAATCAATCAATGTAATTCATCATATTAATCGAATAAAAGAGAAAACACCTATGAAACACCTATGGTCATCTCAGTAATATTAAAAAACTATTTTATAAAATTTGAGGTCTAGTCATAAAATGCAAAAGCTCAGTAAACTAGGAATAGATAAGCTCAGTAAACTAGGAATAGATAAGCTCAGTAAACTAGGAATAAAGTATATTTACAAAACATCTAGAAAAACATCATGTTGTTCTAATGGTGAAATATTGAATGTGTTCCCTGTCAAGGAATAAGAAAAGAAAATCCATGATCAACATTTCTATTCAACATTGGACTAAAAAACCTAACCAGTACAATAGGCAAGAAAGACAAATTAAAGCAGAAAGACAGGAAAGAAAAAGTAAGCTGTCATTATTCATAAATGACAGGAGTGCCTACATAGAAAAGCCCAAAGAATCTATTAATAAATTGAAAGGATGAGTAAACTTAGTAGGTCACTGGATTCAAGGTCAATATACTGGAAATAAATTGTATTTCTACATACTCACACAAACCAATTCAAATATAAAATTTAAAAACCAATATCCATACAATCCCCTTGGAAAATAGTTTAGCATTTTCTTAAAAAGTTAAACCTATACCTACCAGAAGATCCAGGTATTTTGCTCTTGGTATTTTACCCAAGAGAAAAAAAACCATATGTTTATATAAAGACTTGTACAAATGTTCACAGCAGCTTCATTTGTAATATCCCCAAACTGAAAAAACCCAAGGGCCCATCGAAAGGCTAAACAAATTGTGATATAGTCATACAATAGAACACTACCAGACTATGAAAAGACTGAACTAGTGATATGTACAAAAACACAGAGAAATCTCAGGATAATTATGCTGAGTGGGAAAAAAACCAAGCCAAAGAAAAGAATACATAAAAATTCTAGAAAAGTTCAAACTAATCTATAATGTTAGAAAGGAGATCAGTGGTTGCTGGAGGGTGGGAAGGTCAGGTCAGGCAGAGAGCAGCCGCAAGAGAGGATTCCACAGGGGCAGGAGAAAACTTTTGAAAGTGATATGTTTGTTTGTTTATTTATTTATTTTGAGACAGAGTCTCGCTCTGTCACCCAGGCTGGAATGCAGTGGTGTAATCTCAGCTCACTGCAACCTCCACCTCCTGGGTTCAAGCAATTCTCCTGCCTCAGCCTCCTGAGTGGCTGGGACTACAGGTGCCCGCCACCACGCCTGGTTAATTTTTGTATTTTTAGTAGAGATGGGATTTCATCAAGTTGGCCAAGCTGGTCTCGAACTGACCTCAGGTGATCTGCCCACCTCGGCCTCTCAAAATATGTTTGTTATCTTAATTGTGGTGATGGTTTGATGGTGTATACATTTGTCAAAACCTATCAAATTTTACACTTAAATAAGTGCAATATATAACATATCAATAAAGCTCTTTAATTTTTTAAAATAAAGAAATGAATGGATTGTGCAGAAAAAAATATAATTTCTGACAGCATAAACAACCCCCATTTCATCAAGTATCTAGGAATGCATCTAACAAGAGATGTGCAAAAATGCTACATTGAAAGTTACAAAACACTGTAGCAAGAAATCTTAACCTAAATAAATGGAGGGATATGCCATGTTCATGGACTGGAAAACTCACTATGACAAGATGGCAGTTCCTTTCAAATTTTTCTACAGATTGAATGAAATCCCAAATAAAATCTCAGCAGGATTTTTAATGAACAAACCAAATGTAAAATTTATATGAAAATACAAAGAACCAGCTGGGTACAGTGGCTCATGGCTGTAATCCCAGCATTTTGGAAGGCTGAGGCGGGCAGATCACCTGAGGTCAGGAGTTTGAGACCAGCCTGGTCAACCTGGTGAAACCCCGTCTCTACTAAAAATACAAAAATTTGCCGGGCGTGATAGTGGGTTCCTGTAATCCCAGCTACACAGGAGGCTGAGGCAGGAAAATCGCTTGAACCTGGGAGGTGGAGGTTGCAGTGAGCAGAGATCATCGCCACTGTACTCCAGCCTGGGCAGCATAGCAAGAATCCATCTCAAAAAAAAAAAAGAAAAGAAAAATACAAAGAACCTAAACTAGCCAAATTATCTTGAAAAAAAACAGAGTTGGAGATTGACACTGCTAGATATCAAGACCTACTGTAAAGCTACAGCAATAATTAAGACTATGGTATTTGTGCAAGGATAAACAAATAGAATAATAAGCAAATTAGAGTATCCAGAACAGACACACATAGAGTCACTTGATTTACAATAAAGTAAGACACTGGCTCAATTGGACATCCAATGACGTTGACCTCCACCTCACAGCATACACAAAACATAATCTGAGATAGACCATTGACTCAAAAGTGTAAGATAAGACAATAAACTTCTAGAAAAAATATAGAATACTTTAAAAACCACGGGTAGGCACACATTTTTTAAACAGGACACAAAAGCAGTAGCCATAATAAAAAAGATGGATAAATTGGTCTTTATTAAAATTAAGAACTTTTGTTCAATAAAAGACAACACTGAAAGTAAAAAAGCAAGCCACGGACTGGGAGAAGACATTTGCCCATCCCCATGTCTGGCAAAGGACTCATTCTGAATATTCAAAGAACTCTGACAAAACACCACCACCCAGTGCAACTTGAATTTATCTATTATTTTTTACTAAATGAGAAAAAGACTCAAATGGACAGTGAGCAAATTAAAATGCCCGAATAGCCAGTAAGTATTTAAAAAGATGTTCAGCAGGATTCACTACCTGTACAGTACAAATTAAAACCACAATGAGGCCGGGCCCGGTCACTCACACCTGTAATCCTAGCACTTTGGGAGGCTAGGCAGGTGGGTCACTTGAGGTCAGGAGTTCAAGACCAGCTTGGCCATCATGGCGAAACCCCATCTCTACTAAAAATACAAAAATTAGCCGGGTGTGGTACCGGGTGCCTGTAATCCCAGCTACTCGGGAGGCTGAGGCAGGAGAATCACTTGAACCTGGGAGGTGGAGGTTGCAATGAGCAGAGATTACGCTACTGCACTCCAGCTTGGGTGACAGAGCGAGACTCCATCTCAAAAAAAAAAAAAAAAAAGAAAAAGAAAACAACAACAACAACAACACAGTGAGCTATTACTACACCCCCACTAGGATGGCTAAAATTAAGACTAACAATACCAAGTGATGGAGAGGACATGAAACAACCGAAAGTTGCATATATTGCCCGTGGGATGTAAATGGTTCCTTTGGAAAACTGGCATTCTACAAAAATGGAATGTACGTACATCCTAAGATTTTCACTCATAGGTATATATTCAACAGAAGTGAGGCCTTAACAGAAAAACATGTACAAGAATGCTCACAGCACCTTTATTCATAATACCCTCAAACTAGAAAATCTAAATTTCTATCAACTAAAGAACAGAAAAATGAATACATATGGAAATATTAAAGAATGGAGCACTACACTGCAACGAGAAAAAGCAAACTACTGAAGAACACACTGCATGGATGACTCGCAGACATTATGATAAACAAAAGGAATCGGACCTGACAGGGCACATGATGACTGACCCATTTTATATGAAGATCAAGGACAGACAACGCTAATCGTGATGGTAGAAAAAGAACAGGTGCTCGACTTTGCCAGTGGTGGGGGCATTGACTGGAAAGAGGCAAGAAGGAACCATTTGGGGTGCTGGTAACTTTCTATACCTTCACCTGGGTGGTTGGTAAATGAGTTTATTCATGTGTGAAAACTCACCAACCTGCACAGTTATAGATCAACTTTTAAAAATTAAAGAAGGTGGAAGAGAAGCTGAAGCAACACATTCCCCTGAGAGTTGCTAAACAAAGTTCCTGCCCTAGTGTCAGAATGATGTTGAGGTAGACAGAGGAAACTTTCTTAGTAAGGAGAAAGTCACACTCCGTAGACAGCATTCCTAATTAATTGCCTCCATGGGTGAGGACACACTGCTAATTAAGCTTTTGATTGAAATTTTCAGAAAATCCAACTCAAACTGGTTTAAAGAAATGTATGACTACGCTAAAGGGAAGTCTAGAGATTCGTGGCTGGTTGACCCAACTGCTCAGTCCCAGCTCTACATCTCCGCTGTCTGTCTCACTCCTGTACTGTACACAGTGTGGGATTCAGTGTCAGCTGGATCCCTTTGTTGGAGGACCAGGGAGACCATTGCAGTCCAGGCTACATCCATCTTCATTTTTGCCTGGAGAATTACTACTAGATCTCCCCGGAGAGTGAGGAAGGATGTCCCCAGAACCTCTAGCAAACCACTTCTTATGTGTCATAGGCCCAAATTTAGTCACAGTTCTGTCTAAACCTATCACTGGCAGTGAGAACACAAAGATTGGTTTAGTCTAATGAAGGCGACCCTAGGGCTGATAATAGGGTGCATACTGGAACAAAATCAGGGTTCTGTTTAGAACGAGGAAGTGGGGGCTGGGAAATTGATGCTGGGTTGGCAACCAACAATATCCAATACAATTTCCTCAAGAAGACTGAAAGTACCTGGGTGGCAGGGACTGTGTTTTAGACCTCTCCCTTATCTTCACAACCTGTTACTGTCTGCGGGCTATGAGATTATGGGGTCCTGCTAGGGACTGGGGAATGTGTAGGACCCCAGAGTCACATACATTAGAGGAATAGTGGCTGATGCCACTAAGTGGTTAACTGCCCAAAAATGTGGCTAAGCTTCCCAAGGACCCTCAATGTTTAGAAAACTTTGGAAGAGATGAACTCCTACTTGGTAGAAACTTTTGTGGCCACTACCTGTCTATATTAAGCCTGTACAGACAATGAGCTAGAACAAAAGTCATGGCCAATCAAGGAGCACACAGCCACCTGCAAGGCACAGTCAAGCGAGAAGGCAGCCGTCTTTTCTCTTCTCCCTCCCCTCACAGCAAAGAACATGGAACAGGGTAGAAGGAGAGAACATAAGTCTAGTGGGGGTATTGGAGTAGAGATAGGAATTGAACATGAGGTTGAAGCTTAGAAATGAACAAATCAATTGATTACATAGGTGTATACATTTTTATAACAGCTCTATTGAGATATAATCACATACTGTGCCATAAACTTCACTCTTTTCAAAAAGTATACAATTCAGTAATTTGTAATCTATTCCAAGAATTGTGCAACCACCATCACAATCTAATTCCTGAACCCTTTTGTCACTGCAGAAAAAAACCCCATACTCATTAGCTGCCACTCCTCCCCCGCCCCTCAGGCCCTGGCAATCACTCATCTACCTTCTGTCTCTATAGATTTGCCTATTCTAGACCATTTGTAAATGGAATCAAAATATGAGGCCTTTGTTTGTTTGCTTGGGTTTTTAATTTTTTTATTTTTGTGGGTACATAGTAGGTGTATATATGTATGGGGTACATAAAATATTTTGATACAGAAGTAAATGCATAATAATTACATCAGAGTAAATGGGGTAACCATCACCTCAAGCATTTATCTTTTCTTTGTTTTACAAACAATCCCATTATACTCTTTTAGTTATTTTTAAATATACAATAAATTACTGCTGACTGTAGTCACCCTGTTATGCTGTCAAATACTAGGTTTTATTCATTCTACCTTATTATAAGTTTTGTACCGATTAACAATCACCACACCCCCCTCCACTACCCTTCCCAGCCTCTGCTATCCATCATTCTACTGTCTATCTCCATGAGGTCAATTGTTTTAATTTTTAGCCCCCACAAATAAATGAGAACATGTGAAGTTTGTCTTTCTGTGCCTGGCTTATTTCACTTAACATAATGACCTCCAGTTCCATCCATGTTTTTGCAAATGACAAAATCTCATTCTTTTTTATGGCTGAGTAGCACTCCATTGTGTATATATACCACATTTTCTTTATCCTTTTGTCTGTTGATGGACACTTAGGTTGCTTCCAAATCTTGGCTACTGTGAATAGTGCTGCAGTAAACATGGGAGTGCAGGTGTTTCTTCAATATACTAATCTTTTGGTTATATACCCAGCAATGGGATTGCTGGATCATAAGGTGGCTCTATTTTTAGTTTTTTAAGAAACCTCCACATTGTTCTCCATAGTGGCTGTACTAATTTACATTCCCACGAACAGTGTATGAAGATTCCCTTTACTCCACATACTTGCAAGCATTTGTTACTGCCTGTCTTTTGGATAAAAGCCGTTTTAACTGGGGTGAGATGATATCTCATTGCAGTTTTCACCTGCATTTCTCTGATGATCAATGATGTTGTGTACCTTTTCGTATACCTATTTGCCATTTGTATGTCTCTTTTGAGAAATGCTTATTCAGATCTTTTGCCCATTTAAAAAATCAGATTATGACTTTTTTTCATATAGAGTTGTTTGAACTCCTTACATAGTCTGGTTATGAATCTCTTATCAGATGGATAGTTTGCAAATATTTTCTCCCATTCTGTGAGTTTTTCTCTTCACTTTGTTGAAGCCTTTTGTGACTCGCCTCTTTCACCTAGCATGATGTTTTCAAGATTTATGCATGTTGTAGCATGAATCAGTCCTCCTTATGCTGAAGAATGTTCCATTGTGTAGATACACCACATTTTAAAAACCCATTCATCAGTTGATGAACAATTGGGTTGTTTCCACTTTTTGACTATTTGGAACAATGCTGCTATGAACATTTATGTACAGGTTATTGTATAGATATATGTTTTCAACCCTCTAGGAGTAGAATGGCTGGGTTACATGGTAACTATATGTTTAGCTATTTGAGGAACTGACAAACGGCTGCACCATTTGAAAATCCCACTAGCAATGTACAGGGACTATAGTTTCTCCATATTCTCATCAACACTTGTTATTGTCTCTTTTTTATATTAATTACTCCAGTGTGTGAGAAGTGGTGCTTTGTTATGATTTTGATTTGGATTTCCTTAATGACTTAATGATGTTGAGTATCTTTTCATGTATTTATTGTTCATTTGTATATTTTTTTACAAATGTCTACTCAAATTTTATTGTTGAGTTGTAAAAGAGTCTACATATTTTGGCACAAGTCTCTTATCAGATATAATTTGCAAATATTTTTACCATTCTATTTATTATCTTTTCACTTTTTTGATGGTATTCTTTAAAGCCAAACATTTTTGCTTTTGATGAAACCCAATTCATCTATTTTTCTCTTTTGAAGTTTGTGCTTTTTTTTGTCATATCTAACAAATTATTGCCTAATTCAAGGTAGATATTATTTTACTTTGAATTAGGCAATGGTTTCTTAGATATGGCACAATAAAGCAAAAAAGTTTTCTTGTAAGAGTTTTCTTCTAAGACTTCTAGTTCTTACATGTAGTTCTGTGACCCATTTTAAGTTAATTTTTGTATATGGTGTGAGGTAAAGCTCAAACTTTACTTTTTGTGTGTGTGGATATCCAGTTGTCCCACTACCATTTGTTGAAAAGACTATTCTTTCCACATTGACTGATGTTGGTAACCTTGTCAAAAATCAACTAATCATAAATGTAAGGCTTCATTTCCAGACTCTGAATTCAATTCCATTAATCTATGTCTATCCTCATGTCAACCCTATAGTACCTTGATTTCTGGATCTTTGACATATATTTTAAAATTGGGAGGTAAATGTCCTCCATCTTTATTCTTCTTTTTCAAGATTGTTTGGCTATTGTTAGTTTTATAAATTTCCATATGAATTTTAGAACAGCTTGTCAAGTTCTGCAAAAGAAAGGCAGCCTGGATTTCAACAGAGGTCATGTTAAATCTGTAGATCAATTTGGGGAGTATTACTATCTTAACAGTATGAAGTCTTCTAATCCATGAACATGAATGTATTTCCTTTTATTTATGTCTTTATATTCTTTCAGCAAGGTTTTCTAGTTTTCAATATATACCTCAATTAAAAAATGAATGTCTTTCTTTAAAAAAATGGAGAGCAGTAGTTATTTTTAGAATGAAAATGTTCTAATAACTGAAAATACTAAGGTTTATATGATTGGACTGATATGTCATTAAGCAAGATTCCACTCTGAGAGAATGGAGTGGTAGTGTTTAACAGAGTGCAGCTAATGGTTGTTAATGGGAAAATAAAGCCCTTCAATGTTGATGCTCTGAAGAGTTAAGATGACTCACTAAAAGTAACTATGGTGATAGAGAATAGAATAGGCTATAACTTGCATTACACTGACATTTACTTTGTCAGAGCAATCTTACAAATGAAAAGGCATTTGTTTTTCTTTAAAAAAAAATACTGTGCTTTTGTCAAATGTTTGTTGAATTTGCATCTGTCATAATCAATGAGCACCTGTCTTAGGATCCTGGTGCTCAGCACTGCTCCCTGTCTGGTTCACATCTGCAGGCACCTGAGAATGAATAGAGCTCCTCTGCTCTCTCGTTAGCCCCATCCCAAAGGCTGAGCCTCTACTGTTTGGGAACTATCAAGAGAAGGCACAGCTATCAAGCCAGGAGGTAGGTCTCTGTTTGTGCAGAGCTTCTTGTGAAACTGTAGCAACCACTAGCAAGTTTTCCCAACTACAAAGACAGGTGGGCCCATCCCTTGCAGGAATAAAACACATTCTACTTCTTCTAGAGAGAAGAGATTTTGTACCTGAACTTAAGGGAAAACAGACCAGAAAGGATGCAATGGGCTACCCGAGCCAAGTTCATTTTCTTACTAACAGGATGATTCATCTTCAAAGGTATTAGGTCTCAGCCAACCCTGGTCTAAGAAAACCCTGAGTGAAACTAGCCAACAATCTGCTTATCATAATCTCTTCATATGAACTGTTATCATGCAAATAATCTAGATGTTCCTGAGATGATTACAAATAATCACCCTTCAAGTACATGTTGTAAAAAATGGTATTAACATTCGCTGAGTGACTGTGCCCCATGCATTGATCTGGTGCTTTTATATATAATTCTCAGTTTAATGAAATTTGATAAATATGATTTAAAAATCACTACCTTCCAAATCAATTCAACAAACTTGTGTTCACTAAACAGACAAGTAAAACATCATCCATGTGTATATATATATATGTATATAAAATGTGTATATATATATAATGTGTGTATATATATAATGTGTATATATATAATGTGTATATATATATAATGTGTATATATATATAATGTGTATATATATATAATGTGTATATATATATATAATGTGTATATATATATACACACACGGATGATGGATATATATCCTTATATATTTTTTCTTAATATTTTTTCTTAATATTTTCAGAACCACTATTTTTTTCTTAATATTGTTTTGATCATTCTCTTTCCAAAAATTTGATCTTTCTCTTTCCAAAATTACTATAAGATGACCAGCAAAAAAAAAAAAAAATAAGCATCAGAGTTCTTTCTATCTTTCTGATTTTCCCACTGAAGGGTGAGAGAAAAGAAAGGTCCTATCTGTCATCTAAAATCTGTTAGTAAGTGCTTTAGCTAAGTCTGGAAACTAAGATGTCACATGTCAATTACACAGGAATGAGCTGACATTCATTTCCTGCCAGGAGCAATACACAGATTCAGAGAACTGCTACTCTGAACATAGTTACAGAAAATAAAATATTTACCTTTGCAGGGATCTGGGACTTACGAAGCTAGTATTAAAAAGCTGTATGTTACAAATGAGGACTTAGATTTCAGAGAGTCCGTGGAAGTCCTAGGCTTTTTCAGCGTGGGATCTCATTAGCCAGCCTGTGTGAATGTGCTGAAACAAAGAGAGGATGCTTTCCCTTACTTCTAGCAGAGTTAGACAGAAGTAATGAAGGAGGTGGTGATAAATAATTAATTCTCTCCTAATACCTCCAGAATAAGACTGAAATGTTAATACTGAAAGGGCTCGTAGATGCCATGTCTCTCCAGTTCTTATTTTACAAACAAGAAACTGAGGAAAGGCAGACTGTGCCTTTGGTGAGAGCTTCTAGTCCCTTTGTCATCCCTCCTGTATGCCATTTGGAGATGCTGTCTGCCTAGAGTAGTTTTGCTGGTGGGGCTGTGATTTAGATTCTCTGCAGCTGAGTCAAAGCAAATGTAAAAATGACAGAGGATTATTGAGAGTAAGAGTGTATCCCACTCTCAGAGAACAGCTGATCCTTTCCATCATGGCCTCTAAGGAATTTCAGGTAATCCAGATGAACTGGCATTCATCCCAAGTGCAATTTCCATCATTCAGGACAATCTGCTAACATAAGGTGCCCTGTGCTTCAGAATTAGCTTCCGGCTTTGCCAGCTAGAAACAGCCAGCCATAGACTGGCTTGCTTTTAAAAATATCACTTGGCTACAATACAGACCTCTAATATAACAGTTGTCTACAGTCTTAATATAAAATGAAATTAAGTTGAAAGAACTTTCCTACTATGTGAGATCTGTGATCCATATTTATATATCAGATGTTTATAGTATATATAATTTATTCTTAAAATATAAACAATATATTAAACTATAAATATATATTTACATATACAGACATTCTAATACAGGCATGCATTTAATAAGCTTTGCATTTTTGTATAGTAATTACTATACAAAATATACTTCTCATTAATATAAATAGACTTCGGTCTATTTATATTAATGAGAAGAGCATATGCAATCCTACTGAATGACATCTTTCTAGGAATAAAATTAACTCTTAAACTATCACTAAAACTACTGAATTAAAGCTTCCCTCGTCTAAGAAAAAGACAAGTGTCAGCCAGGCGCAGGGTCTCACGCCTGTAATCCCAGCACTTTGGGAGGCCAAGGCAGGCAGATCACGAGGTCAGGAGTTTGAGACCATCTTGAGCAACATGGTGAAACCGTGTCTCTACTAAAAATACAAAAATTAGCCAGGCATGGTGTCGCACACCTGTAATCCCAGCTACTTGGGAGGCTGAGGCAGGAGAATTGCTTGAACTCGGGAGGCCGAGGTTTCAGTGAGCTGAGATCATGCCACTGCACACTAGCCTGGGTGACAGAGCGAGGCTCTGCCAAAAAAAAAAAAAAAAAAGCAAAAACAACAACAACGAAAAACAAGTGTCTTTCTGAGACAAAATATTAAGAACTTTTCCTCCTTACTGACAGTCTACAGTAGACATGAGAAAACCCAAATTGCAGTTTCGCAGCTCTTGTAGCAAAAGCAAGTTTTCAAGCAGCAGATCTTATTCATTATTGAAGCAAAGATTTCCAACAGCATATGCAAGATGTATTTTCTGGAAATTGGGACATAACACCCAGCACTTGAATTAGAGACCGACCACAGGAAAAGTGTTTTTTTCTGTTTCTCCACCATACGATTCAATCATATTGAACAAAAGCCTCATCCTGTTGTTACTGTTCTATATACAGTGAATATTTTTACTGGTAGTGCGAAGTAATACAGGCTCCAGTAAGAAGAATTAGTCCCGCCAAAGCCTGGGTGACAGTGTCCCACTGCTGCCATCTTCTGGAGAGTCCAGGCTCAGCGGCAGTGAGCAGATGGTTTTAAAATTCAGATCACCTCCAGCTGATTCACCTCACTGACTGACAAAACCAGCTCTGCTGCATTTGCGGGTGTGGATGTGGTTACAGGAGGAAAAGCCTTCCTGAAATGGGCTGAAATAATGAAGGCTTGATCTAGGAGGCAAGGCATCCTTCCTGATCTGTATTATAAGTGACTACAATAGCTAATGAGTGGAACCCGTCTTAGATATCAAAACCCTGACTTGTCTCCCTCTTTCCTTCCGCCATTGAAAACAGAAATAGGTGCGGAGCCCACAGTATCCTCTCCTGGGGCCCCAGGCCTGCCTCTGCATGTTTTCAAGCACAGTGGCAGAAGCACGAGGCCACCCGCCCACCCGCAACTAGAGGGAGCCGGCTGGGGCCCCAGGACCCCAACCAGGATGGCATCTGATCACCAGAGGGCTGGGTGTCTTCCCTGCCCAGTCTCATGATGTCAGGGTGCTTGATAGCATTGTTGTCCAAAAATAAACTAATAATAATCAGCGCTGCTTCCTCTTCCTCCCTCTGTGCAGTTTCAGAGCCCACTTCCTGAGAGCTCCCTGGGCAAAGGCTCCATGCCCTCTCCAAGGGTTGGCGCTGATCAGCCCTCTGTTCTGTCTGGGCTCTCTCAACTCAGTAACCCCACAGAAGATGGTATCCTCAGAGGCCCAGGGAGTGGTCCCAACCCACTATGTAAACCCTGGGCAGTTGCTGAAGGCAGATCTTCCGTCAAAGGTAAATACTGGGTGGAATTCCCAACACAGGAGGTCGCCCGGGTGCAAACTTGCCCTGGAAATACATGGAAATGCTCCCTGATCTATCAAGTCACACTTCTCAAGATTCAGAAAGCTTCAGTGACTCAGAGGAATACCAAGGGGGAAATGGTGAGATGGCGGGGCTCTCTGCTGTCCTCCTGCATCTCCTCACAGTCTAGTCTCATCTTCTCTCTAAGCACCCACCACAGGTACGCGCACGCGCGCACACACACACACGAACTCAGAGACACCCCCCAACACACACACACACACACACCGCCCTCTCTTCTGCCTTGGATGACACAGAAAGGATTTATTTAACAGGAGACTGAACATTTTGAACATGGAAATGTGAATATCTGTGAACACTGAATAGGCTAGATTAGTAAGAGCAGAGACTGGAAGAAAGGCCAGGTGGGTGTCTTCTCCTGTCTTTTCCTTCTAATTAGCATTCAGTCAGACTTTATAGAGGATGTGCTACATCCTGGGGATGATTCACACATTGTCCCTGCCTCCCAGTTACTCCTCCTCTGATGAGGGTTTGCAAACGAACTTTCTTCCATCATTTCTCCCCTAAAACATGTATCAATTGATATCGTTACTTGCCAAACATGAAATAACATAAGGACATGAATTCTAGAGGAATTTTGTTTTGAGAAATGAAAATATAGATTTCAGAAACCACTGGGAAAGGAAGATTTACAGGACCAAATAACTGACAAAAATGTTAACTTGCCAGAGAAGAAAGACTCAAAAATATTCCATTGGCATAAACCTAGATAACAGGAGAATGAGGGTGCCTGTGTAGGGGAGTGAAAATAATTTTCTCCTCCACTCTTCATAGGTTTCTAGCTAGGTCTCCCTGTTAGGGGCGTTCAAACCAGAGCGACTCCATCTTGAGTGAGGGCTAGGAAAAATGAGGCTGGGACCTGCTGGGCTGCATTCCCAGAAAGTTAGGTATTCTTAGCCTCTAGGTGTTTACGGTTAAGGGAACAGGTTGATAATGTTTACTAAACAGACCCAGACTTGGGAGTGTCCTGATATCCCAATATCTTGAGAACAGAAGCATTCTTAATTTTGCTTTAAAGATGACATCAATTCTTGCAAAATAAAGTAATTAAGAAAATTAACCTTTTATCATAAACCCTTGTAGCAGAGTACATCTCCCCACGATCTTTTTTTTTATCCTATATATAAACAGGATTTATCCTGTATATACCTAGGGAGGACATGTTTCCCCTCTTACTTTCGAGAGCGCCCTGCTCTGTCTATGAGTAGCTATTCTTTCACCACTTTAATTCCTTAATAAACTTACTTTTGCTTTGCACTGTGGACTCGCCCTGAATTCTTTCTTGTGCGAGATCCAAGAACCCTCTCTTGGTGTCCGGATAGGGACTCCTTTCTGGTAACATCACTATGTTGCCCAGGCTGGTCTTGAACTCCTGGCCTCAAACCATCCTATAGATTCGACCTCCAAAAGTGCTGGGGTTACAGGCATGAGCCACTGTGCCCAGCTGGAACAGTCTTTATGAAGGTGAATTAAAGCTGTGAGACATGAGACCAGAAAAGAGGCACCAGGATTAATGGATTTTGGTGGAGAATGAGCCACAGAAACGCCATCATGAGGCAAATGGTGAGGCCTAACCCTGCCTTCTCAGTCCTCGGGATGGGAGACCGGGCTAGAGAAGAGAAGGCTGGTGTGAAAACTCCGGGAGGGTGAGTTTTGGCAAAAATGGGGGCATCTTCAATTTCACTTGGCACCAAAAGGAAAATTCAATGCACATTCTTTCCTGGATGTCCAAAAGCCTAACGAGGTTTTGCTTTCTTTGTCTTCTCTTTCCGGAGCCCTCATCGAGCCTCATTCTCACATCGTAAGGATTTAGAGTCCCTAAGCACTGAGGACGCTGTGGTGCCACAAAAATAGACAAGCAGGGCATGTGCACTGAAGCTGGAAGAGCCTTCTTCTGTGTTTTCATTGCAAAATCAGAACTTTGGTGAGTTTTTTAAAAATGTTTTTAAATGTTTGTGCCCCTGTTTTGCTGATGCCCTGGGAATCCCAGCACGGCCTTTTCACCGAGCGCTGCTTCTCAGTCTTCATGAGAGCCTGGAGCTCTGTGCTCGGCTCTTTCCTGTCCTCCTGGGCTGGCCTTGTGCTTTCGTGACTGGGTCAGGCTCCTGGGCTCTGTGTCTGATGCAATCAGTGCCACCTGAATGCCTGGGTGGCCTCAGCATACGGCACTAGACACCGGACCGGGCCCTCGCGTGTGACACCATGGCCGTTTCAGATCCGCCGCAAACCCCCGGCCCCAGTGCTGCCCCCGGTCCCCTCACACTCTGGAAAGATTTGCTGGAGCCACTCTGTCCTTTTCTTTAGTGCAGCTGCTGGCTGATAAACCTGCTCCTGCTCTCTCTAAGGCAAGGCCAAGCACAGCTCCTGTCCCCTGAGGGCATGTGCCTTTGCACTGCCGGAGGCTGCTCCTTGGCCCCAAGTCCATAGTGCTTTGCTTCTCAGGACAGTTTTCCATTCTCAGGTGAGCACTCAGAGGAGCTCTCCCAGTGGCACAGTTCCAGGTCCACCTGAATCCTTTCAGGGAGGACCTCATCCCTCTGAATGCTGGTGATCACATTTCAACACAATTTATGAAGCGTACTTCATAGGAAAAACTTAGAAAACTTTTCCAGAACCACCAGGCTTAGGCACTCTTCTTTCTTTGCTTCAAAGAAACAAAGATGGTATTTAAGCATGACGTTTAAACTCTTTGGGATCCACTCTAGAGAATTCCTCATTGTTCTGGGTCATCACCCAGGTATCCAGGAGATACACATATTGTTAAACTTCTGTTTGTTTTTCTTTTGTTAATTTGCCTTTTGTTACAGAGAGACTCCCAGCTAGGAACCCATGAAGTTGGAGGTTTATGGGAATGTCTAGATATATTTAGAAATCATAAAATTGTTATTTTGCTACTCAACTTGTTCAAGAGAAGAAACAGTGTCACAGAAAGAGGCCCAGACTGGGGACAGCAATCCCAATTCTGCAACCAATGGGCTCTGTCACTGTGGGGCCTTTCCATGCCTCTGCTTCCTCATCTGAAAATGAGCGGGTTGGACTAGATTTTTCACTACAACTCCTTTAAGTTCTACCATGCGGAGGTTTTTTAATTGCTACCTTCTTAAGTGACATAGTTTTGCAATTAAGAACTCCCAAGTTCCTCTTTGCCGTTGGTATTTGAGATGCTAAGAATGGAAACGCTGATCCCCTCAGACCCGCTTTGCAGATAACCCTGCATTTTACGGAGATGTCAAAGCAGGAAGTGCTTGGTTGGAACATCTGCTGACAGCCTCATCTCATTTTGCAAGATCATGATGTTCTGCATGCTCCTGTGGCCCCTTATTTCATGTTGGTAAGAATTTTATATTTATTTATTAACCTAAGGTAATGTGGTAAATTCCATGGTGGCTTACCTAACTTCTGAGTAAGCTTTATTTTTATTTTTATTTTTTTTCCATGTTTCCTCCTGGCAAGCTCTCCCTGCAAATTTTGAAACAACTTTAAAGATGAATAAAAAGCAGCTCAGCAAGTGAATCCCAGACCCCAGTAAGAGAGTGTCTCCCCCAACTCACATAGTGAAGGGCCAGTAGTGCGCATCATCCCCAGAACCACCGTGAGAGTGAGGCTGGTAGCGGGTAGCACCCTGCCTGTGATGAAGCCAGCACACTATGACGAGCAGCAGCTTCTAGACCCGTGGACCATGTGCACTGCCAACGCTCTCCCTCCGGGGACTCCTCCTGCCTCCCATACAGGGCCAAACTCTGACGCCCATGAGCTCGCCCAGAATTGGCTCAGGCTGCAATCACTTCTCTTCTCCTATCTCCACACCATTCCCTGGTGGACAGCTTCTCCTTTGAGAACCACACCTGCCTTGTCACACAAAAGGAGACACCACCCACCCTCCTGCTGAGGGCTGCTCCCCTGGGGCCTTCTCAGCACACCTCTTTCTCTAGGTCAAAAAACAAACGTCACATGCTGAATTTTTACCTTTTTTAAAGTGACTCCGAATTTTGGCACCAGCAATTCAACACTTGAATAAGATTTGAAAACCTCACAACAAATCACAAATATATTATGGGCCCTGTTGAAGGTGGTATTGTGGTTAATGTATTTCTCTCTCTCTCTCTTTCTGTGTGTGTGTGTGTGTGTGTGTGTGTGTGTGTCTGTGTGTGTGTGTGTGTGTGTGTGTGTGTGTCTGGCTGGCTGTCTTCTGAGACAGGATCTTGCTCTGTCACCCAGGCTGGAGAACAGTGGTGCAATCACAGCTCACTGTGCCCTTGAACTCCTGGGCTCAAGCAATCCTCCCACCTCAGCCTCCCAAAGTGCTGGAATTACAGGTGTGCACCACCTTTCCCAAGACCTTTCTATCTTTCTTTTCATATTCATTTATTCATCCAACAAATATTTACTGAATCATTACTGTGTGTTACACACTGAGATTTCAAAGCCAGAGAAGAGTTGATTTTCGTGGGAGAAATAGGAATATAAATAAATTACACCACAAACAAAGTCCTGGCTGTGCCCTGGCACTATCAGGCAAAAATACAAAAATTCTTACTGGCAAGAAATAAGAGGCCATAGTCCCAGGGCACTGGCTTAGTGTACTCCTCCCCATACTCTACAATTATAAAGGAATTATTGTCTCATTTTACAGAAGAGCAAGTTGAGGCTCAATGGGACTAATTCACTCAGTCAGTTCTTCCTCCTGAAAGAAGAAAGTGGTAAAGTTGGTCTTGTCCTTTTGGCTGCAGCTAACACCCTGTCTCTCCTGACTCTCCATAATGGGAAAGGGTTGCTTGACCCTTGAAGCCATGTCCCAAGGTTCCTTGTGGCATGTTCCTAATGACCTCATGACAGCTGAATCTCCTGATCCTGCCCAGGGTCAACACAGAGAAAGGAGAGAAACCTAGGATGTCTAGGCTGCAACTCAGGGACCTGTGGCTCCTGTGCCAAGCATATGAAGCACCCCTTGGACAATCGTTTCCTAAGAAAATCTGCCCGTTCATGCATTATTTAAAAAGCAAAGGAAAGAAAACAAAGAAACCCCTTAAAGCTCTTGTAATAAATTCACCATTCCTTTATTCTGTGAACTGTCATTTATTGAACACAGGCTTTGGGAATAGAGGGATCAATAAAACTCAGCTGAAATCCAAGGCAGAGCAAGATGTCTGAATAGAACCTTGCAGTGATCATGCCCCCACCCTCCCCTGCAGGATATTGAATTGAGTGCAAACACACGCAAGAAAACACCTTCACAAGAGCTAAAATATCAGGTGAGAGATCACAGGACCCGGTTTTAGCATAGTAACAAGAAAAGAGGCATTGAAGAGAGTAGGAAGGACAATCCGGCATTGCCCGCACTGTTCTTCCTGCAGGACCAGGCAGCTCAATGTGGAGAGAGAATCTTTGTGCTTGGGAAAGGGAGAGGGAGGTGACTGCGGCACTTTGCTTCAGAACTCACTGCCGGCCCCACCACAGTGGAACACAGCACTGGGCAGAATTCTATGCCCTTGATTCCAGGCCAGTGCTCACAAATGGAACATTTAGATTGGCCCCAGGCCAGAGAGGAATCCACCACCCCAGTGGGAGGAACCCAATTTCCAGCCTGCTTCATCACTGGCCGATTAAAGTGGCTGGTAGGCCTTAGTGACTGTGGTCTTTTGGCAAGCCCTAGTGCTGAACTAGTGTGAGAGGTTGTGGGCTTGGGGTGCAACCCAGCCTGACACCAGCTGCAGCCATGGGAGTGCTCACATCACACTTCTGTCAACTCCAAGCAGAACAGTGTGGAAAGAAACTTCTGCTCAGAAGAAGGAGAGAGAAGGTTACAGAAGATTTTGCCTTGGAACTTACTACCAGCCCTGCCGCAATAAAAGACAGCATTGGGGAAAACCTTGAAGCCCCCAGTTTTAAGCTGTTTCTCCTGGGCAATGTGTCTAAAGCCTCACTGGACCAGTAGGGAATCTGCTACAACAGTGAGACAGACCTCAGTCCTGGCCAACTTCACTCCTGGCTGACTAAAGTTGCCTTGTGCCTTGAATAAACATCAGCAGAAGTCAGGCAGTAGCTCTCTCAGGCCTTGACAAGCCCTGATACTGCACTGGTCTGGGAGGTCACGGGCTTCAAGTGTGATCCAGCATGGTGCCAGCTGCAGTGAACATGGGAGTGCTCTTGTCATCCCACCCCCAACTCCAGACTTACAGAATGGAGAGAGAATCCTTCTGCTTGGGAGAAAGAGAGGGAAGTGAATGAGGGACTTTGCCTGCAAACCCAGGGAATTTTCCCTAATCTTACCCAGGTACATCAGAACTAGGTGTTTAGCAATCTGCAAGAAAAATTACAGCATACCTGAGCTTAGGGTGTCTTCTTGGATTAAATAAGGCACCAGTGACCAACCCTGGAGAGATGAAGATGTGTGACCTCTCAGGGAATTCAAAACAGTTTTTATGAGGAAGCTCAATGAATTTCAAATAACACAGAGAAGCAATCAAAAAATGTATGAGTATTTAACAAAGAGATTGAAATAAATTTAAAAAATCAAACAGAAGCCCTGGAGCTGAGAAATTCAATTGATGAGCTGAAAAGTGCAATAGCATCTTAACAGTAAAATTGACCAAAAAGGAGAAAAAATCCATGAGCTCAAAGATAAGCTATTTGAAAATACACAGTCAGAGGAGGGAAAAGGGAACTAATTTTTAAAAGAAACAGAACACTTATAAGATCTAGAGAACAATCTCAGAAGAGCAAATCTGAGTCATTGGCCCTTAAAGAGGGGTAGAAATTTGATTCAAAGAAATGACAACAGAGAACTTTCCAAACCTAGACAAACATATGAATATCCAGGTACAAGAAGGTCAAAGGTCACCAAGCAGGTTTAACCAAAATAAGACTACCCCAAAGCATGTAATAATCAAACTCCCAATGGTCAAAGACAAAGAGAGGATCCTAAAAGCAACAAGGGAAAAGAAGCAAATAACACCTAAAGGAGCTCCAGTACATCTGGCCTCAGACTTCACAGTGAGAGCGTTACAGGCCAGAAGGAAGTGAGATGACATGTTCAAAGTGCTGAAGGAAAAAACTGCCAACCAAGAACTGTAACCAGCAAAGCTATCCTTCAAACATAAAGCAGAGTTAAAGACTTTCCTGGACAACAAAAGCTAATGGAATTCATCACCACCAGACATGTCTTACAAGAATGCTAAGGAAGTTCTTCAATCTGAAAGAAAAGGATACTAATTTGCAAAAGGCAGACGTGTATAAAAGTCACTGGTAAAAGTAAGTACACAGACAAATTCAGAATACTCTAATACTGTGATTGTGACGTAGAAATTCATATCTTTAGTATAAAAACTTAAAAAAAATCCATTAAACATAATGGTAACTACCACAATGTGTTGAGAATTAGGCAAAATAAAAAGATGCAAATTAAGACAATAAAAGCTTAAATGTAGGTGGAAAGATGGAGTTAAAGTGCAGAGTTTTTCAGTTTTTCCTTACTTGTTTGTTTCTTTTCTCTTCTTTGCACTCAAAGTTAAGTTGTCATCAGTTCAAAATAACTTGTTATAACTATAAGATGTTTTGAGTAAGCTTCATGGTAATCACAAAGCAAAACCTATAATAGTACGATACAAATAAAAGGCAAAGAATTAAAACATACCGCCAGAAAAAAATCACTCTCCACAAAGGAAGATATTAAGAATGGAAGGAAAAAAGAGGCATTATAAAACAGTCAGAGAATAAATAACAAAAAGGCAGTAGTAAATCTTTATAAATAATAACATTAAATGTAAATAAACTAAATTCTCCAATTAAAAGACATTGAGAGGCTGAATTTTTTTTAAAAACTCAACTATATGCTGCCTATAAGACATGCACTTCACCTATAAAGACACACATAGACTGACAGTGAAGAGATGGGAAAAGATGTTTCCTGTAAATAGAAACCATGAAAAAGAAGGAGTAGTTATGCTTTTATCACATAAAATAGACTTCAAGTCAAAAACTGTAAAAAGAGACAAAAAAGGTAATTATGTAATAACAAAAGGGTTAATTCAGCAAGATGATATGGCAATTATAAATATTTATGCACCCAACACTGGGTCACCAAAATATGTAATGCAAATATTAATAGATCTAAAAGAAAGGCAGACCTCAATACAATAAGAGTTGGATACTTCAACATGCCACTTTAGATCATTCAGACAGAAAATCAACAAAGAAACATTAGAATTAACTGACACTCTAAACCAATGGACCTGACATTTACAGAATATTTCATCCAACTTCTGCAAAATACACATTCTTTTCATCACATGGAATATTCTCCAGGATGGACCATATGTTAGGCCACAAAACAAGTTCTCAACAAATTCAAAAAAATCAAAATCATATCAAGTATCTTTTTGACCACAATGGAATAAAACTAAAAATTAATAACAAGACAAACTTTTGGAAATTTTACAAATACATGGAAACTGGCTGGGCACAGTAGCTCATGCCTGTAATCCCAGTTCTTTGCGAGGCTGAGGCAAAAGAGTTGCTTGAGCTAAGGAGTTTCAGACCAGCCTGAGCAACATGACAAAACCGCATCTCTACAAAAAATACAAAAATTAGCTGGGTATGGTGGCTCCTGCCTGTAGTCCCCGCTACACGGGAGGCTGAGGTAGGAGGGTCGCTTGAGCCCAGGAGGTCAAAGCTGCAGTGAGCCATGATCACACCATCACACTCTAGCCTGGGTGACAGAGTGAGGCCCTGTCTCAATAAATGAATAAATACATAAATAAATAAATGGAAATTAAACAATATACTCCTGAATGACCATTACGTCAATTAAGAAATCAAGAAGAAAATGTTAAAATTTCTTAAAACAAATGAAAGTGGAATTACAACATACCAAAACCTATGAGATACAGCAAAAGCAATATTAAAATAGAAGTTTATAGCAATAAATGCCTATATCAAAAAAGTAGAAAGACTTCAAATAAACCTAATGATGCACCTCAAGGAATTAGGAAAGCAAGAACAAACCAAACATAAAATTAGAAAGAAAGAAAAAATAAAGATTAGAGCATAAATAAATGAACTTGAGACTAAAAAATACAAAAGATCAAGAAAACAAAAACTTGGATTTTTGTAAAAATCAATAAATGTTTAGCTATACTAAGAAAAGAAGAGAGAAAATCCAAATAAATAAAGTCAGAGACAAACAAGGAGTCATTACAACAGATACCACAGAAATACAAATACTCACTAGAGACTCTTATGAACAACTTTATACCAAAAAGTTGAAAAACCTAGAAGAAATGGATAAATTTCTAGACACATACAGCCTACCAAGATTGAACCATGAAGACATAGAAACTTGAACAGAACAATAATGAGTAATGAGAGTTGAAGCTGTAGCAAATAGTCTCCCATCAAAGCCCAGGACCTGATGTCTTCATTGCTAAATTCTACCAAACATTCAAAGAAGAATTAATGCCAATTCTACTCAAACCATTCCTAAAATTGTAGAGGAGGGAATACCTCTGAACTCATTCAATGAAGCCAACATTACTAATACCAAAACCAGACAAGAACACAAAAACAACAACAACAAAAAACTACAGGCCAATATCACTGATGAACATAGAAGCAAAAATCCTCAACAAAATACTAGCAAACAAAATTCAACAACACACTAAAAAGATTATTCACCATAATCAAGTGGGATTCATCTCAAGAATGCAAGGATGATTCAACATATACAAACCAATCAATGTGATACAATACAGTAACAGAATCAAGGACAAAACATATGATTATTTTAATAGGTACTGGAAAATCATTTGATAAAATTCAACTTGCTTCATGATAAAAATCCTCAACAAACTGGATATAGAAGGAACATGTCTGAAAACAATAAAGGCCATATGTGACAAACACATAGCTAACATCATAGTAAACTGGGAATAATTAAAACTTTTCCTCTAAGATCTAGAACAAGACAAGAATGCTTATTTTCACCACTTTTTTTCAACATAGTACTGAAATTCCTAGCCAGAACAATTAGGCAAGAGAAAGAAATAAAAGGCGTCCAAATTGGAAAGGACCAAGTCAAATTTTTCTTGTTTGCTGGTGACATGATTTTATATTTAGAAAACCCCAAAGACTCTACCAAAAAACTGTTAGAACTGACAAACAGATTCAATAAAGTTGCAGCATACTAAATCAACATGTAAAAACCAGTAGCATTTCTATACGCCAACAGCACACAGCCTGAAAAATAAATCAAGAAAGCAATCCCATTTCTAATAGCTACAAAAAATTAAAATACCTAAGAATAAGTAGTGAAATTTCCAAAGAAATTTCAATTTTAATTCTAGAGATATTTCCCAAGAAGTATAATATCTCTACAATTAGAACTGTGAAACACTGGTGAAAGAAGTTGAAGAGGACACACACAAAAAGGAAAGATATCTCATGTTCATGGATTGGAAGAACCAATATTGTTAAAATGTCCATACTACCGAAAGCAATCTACAGATTCAATACAATCTCTATGAAAATAGCAATAATTGGCCAGGAGCGGTGGCTTATGCCTGTAATCCCAGCACTTTGGGAGGCCAAGGCAGGCAGATCACCTGAGGTCAGGAGTTCGAGACCAGCCTGGCCAACATAGTGAAACCATGTCTCTGCTAAAAATACAAAAAGTGGCCAGGTGTGGTGGCACATGCCTGTAGTCCCAGCTACTCAGGAGGCAGGAGAATCACTTGAACCCAGGAGGCGGAGGTTGCAGTGAGCTGAGATGGTGCCGCTGCACTCCAGCCTAGGTGACAAAGCAAGACTCTGTCTCAAAAAAACAAAAAGCAAAACAAAAAATCCAAGAGCATTCTTTACAGAAACAGAAAAAAAAATCCTAGAATTAATATGGAACCACAAAAGACTCCAAACAGCCAAAGCAATCCTGAGCAAAAAGAACAAAGCTGGTGGCATCACAATATCTGTCTTCAAATTGTACTACTAAGCTACAGTAACCAGAACAGCATGGTACTGGCATAAAAACAAATACCTAGACTAATGGAACAGGATAGAAAACTCAGAAATAAGTCCATGTATTTACAGCCCACTCATTTTTGACAAAGGTCCCAAGAATGTACATTAGGGAAAGGACAGTCTTAGTAACAAATAGTACTGGGAAAACTGGATATTGATATCCATATGCAGAAAAATGAAACTAGACCCCTATCTCTTGCCATATACAAAAATCAAATCAAAATGAATTAAAGACTTAAATGTAAGACTTAAAATTATGAAACTACTACAGGAAAACATTGGGGAAACACTCCAGGACATTGGTCTGGGCAAAGATTTTTTGAGTAAGACCTCAAAAGCACAGGCAACAAAAGCAAAATAGACAAATGGAATTAAGCTAAAAAACTTCTGCACACCAAAGGAAACAATCAACAGAGTGAAAAGACAACCCACAGAATGGGAGAAAATATTTCCAAACTATCCATCTGACAGAATATATGAGGAAATCAGGCAACTCAACAGAAAACAAAAACCCAAATAATACAATGAAAAGAGGCAAATGATCTAAATAGACATTTCTCAAAAGAAAATATGCAAATGACCAACAGATATATGAAAATATGCTTAACATCACTAGTCATAAGGGATATGTAAATCAAAACCACAATGAGATACCATCTCACCCCAGTAAAAGTGGCTGTAATCAAAAAGACGAAAAATAACAGATACTGGCAAACAAGCCAAGGAAGGCGAACTCTCATGCAATGTTGGTGGGAATGTAAATTAGTACAGCCATTGTGGAAAACAGTACGGAGTTTTCTTAAAAAACTAAAAATAAAACTACCCTATAATCCAGCAATTCCACTTCTGGGTATTTATATCTGAAACAAAGGAAATCCACATATCAAAGAGATATCTGCCCTCCCATGTTTATGGCAGCACCATTCACAATAGTCAAAATACGGACTCAACCCAATGTTCATGAACAGGTGAATGGATAAGGAAAATGTGGTATATATACACACAATGGAATATTATTCTGCCAAGAAAAGAATGAAATCCTGTCATTTGCAGCAACATGGATGGAACTGGAGGACATTATGTGAAGCGAAATAAGCCAGGCACAGAAAGACAAATATCGTATGTTCTCACTTGTGGGAGCTAAAAAAACAGCTAATCTCATGGATGCAGAGAATAGAATGACAGTTACCAGAAGCTGGGAAGGGGAAGAGAGTAGGGGGATGAAGAGAGGTTGGTGTATGGATACAAATATATAGTCAGATAAAAGAAATAAGTTTTAATGTTTGATAGCACAGTTAGGTGAATATAGTAAACAATAATTTATTGTATATTTTTAACTAGCTAGAAAATAATACTCGGAACATTCCCAGCAGAAAGCTATGATAAATGTTTGAGTTGAAGGCTATCTCAATTTCCTTGATTTGATCATTATATATTGTATGAACATACATATTTTGATACATAGTGTATCAAGATATTACATGTGCTCCATAAATATGTAAAATCATTATGTATCAATAAGGAAAATAAATAAAATAATAATAAAAGTTAAGTCTGAACATGTTTCTTTAGAAAAGCAAATTTAAAACTTGGCCACCATTAGATAGAAGACAGTTGCAATCACCTGTGAAGATACCTTCAAAGCCCAGTCAGACTCCTGGAACTCAGTTCACACAGTAGATGTCTCTTGTTCTGCATCTGAAGGTGAGAGCCTGGCCTACTCTCTAAGCCCTGAGGTGTTCTTCCAGGGAACTGTTTAGGATTGGAGTTCTTTGACAGCACCCCTGAATCCTCCATATCTTTCAAAGTCTTGGTCCCAGCATTCCTGGCTGACCAAGGAAACAGCCCCTTGAATCCTCCATGTCACCAGCACCCATCTGAGGAAGCACTCAGAGGATGTGTTCAGAAGGTGGGGAGGCGGCCAGGCATGGTGGCTCATGCCTGTAATCTCAGCACTTTGGGAGGCCAAGGCGGGCGGATCACGATGTCAGGAGTTCAAAACCAGCCTGACCAACATGGTGAAACCCCGTCTCTACTAAAAATACAAAAATTAGCTGGGCGTGGTGGTGTGTGCCTGTAATCTCAGCTACTTGGGAGGCTGAGGCAGGAGCATTGCTTGAAACCAGGAGGCGGAGGTTGTGGTGAGCTGAGATCATGCCATTGCACTCCAGCCTGGGCAATAAGAGCAAAACTCCGTCTCAAAAAAAAAAAAAAAAAAAAGGTGGGGAGGCAAGGGGCCAGGAGTCCTCTGAAGGTACCTGCCATCTAAAAGCACTGTCATCACCCCAGCCGACGCATATCAAGAATACTATCTCAGAGATAATATTTTCTTTTTTTTGAGACATTCTTGCTCTGTCTCCCAAGCTGGAAGTGGCTCACTCGGCTCACTGCAAGCTCTGCCATCCGGGTTCACGCCATTCTCCTGCCTCAGCCTCCCAAGTAGCTGGGACTACAGGTGCCTGCCACCACGCCCGACTAATTTTTTTTTTGTATTTTTAGTAGAGACGGGGTTTCACCGTGTTAGCTAGGATGGTCTCGATCTCCTGACCTCATGATCCGCCCACCTCGGCCTCCCAAAGTGCTGGGATTATAGGTGTGAGCCACCACGCCTGGTCAGAGATAATATTTTCAAGAATATCAAGAAGATAAGCAGGAGAGAGAATGGGACCTATGCTCCCTGGGTCCTGGGTCACCTTTCCCCAATTCCCTGAGCTGAAAGATAAAGGTGATGGTCAGGCAGGGGTTGGCAAGGAAGAGAAAGAGGAAGAAAGACCAGCAGGATCAGAGAAGTGCACCTGGAATCCTGTTTCCACACCACTATGGGTGACTGCAGACTATTCTGCATTTGTGGAGTTGAGGCAATGCCTGGTTTTATTAATATTTTCATGGAAGGGATTGTAATCAAAACATAGGCACTGCTTGCACACTGTAGATTCTGAATAAGTATCTGTGAATAAAAGATTAAATGAGCATGTATCACAGATTAAAAGCATTGGCAAATTAACCAAGTAGAATTTACGTGCTCGGGGTCCAAGAGGTTGGAGAGATGATTTGCAATCTAGTTCAGGAAGGCTTCCTGGAAGACAGATGGCAGCTGAATAATGGCAGGACAGGCATTTCCAGGTCACACATTTCCTGCACACACATAGCATGTGCAGGGCTGTGAGCCACTGTGAGGGCTAGTTTATACCTTGGTGAGAAGTTTGCTATAATGAGACATAAAATATGAGATGGGGAGAAGTGGAAAGTGATATTTAAAAGGTTAAGATTTTAGTGAGAAATGTGGACTTGTTCTATAAAAGCTAGACATCAACTACAGTTTTTAAAGAAAATGGCGCAATTAGGATTTATTTTTAGAAAAACTATTTGGATAGCAATGTAAAGGAGCAGAAATTCGAGAAATTTCTAGAGCAGAAATTCTAGAAATTCTGGTGGTGGTAAGTCTAGCTAAAAGGCTACTGTCCTTGTGAGAGGTGGTCAGGTAATTACATGGAATAAAAAGTTGGGGTTGGCCAGGTGGCATGGTGGCTCACATCTGTAATCCCAGCACTTTGGGAGGCTGAAGTGGGGAGATCACGAGGTCAAGAGTTCGAGACCAGCCTGGCCAACATGGTGAAACCCTGTCTCTACTAAAAATACAAAAATTAGCCAGGCATGGTGGCACATACCTGTAATCCCAGTTACTCAGGAGGCAGAGGCAGAAGAATCACTTCAACTAGGGAGGCGGAGGCTGCTGTGAGCCAAGATAGCACCACTGCACTCCAGCCTTGGCAACAGAGTGAGACTCTGTCTCAAAAAAAAAAAAAAAAAAAAAAAAAAAAAAGTTGGAGTCAATTTGGGGAACAAATCTGAGATACACAGGCACTACTGACATAATAATTTGGAACAAGTTAGATACGGGAAGAGAGAAGGCTAGGCTGCTGTTTCCTAAGTCACCTATTAGGAATCCAGGGAGCTATGGGGCTTGCATTATGGTGCTTCCTCCACAAAAACATGGAACATCCCCAGTGAGACAGACCCTCATCCCAACTTATAATAAATACACAGGTTTCATAAGGAAAACAAGAGTTTCACCACAAACTTATAGCTTAACATCTATGTTAGGCCAGGCCCTTTCACTCTGAGGTGAAAGACAACAGGTGAGCAGGTTCTGAGGCATCAAAGGACAAAGTCCACAAGGAGCATCCCGAATAAACAGATTTGTCTTAGGAGAAACTCACCTTTTACATATGAGTAAAAACATCATCTGAATCCTGCTCTCCAAATAAAACGAGAGAATTTAGGCCAGGTGTGGTGCCTCACACCTATAATCCCAACACTTTGGGAGGCCGAGGCTGGAGGATCACTTCAGATCAGGAGTTTCAGACCAGCCTGGGCAATATGGCAAGACCCCATCTCTACAGAAAATACAAAAGTTAACCAGGCGTAGTGGTGTACATCTGTAATCCCAGCTACTCAGGAGGCTGAGGCATTCAAGGTTGCAGTGAGCTATGATCTTGACACTGCACTCCAGTCTGGGTGAAAGCACGAGACCCTGTCTCAAAAAAGAAAGAAAAGAAAGAAAGAGAGAAAGAAAGAAAGAGAGAGAGGGAGGGAGGGAGGAAGGAAGGAAGGAAGGAACGAAGGAAGGAAGGAAGGAAAAACAGAAAAGAAAATGATAGAATTTGAGTTCCTGATAAGCATCTTAGAATCTCCGTGGTGCAGACTGGTTGGTGATGGGTAACCATGTCAACTTAGTGGGACAGGGGTTTCATGGGAAGGACACTAGACTAGAAGAGCTGAATTCCAGTCTTAGCTCCACACGTGAGTGTGAGTAAGTGTGAGAGTGAGTGGGGAGGGTGTGAATCTGGGCAATTTCCTTAATCTCTGGGGCCCACATTCTCAAACTTGAATGCCTTTATAAGTCTCCTGAGGAGTTTGTTAAAAATGTAAGTTTCTTTGTGGTGATTATTTCACCATGTAGATGTATATCAAAACATTACATTGTGCACCTTAAGTTATACTTTTTGTTTGTTAATTATACCTCACTAGAGATAAAAATAAAGAGTAAGATTTTTTAAAAAGCAAATTTCTGAGCTTCATCCTAGAAGTTCTTATTTCCTGTTCCAGGAGCAGAGATCAGAAACCCAATTTTTAAAATAAATGCTTCTGATGTGGATGATCTATGTATTATAATGTGAGAAAAACTTTGATTTCTCATGAATTAACTTAGAATAATTTTTTTCCTGTGTGTCTCCTGAGGTCTCAGCGAGCAGAAAAAAAGACAATCTATATAAAATAGTGTTGTAAACTTAAGATACTATACAACTGCAGAATGTTCTGTGAATAAGACTCCTATTACTCCCCATAAAACCTTTTGTATTCCCCACTAAAATAGTCCAGATTCTTTGCTAGGTATGTAGTATATTGGGCACAGAGTCTTTTATGATTTCTGGGTCACACTCTGCATTCTAACCTTCACCATCTTTATGTGTTTTTTTTTCTCTCCATTTTCCCCCCAAAGTCCAAGGCCTCCTCGAGTTTTGGGTTTTATACGATCTTTGTCAGTCAGTCTTAATCCAGTTGCATTTCATTTGCAACAGATTCTCTTCAAGCCCCTGCACTGTCAATCTTGTCATGAAAATCACTCACAGATGCAGAGCTGTCAGTAGCATAGGTTTGTGACAGATTTGGGACATCAGAGCCATACTGAGTCCCGTGAGACTTTACCCAGGCCCTGGGACTTGGTCCAACTTTGGTTGGCGATGCTTTTATTCCTGGCTTCACTGCTTCTGCACTCCCTGTCCAAAGCTGTCTCTGACCCTTTGTTGATACCCTCCGTTAACAGTCCCTCAATACACGACAAAGGGCTACACCTACATACTGGTCTTTCAGAGGCACCAGCCCCAAGGACTGGCTGGGGAGTGGGGTTTATACAGACCTCAGTTCTGTCCTTCCCAAACTCCCCGACACCCAACACACACACATCATCTGTGCTTTATTGAATTCTCATCCTTTCCTCTTGTTCTAACTCAAATAAGCTGTACTGTTCCTTCTGTTCTGGCCTGTCAGCCAGTGAGCAGGATGAAATGAATGTGAATCAATGAATAAATAAGTGATACAGATACAAGAGAGTCAGTGGTGTGATAGCTAACTCTTGGGGCTGTGTGGGCCAGGGTAAGGACAGAGCAAAACTCCACTGAGGGTGGCCTCTAAGGGTGGCCAAATACAAAGTATAAATGGCACCAGGGACTACTTACATGGCAACTTGGAAAGACTGTGTAACTCTATCATGCTTCCAGCTATTGTCATTTTTCCAACTTTAGGTTATTCTTTCTTTTAAGAATACTTTCTTCTGCTACTCTGCAGCTGGGATGCTTATAAGCCAGTTAATTGGTGCCAACATAAAGAAAGGCCCTTTGGTTCCATTTTCCCAGGTTTGGGGGGACATCTGAGCCAAGAGAACTGTGCCATCCTCATACATTAATGAGCTATCTGTGACTTGGGCATTTTGGAACAAAAGTGTGGTATGGAATGTGGCCAAATCACTCACACAGTGTGTAAATGCATTCACTTCCTCCTCATATATTATAGACTAGAAGCAGGGGTCTAGCAGAGCGGGGTGGCGGGAGTCCAACAGTGAACAAGACATCCTGGCCTTTCCGAGATCATTTTCTCAAAAGAAAGACAGAGGAGTCAACAGGCAAGTAAAATAGGCTACAACAGAAGGTTCTGTTTGTTGTGTTTATTCTGGGGAAAAACTGCTCCCCTCACAGTGTATCTATAGTGTCGTGAAATTAGGAAACAATTTTGAAAACTCTGTTCATATTACATGCTTACCAGAACACTCCCATGGGAGGAGGTGTGTTCCTGAGTCATAGAGAAGCTGAGCAGACAGATGGAGCTGATATCATGAGCCAGAATATTTTGTAGGTGCAGGGTCCATCTTTCATCACTGCCATGTGAGTGAGCTGTGAAGTGGGAGGGGACCGTATATGGACTGGACCTCAGGTGCTAAAGGAGAATGAAGACTCTAGAAAGCAATATTTGGTGTAAAACTTGCTTTGGAAGAAGATGTCGAGGTAGCAGGTTCTTTGGCTCCTGGTTCCTTAAAGTTGGCAAGAACTAGGTGCTTGTTAGAAGTATTGAATCTCAGGTTACACCCCAGATTTCCAGAATTAGGATATGCATTCAGGAAAATCTCCAGATGGTTCATAAGCACATAACAGTTTCAGAAGTGCTGATCTACAACGGGAAAGAAGGTACACCTTACAGCCTATCTCAGAACTCTAGACCTGGAAAAAAGATACAGCCTAGGATGGAGACAAGAGTTGGAGGAGACAGAGTAGGCACAATGCAAAGAAGCTCAAGAGGGTGCTGCTACCGAGGACTGCCCAGGGAATGAGCACATCTCGTACTGAATAAACTGCTCACTGCTTTTTCTGGGACCTCTCCTTACAACCTGAAATCATCTGCCTTAATAAAACCAATAGTAGCTAAGACTTTGATGGTGCCAGACACTCTTCCAAGCACTTTACCTGTATCAACTCATTCAATCTTCACAACCCATAAGGGGGCTATGAATAGTCTCTTCATTCCACAGATGAGAAAATCGAGGCACTGAGGTGAAGTGGCTTCCCCTAAAAGCCCACACAGCTAGCAAGTACCAGACCAGGCTTCAAACCCAGGCAGTGCCATCCTTTACCACCATGCTCTTGTGCCTTGCAGGATCTTATGCTGTTTGTATTTGCATTTTGCTCTTTTTGTTTTCCTTGGTGCTATGGTTTGAATATGTCCCCCAAGAAAGCATGTGTTAGAAGCTTAATCTCCAATGCAACCGTGTTGGGAGGTGGGGCCTAATGGGAGGTGTTCAGGGTGTAAGGGCTACACTCTCATGGATGGATTCATGCCAATTACAATGGGACTTGAGGCTACAAGTTCAGTCTCTCACTTGCTCTCTTGTCATGCGATTCCTTCTGCCATGTTACGAAGATGCAAAGAAGGCCCTCACCAGATGCTGAGCAGATGTCAGCGCCATGCTCTTGGACTTCCCAGTCTCCAGAATCATAAGCCAAATGTCTTAGACCATTTTGTGTTGCTATAACAAAATAACAGAGACTGGATAATTTCTAAACAAAAGAAGTTTATTTCTTATAGATCTGGAGGCTGGGAAGTCCAAGTTCAAGTGTCTCACATCTGGCAAGAGCCCTCATGCTGTGTGTCAACCCATGGCGGAAGGTGAGAGGGTAAGTGAAGGCAAAAGACAGAGGAGAGGAGGTCAAACTTACCCTTTTTTCAGAAGCTCCCTCCCACAATAACAACATTAATTCATTCATGAAGGTGGAGCCCTCATTACCTAATCACCTCTTAGAGGTCTCACCTCTCAACACTGTTGCATTGGGGATTAAGTTTCCAACACATCAACTTTAAGGGATACATTAAAACCACAGCACAAAATAAATTTCTCACTCCAGCCTGGGGGACAGAGCAAGACCCTGTCTTAAAAAATAATAATAATAATAATAATAATTTTAAAGTTAATTAATTTCTTTTTTATATAAATTACCCAGTCCCTGCAGCACAAAGGAACTAAGATGCTTAGAGTGTCAGCTTTGGTTTGTTTATTTGATTTTATTATCCTAACTCTACAGTCCTAAAGAGAAATAAGAGGCAGAGACAGGTGTGTCCTAGGCTGTCCCCTCCTCTGGTCTCCTGTCCTGTCACCTTTCACCAGAGCATGCAAACTGGCAGCCCAGGGGCTGAATTCAGCCCACGGTGTGTTTTGCTTCACTGTAGGTGTTCTAAAAATCAGAAATTTTTATACAAAAATCTATATAATCACATTTGCTCTCTCTGGCTTGCCACAGTACCCACCACATTCGGAGGTCTTATTTCTGGCAGCTACATTTGTTCACACTCTGCCTCCATCACAAAATGATGTCTTTCTCCCATTTGTCTCCTCCTATGAACTATTAGCTCCACAAAAATGCATGTCTTCGGCCGGGCATGGTGGCTCATGTCTGTAATCCCAGCACTTTGGGAGGCTAAGGCGAGCGGATCACCTGAGGTCAGGAGTTCGAGACCAGCCTGACCAACATGGAGAAACTCTGTCTCTACTAAAAACACAAAATTAGCCAGGCATGGTGGAGCATGCCTGTAATCCCAGCTACTCAGGAGCCTGAGGCAGGAGAATCGCTTGAACCTAGGAGGTGGAGTTTGTGGTGAGCCAAGATCAAACCATTGCGCTCCAGCCTGGACAACAAGAGTGAAACTCTGCCTCAAAAAAAAAACAAAAAAGAAAGAATGCATGTCTTCTAGTCATGAGTGTCCCCCTGAACCCAGCACTGTGCCTGGATTAATCAGCTGGATTGCTGATCCATGCTTATCACATTGTGTATTCTTGAGGAGAAGCAAAATGCAGAGCAGGTGGGAAGCAATGCCCCCGAGGAATGACTATGGAAGTGAGAACAGGGGAGTTAGCCTGAGTATCCTAGACTCGATGAAGAAGGCTTTTGTACAATCATTGTGGTTCATGGTGATCCAAGGACAAATCTTTCCTTCAAAGCAAGCTGTCGGGAAATCCCATTTCTCATTGAAAATTGTAGTATTCTGTGGAAACTTGCCATGTTATATCAAGTAGCTGATTGCTTAATAAGTGAATTCATCTCCTTTTCTACAGTAGCATTCTCTCGACTTCATTCACCATCTGTCCTTTTGAATTTATATTAATGGATCCCTTCCAAGACACTCGCAGGTTCTGATGTGGGATAAATGTGTGCAAAAATGCTCCATTGCCAGGAAGGCTGTTCTGTTCTCCACCCTCACTGGTGCCAATAAAGATATTCTTCCCTGTGCTCTGCTTCTCAGAAGTGTAAGCATTTGTGACTCATCAACGCAACACTAAAATTCACTTTTTAAGAACATATAGTTGTGCTCTCTTAAAGGACAGTATCAATAAGGCCGCTGACTGTGGCTGACTGTTGAAAAAACTAAAGCCTCCATATTTTCCACTTGTCACTTCAACTCTGGAATACAGCCGTGACAATGAAAGATTTACCATTTTTGGCTACAAGCAACTAGGTTCAAAAAACAAATCTCCATCTAATGGAAGTGATTATTTTAGTCCATTTGAGAGAATCATGTAAGTATATTTTATATTCTTGTGATCGTTTTATCTACTGGAAAATATTCAAGGGGAAAATCAGACTCAGGTTATCATTTCTGGGAGGAGAAAAATGAATCTCTTTACTCAGCCCTCCTGGATATGAATGCTGGCCCCGAATTTACCACCTAGGTAGCCTTAGGCCAGTTACCTAACCTTTCTGGATCTTAGTTTTCTCATCTGTAAAATGGAAATAATAATAGCGACATCACAGAGTCATTATAAGAATAAGGTAAGTGAATACACGTGAAGTGTGTAAGCCCGCACGGAAAGCACCATACATTTGCCTTGTTGTGAATGTTGCAATGTTGTGAATGCCCTGATGACCTGTGACTGCCAGTCAGTGTTTGGCATAAAAGTCAGTGGCCACACCAGAAAGTCATACGATCGGGGGTCCATATCAAAATGACTAGGAAAAAAGAAAACTCAGCAGTGATTCTGGATATCAGTTTCCCTTCACTCTCTTTTAAATGCCACCCAGGCTGGAAGTAGCAGTGATTTGGGATTCAAATGTTTAAAAAGCGGCAGAGGGTCTTCTGCCAATTGTTTTTGGAAATAGCGCACAGCTGGAAAGAGCATCCGTCACTGCAGGCCCTTATCTCCTGCAAGGGTAAGGAGCCCTCTGTCTCTCCTGGTCTCATCATTAGCAAGGGATAAAGGGCAGCAGTGGCTTACATTTCCACTTCAGCCTTCCCACACATAAAAATTAAATCTGATAAGGCAAAATGCTAACATATTTCAAAGCTCCCATTACATAATTCAAAGACAGTTTAGAAGCTTTCTTTATTTCTCTTAAATTATTCATACCATAAATCTTTAAAATGTTGAAACTCCTTTCCCTAGCAGTCAAAGGAGAACGCTGATGGCAAGCTCTCTGCGCGTGACTGAAAGAGACAAGATCGAACCTGGGGGCATAGGAAAAGGATTGCCGCGGGCAGGGGAATGGCCTCCCCATAGAATCTTCAAAGGATTTCCATTCAGCCTGCTCTGCTTTCTGGAACTAGGAATGTTTTTCTTTTGAGATCAAGATTTTACCAAATGGCATTTATTTTTTCAAATGTTGGTCTCAAGGAAGAGCCTTTAACAAGACACAAGCAAAGATGTGAAGAAGTAGAAATGTCCTCCTACAGCAAATGAAAAGTCGCTCATTAGCAAAACACCAGGGTGCTACTATCTAGACACTAGTGCAGCTGGCACCAATTCGGAGAGGAGAATGATTCATTACCATGGTTACTGATGCCAGAAATATTACCTTCTGCAATCAGCATACACAAAGATCCTTTAAAGAGAGTGTAAAAATTAGAGCACTGTAAACAATTTGTGAAAATTGCCAACAGCACGGAGGCTGAACTTACACAATTGCTGCCTTTGGGGCATAAAAACAGGGGATGCACCATTGCTGCACCAGCAAATCTTGCTGAGGGCAAAAAACAACACTCAAGCACAGGGAGCTTGCTGAAGGCCCCCCAGCAGACATTTCCATACAAGTTTATTACCTGTCCCACTGGCAATTTTAGAGCAAGATATGGACGATTGGTAATATCAGCACGATCAAGTTCTGGTTCATTAAAGCCGTTAGTGAGATTTACAAAGAGTCTTGAAAAATGCAGTATATTATAGTAATGGATTAGTATAGCCCAGCGCTGTTGCTTCTTGGAAACAAGACAGGAATAAAAGCTGGGCGTGATGGCTCACACCTGTAATCCCAGCACTTTGAGAGGCCGAAGCGGGTGGATCACTTGAGGTCAGGAGTTAGAGACCAGTCTGGTCAAAATGGTGAAACCCTGCCTCTACTAAAAATACAAAAATTAGCCAGGCGTGGTGGCGCATGCCTGTAACCTCAGGTACTTGGGAGGCTGAGGCAGGAGAATCACTTGAATCTGGAAGGCGGAGGTTGCAGTGAGTCGAGGTTGCGCCACTGCATTGCAGCCTGGGTGACAGAAAGAGACTCCAAGTCAAAAACAACAACAACAACAATAACAAAAAAAAGAGAGATAGGAATAAAGAAGTTCTGCTGTTAAATGACACACAGTTTTTATTTTCAACTGCAGTCGATGATTTCCCAAGTTTTGAAATAGGAAAATAGATTAACACCCATGCCAAAGTTCTGCCTGAGTGGATGGGTCATTTCCATACTTATTTTATTCTGTTTAAAGACTGTCAATACCTTAAGGTAATCCACGGTACTTTCTGTATTTTTATTTTTATTTTTGAGACAGGGTCTTGCCCTGTTGCCCAGGCTGTAGTGCAGCGGCGTGATCTCAGTTCACTGCAACCTCTGCCTCCCGCGTTCAAACAACTCTTTCACCTCAGCCTCCCAGGCAGCTGGGATTACAGGCACCCACCACCACACTGGGCCAATCTCTGTGTTTTTAGTAGAGATGGGGTTTCACCATGTTGGCCAAGCTGGTCTTGAACTCCTGACCTCAAGTGATCCACCCACCTTGCCATGGTACTTTCAATAAACTCTAGTTCGAACTTGGCAAATTCTGCTGAAAATGACTACAGTAAAACTTGTCATTCAAAACTAATGTCTAAGTCACGAGCATTTGAGCAGATAATGAACTGACATTTACCTTGCCCAGCATAAGCTCTTCATAAAAAGGTTGTTAAATCAATTAGTGGTATAAACAAAATAACAGTAGAGAATATCTGATCTAATTACAAGAATAAAGTGTTTTTGTGTTTTGCAACATAATTTGCAAAGCTAATAAAAATGTTCTAGATTTCATGTTTGTCATTTATTCTTTAAAGAAAGAATAGCAGTTTATTAATACTTTTTTAGCCACAGTATGGGTTCAAGTGGACATGATTTGACAAATACATACATATGCACATTCATACACATACATATACTTGTAGATGTAATATAGATCTGTAGATGTAATGGAATCTCCATATGAGCAGGGTGTTTTGTTTACATTACTCATTGTTCTATCCCAAGCACCTAGAAAAGTGATAGGCACATATAAGATTATATACAGGTATAGCCTTCTTTTTTTTTTGAGACAGAGTCTCACTCTTGTCACCTAGGCTGGAGTGCAATGGTGTGATCTCGGCTCACTGCAAACTCCACCTCCCGGGCCCAAGAAATTCTCCCGCCTCAGCCTCCCTCCTGCCTCAGCCTGTAGCTGGGATTACAGGTATGCACCACCATGCCTGGCTAATTTTTGTATTTTTAGTAGAGACGGGGTTTCACCATGTTTGCCAGGCTGGTCTCAACCTCCTGACCTCAGGTGATCCACCCACCTTGGCCTCCCAAACGGCTGGGATTATAGGTGTGAGCCACTGTGCCTGGCCTAGCCACCACACCAGGCCTAGTCTTCTAATATCTATATAGTCTGCAGATACACACACACACACACACACACAAATGAATACGAAGACTCTCTCTCTCTCAGAATTCAAAAAGGTTTTCATTGATCTTCTTCGTGAGCTTTCTTTGTTGGAGTCCACATGTCACCAGTGCTCCAGTTAGGTGGTGAGCGTGGGTCACAGGTCTGTGGGCTCTGAGCCTCCTGACATTTGGCAAGTGCTCCCCAGCTTGCTGCACTTGGCTTCTCCAGTTTGACTCTGGTCTACTAGGTTCATGGCCCAGCCCCATGCGCTGCTTCTGTCCCTGATCCTGTGTCCCCAAGCCCAACTAGGAAGGAGCGCCTGATTCTTCTTTGCTTCACCTTGGTATATTCCTTTCAGCCTCCAAATAGTAGCTGACAGGGACATCACTGACTTCTGGTCTCTTCTAAGCACGGCAGCATCCTTACTAGCTTTTCCTTTGTGCCAATGGTTGATATTCGACCATATGCCACCCACAGCTCTCAGAGAACAAAATCAGCTGCTGGAGAAGTCCCTTTGCACACCAAGGCATGGGCAGCAAAGGCAAGACTGGCCACAAGGCTGGGGATGGGCTAAAGTGATGGGCTTGCTGACATGGTAGCTCCCAGACAGATGCCCCCTGGAGGCAGTCACTAAACCCTGCTTTTTTCTCTTTGAAAGAATTACATACCTCCCTGAGATTATCAGCCGTGAGCACAATTATGTGTTTGCTGGGACCTTGGAGTAGAGAGGCTGAGAAGGCACTACAGAAATTGCAACAAGGCGCCTGTGATCCCAGCACTTTGGGAGGCTGAGGTGGGTGGATCACAAGGTCAGGAGATCAAGACCATCCTGGCTAACACGGTGAAACCCCATCTCTACTAAAAATACAAAAAATTAGCCGAGTGTGGTGGCGGGCGCCTGTAGTCCCAGCTACTCAGGAGGCTGAGGCAGAAGAATGGCGTGAACCCCGGAGGCAGAGCTTGCAGTGAGCCGAGACTGCGCCACTGAACTCCAGCCTGGGCGACAGAGCGAGACTATGTCTAAAAAAAAAAAAAAAAAATTGCAACAAGAAACTCCACAAGATGTGGGTGGATGGCGATGACTGTCTCTCCCAAAACCTACCCTATCTCCCATAAAGTGAGGCTGATAGGACCCAGCTGGTGTGGACCCCCTGTGAGGACCCTCACTCCTCTACCTCAATAGAGTATTCACTTCTGTCCAGCGAAGAAACCTAAGAACAGAGATATTTGAGAGTCTGCTCTTTCTCAGTAGGCGGTTTGATGGAGTAGGTCAGAGCCCCAGCTTAGAGCCCATCACAGATGGACTTCAATCTCTGCTCTGCTACTTACTACCTGCTTGATATTGGGAAAGTTGCATAACTTCTCTAAGCTTCAATTCCCGTAACTGTAACATGGCGGAAGCAGTCACCTACCTCATAAGTTGTGACGAGGACTGGTTGCCGGTGAGCCTGGAGTGTCTGGTGCTTAGGAAGACCCTGGTGACTCTGTTCCCACTCTTGCGATCATCAAAACAACCCCACATGAGCAGCCTCTGTTTTATCCTGTGCCCACCCTGAGCAGGCTTAGCATTTGGACCCAACTCCCATCTGTGGCTAACCAACTCCATGATGCAATGATGGGAAATCCCTACTTTATTCAAGATTTCATGAGGATTCCATAGAGAGGACTCACAACACCTAACCCACAGTGGAAACAATAAAATTCCCCATTAAACACCTACTTCTCTCTTCCAACATGTTCCTTGCCTGTCAACCGCACACCTTCTCCTTATCTCCCCACAAGACAGAATCTAAATATCTTGCTTGATGCTCTGAGCAGTCCAGTCCACACCTTCAGCTTCAAACCCCATACTGAAAAACACAGGGCTGGGGTCAGCAAATGCCTGCCTGGCCTGACAGCTGGTGTGGTTCTGAAGCTCCACAGCTCTGGCCGAATCATCTCTCCAGGGGTTCTCCTCTCCCCTGTCCTTGGGGAAGGAAACAAGACAAGTCAACCCCCCCGGTGTGAACAACGTCAAGTTTCATTCCTTTACTGTTTCTCTGGGATGCTCCAGTTTGCACAGCCAGGGGGATTTAAGAACCTCTGACTCCAAGGCTTTATCCTTCTCCATCCTCCACATGTGCTTCTCCTGGGGCTTACGCAGATGAAAGGTGTTACTGTCTCATCCTACCTTGGTGCAGTTTAACAAGAATATCGGAGATGCCCACCTCCACTCCTTCATCAGCCATGAAATGAAGCGAACCAGAGTACAAAGCCCTTGACATCCTTTCAGGAATTGAACAAAAAGCATGGTTTCCTGGCAGAACAGAAACCTTCTAGCCTTAGCCTTCTTCCTTCCCAGAAATGGGTGGGCAGCTTACCTCCACAGGGCCCTACCCTGCTTCTACCCGGAGGCCTGGATCACACATCAACCATCTCTGTGTAGTGATAGGAGGTAGAATATAAGATTTACCATCCTGCAGCTCGGAGTTTGAATCTTGGATTTCCCCACTTAATGGTGCATAAGTTACTTACCCTCTCTGGGCCTCAGTTTCCCCATCTACAGAACACAGATAATATTATCTTCCTCAGAAGATGACGGTTAAGACCCAGAGCCTGGCACAACACACATTCCCAGCAGAGAGTTGTGATTTGTTTCTAACATTGGCAGAGCTGGGTCTGGCGTTTCTGTGCCCACGTGGCTGGCTTCATGGTAAGCATCGGCCCAAGGAGGCTGGGATGCTGACCTCAGGGGCCAGCTGTCTTGCCACTTGGACTCACATTCTGCCTTCCTGCCTAGACCATGGGATTTCATTCTTATCGTTTGTTTTCCTCACATAAGAAAAAATAAACCAGTGGTCCTCAACTGGGGCAATTTTGCCATGTCTCCCACCCCCAGGAGACATTTGGCAATGTTTGTAGACGTTTTTGGCCATCACAACCGGAGTAAGGGTGCCACTGGCATTGGTGGGCAAAGGCCAGGAGTGCCGCAGATCACCCTGCGATGAACAGGACGGCCCCACAGCAAAAACCATGCAGCCCCACCGGCTGACAGTGCTGAGGTGGAAAACCCTGAACTAGACCAAACGGGTCATTTGGTTTCATCTGTGTCCAGAATATATAATACAAGAACATTTTTTTCTTAAGTAGGGGAATAAGTGGTTGGAGGTAACCATGTAAAAAATACATTTGTGGACAAATCCTTTGAAAAGGACAATAAGAATTGTTATCAAGAGAGTAAGATCTCAGATTATTTTTCTTGTATTTTAAATCTTCCTCTAATGTTATTCGGGCAACAAACAAAGAAAAAAAAATCATTCTGGGATGTGGCACAAGATTCAGCTGGTAATTTAAACAAGCAAATCAGCACTTAAAGACTCAACAACCTTCAAACCCTATTCACCCAATGAGCCAATTTGTCCACACCCAGTGCACTTTGAAAACACCTAAGATAGAATCAAAGTGAGCAAAATCAGCCTTGGGAGGGGTGAGAAAACCATCCACGTTAAAATAATTTAAGTAGGGCTTTTACATTCATTTAATTTTTACTTCACTGTTCATTAAACCAGAAAATGACAGCAATTGTCATGACTGGTTAGGTCAGTGGAGACAAAAAATTTCTGGTATGACTGGTTGTTTCTTTAAGTTATTATTATTATTATTTTTTGCCAGAAACTATTTTGACCTGCCAAGTCATTAACAACTTCCAAGCCAATCTGTGTGTACAAATAGAGCCAAGGCAGAACAGTGGGGCACAGAGAAAAAAGCAGGCACTTAAAATATCTTTTACATTATTATAGGATCTATAGCTTCCATCATAATGAAGGAAAAAATATGACATTTATAATGAAATGAAGTGGCTGAACATCAGACGATGTAATTAAAATGAGGAGGAAAAAGACCCCAATACGTAACCCTAAAGGTTCATCACGGCAAGATGGGTAAAGTCCTATTCATTTGAGGCCAGAGAACGGCATAGATCCAAAAATACTGTACTATTAAAGAATGAGTTACTCACCATATTTCTTGTGAGCCGAACATGTGAGATACAATAAATGCTTTTAGTCACTGTCAGCACAGTGGAGATAATTTGCATATGATTTACATATAATCTTTTTGCAGGCAGACTATGGCGTTCACAAGTCTAATCTTTTTTTTTTTTTTCAAAGAGAACGAGCCATTGACTAATGGATTTCTTTCAGATAATGTTAGAGTTTTCCAGCTTTTGTTGTTCCTGCCTCTAACCACTGAATATTAGCAAGCTCATAAATTGTCCTTTTGATTTACATATTAACACTCTGATCAAGACAAGAAAGCATGACAATCTAACCTTTGAAATGGTTATATAGTATGGGGTTGGGCTTAGTTCCCTGGGAGAAATGCCAAAGTTATAAAATTATAAACTACATTATTTATGAAAGAGAAATGTGTCCTGACAAATTAGTTTAAAGGCAGAATTCTGTAATGGGTACAGCTTATTTGATCTGCCCATTCTTCCCTGTGTAGTCTTGCTGTACTAATCTGTTCATTTACTCACGAATACATTTATGCTGCACTCCACAAATGATTCTAGGAAGCACACACACATTCATAAAATACACACACACAGAGAATAGTTGAGATGACAAAGAATTAAGCCAGGGAGACACTATCACACAAAATTCAAGCCATGCCGAGCTACAATTCCCAGAGTGAGCTATAAATTTGGTGCCAAGCTTCTTAGCAGCCAAAGCAAAAAGTGCACCCCAATTATTGCAAGGTTCACAGAAAACAAAATTTTTCAGAAGTAGAGCATTTCTTGACTGTGAGACTTGGAAAATTTTTTTATTTTTTAAGTATTTTTATTTATTTATTTTATTATTATTATTTTTTGAGACGGAGTCTTGCTCTGTCGCCCAGGCTGGGGTGCAGTGGCGCGATCTTGGCTCACTGCAACCTCCACCTTCTGGGTTCACGCCATTCTCCTGCTTCAGCCTCCCGAGTAGCTGGGACTACAGGCGCCCGCCACCACGCCCGGCTGAGACTTGGAAAATTTTCTATTGTGTCTCATGACAGCAAGTTCTCAAAGGATTTGTTAAATAACAGTAAATTTTGTTTTCTGTTTCATTACTTTCTGCACTTATCCATATCATTTTTGAAATATGTGAATAGAACACAATTTTGAAAAAACACTACCCTAAAGAAACTCATATTACGGGCATAAGGAAACACGCATAAAGACATTTGTACAGCATTGTTTTATTACAGACTAGATTTTCATCAGTAGAAGAATGGCTCCCAGCATGCACAATATGACAAAACCCCATCTCTAATTTAAAAATATATAAAAATTAGCTGAGCATGGTGGTGCATCCCTATAGTCCTAGCTACTAGCGGGGCTGAGGCAGGAGCATCACCTGAGCCTTGGGAGGTCGAGGCTGCAGTGAGCCTTGATAACGCCACTGCACTCCAGCCTGGGCAGTAGAGCAAGATCCTGGCTCAAAAAAAAAAAAAAAATAGAGCGAGAATAGCTCTATAAATTTTGATATATCCATACATTGGGATATAATATGGCAGGTTAAAATAAACAAATTAGACCTGTATAGATAAATCTCAAAAACATTAAATAAAAAGTGAAATCACCTTTGCAAAAATTATAACAGTAAGAAAATAGGTCAGTGAAGGAGATTATATAACAAAAATATATACATATTTTTACATATGTATACATCCACATATGATTAACAAAAATATATAAACATGGATAAAAAGGATACATAACTTCAGGATAGCGATTCTCTCCAGGGCAGCAAAGAGAGGAATCTGGTGGCAGCCACATTGTGAATGCCAGATGGGAATGCAGAGCCGCAGAGACCCTCCACCAGATCTGTGATATTATGAAATATATACTTGGTCCCTATTTTCTGATAAAAGCTCCTAAAACCCTTGGAATTTCCAGTGACAAGAGTGGCTTTTGGCCGGGCGTGGTGGCTCATGCCTGTAATCCCAGCACTTTGGGAGGCCGAGACAGGCTGATCACCTGAGGTCGGGAGTTCAAGACCAACCTGACCAACATGGAGAAACCCTGTCTCTACTAAAAAAAAAAAAATTAGCTAGGTGTGGTGGCGCATGCCTGTAATCTCAGCTCCTCGGGAGGCTGAGGCAGGAGAATCACTTGAACCCGGGAGGTGGAGGTTGTGGTGAGCCAAGATCCTGCCCTTGCACACCAGCCTGGGCAACAAAAGTGATAACTCTGTCTCAAAAAAAAAAAAAAAAAAAAAAAAAGAATGTCTTTTGTATGCTAATGAGATGACTGGTAGCTAGGGGCCTGTAGATAGCTTCAGAGTGGGGACTGGTCAATGGAAAGACCAAGGCATGATTAGAAGGTTGAGACTTTCAGCCCCATCCCCCAATCTCCAGGGAGGGGAGAGGGGCTAAAGGTTAAGTTGATCACCAATGGCCAATGATTCAATCAGTCATGTCCACATAATGACAGCTCATAAAAACCCCTAAAGGACTGGGTTTGGGCAGCTTCTGGGTTGCAGAACACATGAAGGTTCCTGGAGGATGGTGCCCCAAGAAAGGGCATGGAAGCTTCAGGGCCCTTCTCCCATACTTTACCCTATGCATCTCTCCATCTGGCTGTTCATGTGTATCCTTTGTAATAGCCTTCATAATAAATAGGCAATGGTAAGTAAAGTATTTCCTAAGTTCTGTGAGCCACTTTACCAAATTAGTCAAATACGAGGAGGAGCCACTGGAACCCCAATTTATAGCTGCGTGTACAGAAGCACGGGTCACAGATGAGCCTTATGATTGGCATCTGAAACAGGGGTGGGGGGGTGGGGAGGGCGGCAGCAGTCTTACGGAACTGAGCCTTTAACCTGTGGCATCTGAGGCTATCTCCAAGGAGGTAATGTCAGAACTGAATTGAATTGAATTACAGGATACCCAGCTGGTGTCCACTCTAGAATTGTTTGGTGTCTGGGAAAAAAAACCCACACATCTTGTATCAGGACTATTGTGTTGAGTGGTGTGTGAGATTAGGAAAACTATCAAATATTTTAATATGAAACACCACCAAACATCTTGGTTGGGATTTTCCCCCCATCTCTAAGATTATCTGTAAGACTTTCTTTAAACAAAAATAGGAAACAAATATGGCAAACCAATTAACAGTCTAATCTTGGTTGTGGGCACTTGGATGTCTCTTATTCTTTCTGTTAACTTTTCAGTGTATTGAATCATTTAATATTTAAACATAAAAAATTAAAATAATAAAAGGGAAGTTTGAGGACAGATTTTAAAGGATCTAGAAGACCATAAAGTTGCAACCTTTACTCTCAAAGCAATAAGGCTGTTTGATCAAGGCAAAGCCTTGTCAGAGCTGTTCTGGAGAAAGATGACTCTCCCAGCCACATACAATAGATACACAGAAGAGTTGGAAGCAAAGAGGTGTATTAGGAAGTTGTTGTGAAATTTCTATTATAAGAAATATGGTGCAACCTATATTACTTGGAAAATATACAAGTATTTGCTTAAAATATATAAGCAAATCTCTTGCTTTTAAATTCCTGTGATACATAATTAACTCCATCTCTGTACTTGAAAGTCATACTCTGAAAAGTTGTCCTATAGGGATTATTGGAGCCCTCACTGTCCCATCTCACCATCAGGCTCAACGTTTTTTCTGACTCAACTGTAGATTTGTGGAAAATATTTTGATTAATATGAAGAGTGAATGAGAAAAACTGAGACTGGGGGTGGGGAGGGAATCAGCAATCAAAAAAGATTATTGCTTCTATTAAGAATACCCTAAGGGGAGCAACATAAAATTAAAACTGAAAGCAGATTTTGTGCAAATCACATGCTAATTCACTGGTGGCCCATCTATTTTAAGTACTGGCTTAGTTACATGTGATTAACATGAGCACATCAAATCTAAGAAGGCACACAACACAACTCACAGTCCTCACAGCAACGCACCGTGTTTATCCCGCTGAGGGATCATTCCAAAGCATGTAGTTACATTTTTCTCGAGAGTAAATTCACCTATAGGAGAAGCTGAAGACCCACACTTGCTCCCTAGCCATAACTTGTTAACTTGTTGCATGATCTGTGCATGCCCCAGGAATTTCCCACAAATCAGTACATTGTGACTGATTCAGAGCACTTTCCATTCTAGTTATAACTCTGTCTACGTTGGGTATATGTCTATGGACATTTCTGCTTTCACACTGTAGGGCTGGCTACCAAGTGCTGCTTAAAAACAAAACAAAACACTCTCAGAATTGTGTTGACTGACTCATCTATGTATTTGTGCTATCTAACCTAGGGGTGGAGTGGTGCTTATAATCTTGTATTCATGTGTAAACTATCTCTTCTCAGTCCCCACGATGCTGTTTCAGACTTTGGCAGTCACCTTAAGTCCCTCTCACTTTCTGGCTTCCCTTTCCACTTTAAGAACGTGAGCCCTCCTGGACCTGAAGCAATGCCTGTGGTTCACATGGATCGCCCTTGCTTGTCCTATGTGGATTTCCTCATCTTCTTCCACTTGGGGGAAATTTAGTTTGAGTGTGGCTCCTGCCCTGTGCTAAGGGATGGAACAGGTGACCCACATGTGGCTCTTCAGCACCCAGCAATGATTGGATCAGAGGTGATCACATGTCCCAGGGGCTGACCAATCACAGTAAGACAAATCCCTGGCCAGGATGATTGGTTCGAAGATGAGATTAAGACCCCAGTCAGTGGCATCCAGGTCAATGCCAAAATTTGCACCTGACCTCCAGGAGGAAACCTCCTTTTTCTTTCCTTGTGCTGGATCCTAAGAGGATGAGCCAGGGACTAAGCAGTGGCCCCTGAGAATTGGAACCAATGAAACAGAGAGGAAAAGAAACCAAGATCTGATGGCGCTGTTTGAATTCCTAGATACATGCCTCGCTGAAACCAGCCCTGCCCTTGGCCTTTCCATGAACCAGTGACTGCCCTCTTTGTTTCAGTCAATCTGAGCAGGGTTTTCTGTCACCTGCTATTGGGAAGTCCTGACTAAACCAGTGCCCTGTTCTGTTCTCCAAAGCAGCCTCTGCATTACTTCTCCAGGCTATAGGCAGACCTTGTCCTCACACCCTCCACAGATGGCCTGCCTCTTATGTCACTGAGAAAAGAGAAGCCATCAGGGACATAGCCCCCAGCTTCTCTCTTCTGACTTCTCATCTATCTGCACCTCCGCCACTGTTGCAATATCAGAAAAGGCGTCCTGTCCAAGGAAAGCCTGCCATCTCTGCTCCTGCCCCGCCTGCCTGCCCTCCTCTTACACCTAGCTTTATCAGTTACTCCCTTTTCTTTGTGTCACTTCAGTCTCTCCTGCCGCATGGCTCTTGATCTTCAGCACATGAACTTACATGTCTCTCACTGTCAGAAGAAGAAAAAGGCCCAGCGCGGTGGTTCACACCCATAATCTCAGCACTTTGGGAGGCCAAGGCAGGCGGATTGCTTTGAGCCCAGGAGTTCTAGACCAGGCTGGGAAACATAGTGAGACCATGCCTCTAAAAAATAAAAACAAAAATTTGCTGGGCATGGTGGCATACGCCTGTAGTCCTAGCTATTCAGGATGCTGAAGTGGGAGGGTCTCTTGAGCCCAGGAAGCTGAGGCTGCAGTGAGCTATGCTTGTGCCACTACACTCCAGCCTGGATGACAGAGTGAGATCCTATCTCTAAAATAAATAAAAATAAAATAGAAGAAAGGGAGGAACGGAGGGCAGAAAAAACAACTTTTCTTCTTCCAGAAAATCAATCTCTCATTCTTTTATTTTCTTTGCCTCAGAACATGTTTTGTTCAAACATCTCCTGTCCTCGCTCTACTCTCCCATCATTCACGGCAATTAGGATGCTGCCCCTCCGCATCCTAATTGGAGAACTCCGGAATCTGCCAAGTGCAGTGGCCTACTTTCAGCATTTCACTCCTCTTTCACAATTGGTTCTGCTGATTTATCCTCAGCATCCGTGAGGGCTCCCTCATGGATCTTATGCTCCTTTTCAGTGGTCCTTCCACCCCTTTCCATCCCTGAACCCAACCAGTTTTTTTGGATGACAAAACTTGTTGAAAATGTGACAAAGTCCACAGTTTGTTTCCCTAGAAACATGTACTTTGCATATCACTGTTCAAGTCTCTTAGTAACAAACTGCACAATACAGTACGGCAGTTTAAGTAGAAGGGGCTTTGCTCAGAGGACAGATAGCTCACACAATGGTGGGGAGCCTGCAGCCCTACAGTAGAACTGGTCTGCCTCTGCCCAGCAAGGAAGCTTCCAAATCAAAAGCCACCACCAGCTACTGGCACAAAAGTGATCCACCTCCACCAGGATCTCTGCCAGCAAAACGGGAGCCCCACACCCAACTCTTCTCTCCTCCTGTGTAACTCCATCCCAGATCAAATCTCGCCTGAGGTTCACCGTCTCCAGGTGACCCTGTTTCTAATCAACGTCTCGCACAAACTCATCTTACTGGCAGAATCTAAACCTTGTCCAGAGTCCCAGCTTCAAAGGGGGTGGGAATGTAGTTTCCAACTTTCCAACTTCTGCACTCTAGGAAGGGCTGGAATAAGAGCTACTAACCCATCTACTGTATCACCACCTACCCACAAACACAGAATCCAGGGACTGAAGTTCAAGGATCACGTTTTAAAGGTTAATGCTCCTAAGTGCTTTAGTAAGGATTTCTGTTGTTACAAGTGTTGAAAATTACACTTCAAATCACCTATAGTAGGAAAGGGAATTAATTGGCTCAGATAGTCAAAAAGTTCAAGAGCAGAGCTTGGTCACATTCATGTCAGGTGAGCGTGGGCATCAGGATCTGCTTGCCACTCCCTGACTCTCTTTCCAGCTCTCCACTCTGTTTGCCACCGCTTTTCTCTCAGGCAGGATCTCCCTGCAGGGACTGGGGGCCAAGAGCTACCAAAAGGCGGAGGCTCAATGCTGCGAAGGCAAATCAAGACTCTGTTATAGGCTGGGTGCGGTGGCTCACACTGTCATCCCAGCACTTTGGGAGGCCAAGGCAGGAGGTTCACTTGAGGCCAGGAGTTCAAGAGCAGCCTGGGCAACACAGGGAGATCCTGTTTCTACCAAAAAGAAAAAAAGACCATCCATTATACCAGAATACTCACAACAAGTAGTGTGATTTCAGCTACTGCCTTGACTTACCCCTTGACTTATTGGAGATAAATCTTACTTTGATTATTTCCATTCAGTGAAACAGAAATTTAAGGTCACCTGAAGACATGAACCAGCTGAAAGGAAATTTATAGAAGGAGAGGCATTCTCTTTTTATTCCTCATCCATTCCTCCAGAGTGGTAAACAATATTCTGAAGTGAATCACATTCCTTCTGTTTTTCCACTGAGAATGGAATTGTTTACTGTTGAATTATCCAGCTCACTTTGTCAGAATGATGGGCCAGAGACACTTCTGTCCACAGAAGATTTTTTAAAACATATATACATATTATTGCTTCCCCAGGAACAGAACTGTGAATCCTTATGACCTCCAAATCAGATGATTCCATTAGTCTTTCATCTCATGTAAGGAAAGCTCACAAGCCAACATGCCCTAATTAACTAATTTTCCTTCCAATATTTGCTTTTCATTCAAAATTTTTCCTGTTTCAATTAATCACCTTCTACCCTTTACTCAAATTAGAAACTTCGGAGTCATCTGCCATTTCTCTCTCTCTCTCTCTCTCTCCTTTCATACGAAGTTCTTTGTCAAGTACTGTTACCAGCTTCTAATCTCTCTCAAATCTGTATCTTCCCCTCCTCCTCTCTACCTGCCTTAATTCACAAGGCCTGGAGGTGCAGCAAAAGCTTGAGAACAGGTTTCTCCCCTGCAGTCTGGCCCTTCTGCATTCCACCCCTTGCTGGAAAAGGGAAGCAGACACATAACCGACTGTAGAACCGCCCCTCGCTCCCCATGGAATCTTGAAAAAAGTCATTTCTCCTCCTTGGACTTGAGTTTCTTCATTTGTAAAATAAAAGAGTTGGGAGACTTAATGTCTGAGGCCCTTGTCAGCTCAAAACTCCTGGAATTCTAGTTCCAACAATTCTGCCCTACCCATCTCACTGGGTTATTGTGAAAATCAAGAGGTAATATGCATGAGCCTGCTGGAAACCTCCGACTTATTCGGTTTTAAATCTCTAGGCGTGTGATTAATTACCCTTAATTCATCACTGTCATCTCCACCTGGTGCTAAAGGTATGATAATAGCTAACATGTATTGAGCACTTACTGTGTGCCTGGTGTTTTGTGAAGCCTTTTGCACTCGTTATCTTATTCAGTTAACTCACATAAAAAGGGAACTGTGTCATCACTTACCAGGTCTTAGAATGTGGTCTACCTGTTATCAGATAAGCCACATTCGCTGCACTAGATCCCTAGGTGAGCAGAGCTAGGAAGTCAGAGCAGATAAAACAAAAACTGCCAGGAGAATGTCCGTACAGCAGCAGGACCACAGACTGTCAGGGACAAGTGGAGCAGGCACCCTACCTGGTGTTCAGCCTTCAGAAACCAGGTCCCCAGGGGTCGAAACTAGTGCCCCACCCACAAATAACCAAGGACGTAGCCACAAACATCTCGGGCTCCATCAGAGGTCTTTCCGGCCACCTCCTTGGGCTCGGGAAACCAGTTCTCGGCAATTTTATTCCTCCCCGTAAGAGACACAGAATGTGTGCCTCTCCTAATTTCCTTTTTGCTCTCCTTTCTCAGCCCACATTGCTGCTTTTCAGCTAGACTGCCTCTCTCACATTCACGTGTACTCATATTGATTCCCTTGTCTTCACCACTCCCTCTCTCCGTGTCCTCCAATTCCAAATCTTACTCAGGAAATCTCAACCTCAGGAAAAATCCATCTTCCTCTTCCATGTCAGGCTGGGTTCCCCAAAAGCATGGCCAGGTGGGACCCCTGGGCCTGTGTTTTATTCCAGGAGGGCTCCTAGGAGCATCTTGAAAGGGTGAGGAAAAGCAAGAGGAAGGGGGAGAAAGGATGCGGTTTCTGGGGATATCTACCCTCTGCCAGACCCCACGGGCATCCGGAGCAGAGATTCCACCTGAGAGCCTGACCTGCTTTCAGTCCAGGGAGCAGGGCCTCTGTCTCCCCTTTCCAGGCACAGGATGGGATGAGGGCGGCTTGCAGACACACCTAAAGAGGGAGTTCCAGCCAAGAGAAGGTCGCAGAGATGAGTCTGTAGGGGCCAAAGGAAAGCTACCCCTTCACCCTCTGAAGGTTCACTGAAAAATCAACTCACAAAAGGAACATACATTTATTACATACACACAGGGGAGAACCAAAGAGCCATTGCCCCCACCTCCAATGGGGTTCAGAAGCTTATATACCATCTTGAGGTTACAGAAGAATGGGGGCTTGGATTGCGGCAAAACAGGTTATGGGAGCAGGGAGAAGAGGAGGCCTGGCCAGCAAAGGTGGTCTTGTTATATAGGTAAAAGCAGCCTTCAGAGAGAACAAATGGTAAATTTTTTTTTAGACCTCTATTTTTATTTCTTTAGATTCACCTTTTATTTATTTCTTATTTTTTAATGATGTATCAATACATATAATGTACGGCGATCAGAAAAGGGCAATTCGCATATCCATCATCTCAGACATTAATCGTTTCTCTGTGTTGGAACATTCAGTATCATCCTTCTAGCTATTTGAAACTATCTGATGTATTATTGCGAACTATAGTAACCCTACAGTGCTACAGAACCCTAGAGCTATTCCTCCTGTTTGGCTATAATTTTGTAACCTTTAACAAATCTTTTCCTGTTCTCCCTTCCCCCTAGGCTGCCCAGTCTCTAGTGTCCTCTATTCTACTTCTTACTTCTATGAGATCAACTTTTTTGGCTTCTACACATGAGTGAGAACATGCAGTGTTCAACTGTCAGCCTCTCAGTTCATTGTTCTTAGATGCAGACAAGGAAAGGCCTCAGAGAAACCAGGATGGCCTCAAGCCGGGTTTTCTCTACAGATGCAAATCTCCCTCACAAAAGGCAGCTTTGCAAGGCTAGTTCTGTTCACTGGTCCTCCGAACGGCCATCTCAAAATACGCCAAAGGATATTTTGGGGTGAAATGTTTTGTTTCCTTCAAGTTATTATTAGCACCAGCACCTGAGGCTCCCTGGAGACCTGGGCAGGGCTCCCCTAGTGTCTGTAGCAGAATTCCTCCTTCCTTCCATTCCATTGCCTTCACTGTTTTCTCTTTTATGTAATGACCTTGGTAGCAAGGGTGGAGAAATTATTTTTAAAGCTGGCATCAGACTTGCTACTAGGGAAACACCTGTTTAGGGAAACACTTGAATTGTCCTGTTATCTGGGCAGGTTGAGAGCAGAGGCTTTAGGGAGATGAGGAAACAAAGTGAAAACTACAAGCAGGTGGTGCTCAGAAAAAGAAACCCAAACGGCCAGAAAATATAAAAAAAATGCTCAGTCTAAAAGCTAAAAGCTGGCTGGCACAGAGAAGAAAAGGCCCACTCACTTGTATCAAGGTGGCTTGGAGTTTGTGGTGAAATATATGCTCCAGAGCTCCTCTGAACCCACAGTTTTGCTCAACTGAATTGCCCACTCCTGTGGTTTGAGTATTGTCCCCTCCAAAACTCATGTTGAAGCTTCATCCCCAACATGGCACTATTCAGAGGTAGATTGGCAGAGCCCTCATGATGGCTTAGTCCATTCATGGATTCATGGATTGATGGGTTAATGGATTGATGGGTTATTGTGGGAGTGGGACTGATGGCTTTAGAAGAAGAAGAAGAGAGACCTGAGCTAGCACGTGGGCACAATCAGCCCCCTGGCCATGTGAGGCCCTGTGCCACCTCAGGACTCCGCAGAGAATCCTCACCAGCAAGGTCCTCACCAGATGTGGCGCCTTGACCTTTGACTTCTCAGCCCCCATAACTGTAAGAAATAAATTTATTTTCTTTATAAATGACCCAGTTTCTGATATTCTGTTTTAAGCAACAGAAAATGGACTCAGACATCCACCATTTGAAGGACTACATTTAAATTCAAAGGACCAGGTTGTCATTTCTATTGTTTTCTGATTTTTTAAAGTGAAAAATTTATTAAACCTGTATACTTAAGTTTGTAATTGAATTTCATACTAGGATCCACTGAGATTCATTATGTTATTCATTGGTGCTATTGCTGCTATTATTTAACAGCTACTGAGAGAGGGAGGAATAGAAAGTCATTTTCTTCTGATGTAAAACGGGGAGAATAACTGAAATGACTGACTAAAGTCTGGAGTTTCCCTAAAAGGTGAGTGAATCTCACATGAGCTTGGAGACCTCACGACATTGAGAAGGGCAGGGCCCTCCCAAGCTTTTCCTGTCATGGCGCTCATAGAAAATGACAATATTTATACAGCACAGTGGGGATCTGGGGACAACCACATGGGACTTGGTAAACCACATTACATTTTCTTCATATTATATCATAATTGTGTCAAGAAAAATAAGTATCCAGGGAAATACTTAATATTAACTTTCTTAAAATTTTTCAATAAAATCTTTTTGAGAACTTTACTGAGAAATGTGTGCTTGCTGTCTTGGGCGTAGCTTGTCTCTTGGGTTTTGAGCCAAAAGTGGCTCTGCATTTTTTTTCTAACTCTCCATAGTCGCCATCCAGGAGAAAACGTGTTCACGCGAATGGGTGATAAGTTGGAAACCATCTTGCAAATCTTCCAAACATTTATAACACTTGAAATTAGATTTAAAGCATCTAACAACACTTTCTTTTCTTTCATGATGAAAGGTCTTACGATAGTGGCAAATAGATTTTGACTCCAATTGGACTTTTCGGCATCAAACATTTTGCAATGAAAAAGCTCTCCCTTTTTCATGTTTATCTTACTTGCTTTAGAGCAGTTATTTGAGGACAGAGACTCCACTCAAAGTGCCCATCAGCCAGAAACAGGCAAGCCTGATGAATGGGAAGGCAGAGATTGGGGCCTGGCCCACCTGGCACTCCCACCCCAAAAAAAGCTACACATTGAGCCACGGAAATCTGCTCCTTGGACATTTCCAACATAAACTCCACCAGCAGCTCCACCTGCTTGTCCACTAAATAAGGAGCAGGTGGCTGAAGTCCATCTCCAGGTGCTGGGTCACCTTGGTTGCCCCTCCTAATGCTGCAGGGAGTCCCAGTGTTCCTCATCCGTGCTCAGTCCTGGGGGTGCCATGGGACAGTGTTGGGTCCTCCACCTCCTTTCCAGCCAGTATCAGAGGAACGCCAAGCTAGCATGCTGGCCAGCCCATCCAGGCCCTGCCAGGCTGCCCTGAAGGCTGAGATCAGTTCCTCAAAGCACGCCTCTGAGGAGTATCCAGTGAAAGCCATAAGCCGGGAGGGGAAAAGGATCTCTTCAGGGAGACAAAGTTTCATGAAATAGCTGGGAAACAAGTGTAGCTGGCAGAGCAATTGGACTTACAAGCTATAAGAACATACTATCAATTTTTACTTCTTTATCTATAGAAAATACAATGAAAATGATTTTTTTAAAATACTTTATGTGGACCTGATAAAGTTAAGCCTTTCTTTTCACTGTATTCTGCAATACTGCAATTCATTTCTGACGTTGGCCACTCAGGTTAGCATAGATTCCATGAGGTGAAGGGAACAAGAATGTCCTCATTTCAGATGGCAGCCACATATTCAGGGATCCCAGGTCACTTGCACAATTTGGGGGTTCCCATGACCCCCTTAGGTTTGATAATTTATTATAACCACTCAGAGAACTTAGGAAAGTGCTAAACTTACTGTTACAATTATTATAAAGGATACAACTCAGGGCCAGTCAAATGCAGAAACACATGGGGCAAGGTCTGGGAGGGTCCTGAACACAGAGCTTCATGCTCTCTGTCCTTGCAATTGGGACATGTCACCCTCTTGGCACATCAATGTGTTCACCAACCAAGAAGCTCATCCAAGAAGCCCCAGCGTCCAGAGATTCTATTAGGGTTTAATTCCATGAATCACTGGCCATGTACTTGAACTCAATCTCCAGCCCTCTTCCCCATTCTGGAATCCAGGAGTCAGGAAGCCATGGCTCAGAGCCCCAACATTTTAATCACAGAGTTGGTATTTCTGGTGTGACTAGCCCCAATCCTAAATCATCTCATTAGCATAAACTCAGGTGTGGTCCAGGAGCCCCCATGAATACTAAAGACAAGTTTATCACTCAGGAATTTCCAAGGATTTAGAGGTTATCTCCCAGGAAGAGGAACAAAGACCAGACAAATTACTTATTCTACAAAAATCCCAAAGAACACCAGTTCATCACAACATGATTCTCAAAACAAATTTCCCCCAAAAGCAAGAATTGTATGGATTTTCCCCCAAGGAAAAATAAATGAATTATTGGGAAGATAATGTTGGACTAAAGGTCAGTATGAAGAAAGGCAGTTAAGAGAATAAAAAATAATGATGTTAATGAGAAGGAAAGATTACAACCAAAAGTCTGAAAAGAAATGATCAATTAAAAGATGCAAGTCCTTGGGCGGGTAGCACCATAGACCATCTGCAAGAGTGCAGCCAAGTACAGTGTCATCTTTTATTGCTATTTAAAGACATACAGGTTGGGATATCAATCTTGGTGGACCATCACTCCTTGAACCAAATGTTGAGCTTAGACTTACCAATGGATGGGGCACTCCCCTTAGGAGAGAAGAAATCCACCTGACATCTACCAGGCAGCCACTATTATTGGTTGTAGGCATGCATCAGACCTGGTGGTGCATTTCTGAAAGACTGAGAAAACAAGATGTGATGCGAGTCTTCTGAAATGCAGTCCCATGGGCAAAAGAAAGAATTAGAAGCTTGTTAAGAAACACATTACCATCTGGAAAGAAGTACCAGACATATATCTGTGAGAAATTGGTGTCTTCTGGGAAACACTGAGGTGCCAGCAGCTGACAGGGAAAGATAAAATAATGATCACTGTATTCTTCCTGCCAACTTGGGAGATCTTCTTGATGAAGAAAGATAAGAGGTAAAAATGTCAGGCATGCAGGCCTTCGCTTTCTTCAAAGTGAGAAGTTTGTAAAATAACCCTGAATACAAGTGAGTTTTTTCCATGCTCATTTCACAAAAAGTATGTAAAATTCTCTACAAAAAGGAATATACAATTTTCCTAAAGTCTGAGATCTTGTGTCTGCCTCATACATTCTTCACTAAATATTAATTGCGTCCAAATGTCTGGACACTTGGTATCTGTAGATAACTGTCTTTTTCAAGAAGAAATACAAAACAGAAAACCTTCCTTTCTCTAAGAGAAGAGGAAAAATATTATTGTTAAAACTTTTAACAAATACATCAATATTTCATCCATTCTAAGATGCACATTTTCACAATTTTACATCTCTGAAATTGGGTGCATCTTATAATTGGCAGCCTTTTTTTGTGACACATGAAAGAAGAGCGCATCTATAGTACCTTAAATTGAATGAAATGTGAGCAATTGCTTAAAATAATGTTGTTAGACAAAGTGTTTAAAGTTTAAAGAAACCCACTGTCCTGAAGAACTTAAGTACTCTTCAGGAATACGACAGGAATTAGGTATCCAACTTCTGGAATTGTTAGAGGAAACTAAGAACTGCTTCAGTCATGTGAATCTATCACTTTGAGATATCATATGTTTCTCCTTCAATCTCTTAAAGTAGTTAATAATATTTACAGGGATTTCATTTTAACAGGAAGCCATATTTGTATTCCTGGAATAAACCCAACGTAATCGTGATGTATGGTTGATTTTACAGACTACTGGATTCAGTTTTTTCTAATAGTTTATATAGAAATGTTGAATTTCACAGTACAGATATGTCTATAATTTTTAATAATTATATAAATTTCTATAAATTCTATAAATTTCTATAAATTTGGAATTGACTGATCACTAGATTTTGCTGAAACATTAGTTCTGCTATCTGGTTTTACTGCTTTGCTTTGTTTTGTTTTGTCTGGAGCGGGAGAGAAAGAGTTTAACTACCAGTTCACTGTCTCTCATAGTTCTAGCACTCTTTAGGTTATCTATTTCTTCTCAAGTCACTTTTGGTTTTGTGTATATATATATATATATATATATATAAATAAAATATATATTCTCATATATATAATATATAATATATATTCTCATATATATGATATATATATTCTCATATATATAATATATGATATATATATTCTCATATATAATATATATGATATATATTCTCATATATAATATATATGATATATATATTCTCATATATAATATACATTATATATTCTCATATATATGATATACATATTCTCATATATATCATACGTATGATACATATTCTCATATATATCATACGTATGATATATATATTCTCATATATATCATACGTATGATATATATATTCTCATATATATCATACGTATGATATATATATTCTCATATATATCATACGTATGATATATATATTCTCATATATATCATACGTATGATATATATATTCTCATATATATCATACGTATGATATATATATTCTCATATATATCATACGTATGATATATATATTCTCATATATATCATACGTATGATATATATATTCTCATATATATCATACGTATGATATATATTCTCATATATATCATACGTATGATATATATTCTCATATATATCATACGTATGATATATATATTCTCATATATATCATACGTATGATATATATATTTCATATATATCATACGTATGATATATATTCTCATATATATCATACGTATGATATATATATTCTCATATATATCATACGTATGATATATATATTCTCATATATATCATATATATGAGATATATTCTCATATATATATCATATATATGAGATATATTCTCATGTATCTCATATATATGAGATATATATTCTCATGTATCTCATATATATGAGATATATATTCTCATGTATCTCATATATATGAGATATATATTCTCATGTATCTCATATATATGAGATATATATTCTCATGTATCTCATATATATGAGATATATATTCTCATGTATCTCATATATATGAGATATATATTCTCATGTATCTCATATATATGAGATATATATTCTCATGTATCTCATATATATGAGATATATATTCTCATGTATCTCATATATATGAGATATATATTCTCATGTATCTCATATATATGAGATATATATTCTCATGTATCTCATATATATGAGATATATATTCTCATGTATCCATATATATGAGATATATATTCTCATGTATCCATATATATGAGATATATATTCTCATGTATCTCATATATATGAGATATATATTCTCATGTATCTCATATATATGAGATATATATTCTCATGTATCTCATATATATGAGATATATATTCTCATGTATCTCATACATATGAGATATATATTCTCATGTATCTCATACATATGAGATATATATTCTCATGTATCTCATATATATGAGATATATATTCTCATGTATCTCATATATATGAGATATATATTCTCATGTATCTCATATATATGATATATATATTCCATATATCTCATATATATTATATATTCTCATATATCTCATATATATGATATATATTCTCATATATAATATGTATGATATATATATTCTCATATATATTATGTATGATATATATATTCTCATATATATAATATATTATATATTCTCATATATAATGTATTATATATATTCTCATATATAATATATTATATATGTTCTCATATATAATATATTATATATGTTCTCATATATTATATATATTCTCATATATAATATATAATATATATTCTCATATATAAGATATATTCTCATATATATAATATATAATATATATATTCTCATATATATAATATATATACTCTCATATATAATATATATATGCTCATATATTCTTATGTTTTATATACACACACACACATGAATTTGTATATTCTACCTTAGTTTTAAAAATCTATTGTCATAATAGGCCAGACATGGTGGTTCATACCTGTAATCCTAGCATTTTGGGAGGCCGAGGCAGGAAATTGCTTGATCCCAGGAATTTGAGACAAGCCTGGACAACGTGGTGAAAACCCATCTCTACAAAAAATAAAATAATTAGCTGGGCATGGTGGTGTGGGCCTGTAGTCCCAGCTAATTGGGAGGCTGAGGCAGGAGACTCGCTTAAGCCCAAGGGGTCCAGGCTGTGGTGAGCCATGATCATGCCACTGCGCTCCAGACTGGGCAACAGAGCTAGACCCTGTCTCAAAAAAAAATTCTTGCCATAATATTTATAACATTCTTTCATTATACTTTTTATCTCTACTGCAACTGTAGTTATGCCCATCTAATTTTGGACCATACCTTTTATCTTTTCTTTTTTCTCTTTAAAAATAAGTTAGATGGTTTTCAAAAAATTTTTATCTTTGTTGATCTACTTTAGGGTATCTTTGTTTTCTGTATTATTGCTTTCTGCTCTTATTAATATTAATTCTCTTTTCTCTTTCTTTTTTTTTTTTTTTTGAGATGGAGTTTCATTCTTGTTGCCCAGGCTGGAGCACAATGGCCTGACCTCAGCTCACTGCAACCTCCGCCTCCTGGGTTCAAGCGACTCTCTTGCCTCAGCCTCCCAAGTAGCTGGGATTTACAGGCCTCAGCCACCATGCCCAGCTAATTTTGGATTTTTAGTAGAGACGGGGTTTCACCATGTGGGTCAGGTTGGTCTCGAAATCTTGACCTCAAGTGATCCACCCGCCTCAGCCTCCAAAAGTGATGGGATTACAGGTGTGAGCCGCCACACCTGGCCAGTTCTTAATTAAAATTCCTATGTGTTTATTCTTTTCTTCTGTTCTTAACTTCTTACATTTAATTAAAATGAATTCTCAGTTTGTTAATCCTCAGCTCCTTATCTTTTATAACCTATTTGAAGCTATAAAATTTCTCCTAAGTACAGATTTGGTTCTATTTCATGTCTTAATATAGACCCTTTTCATAATTATGCACATCTAATTGTTTTTTAATATCCTTACTCATTTATTCTCTGATCCATGAGCTATTGAAAGGTGCATTTTTCAAATGTCCAAATGTATGGAGTGATTTTAATTATCTTTTTAATACTAATTTCTACCGCAGGCGTGTTGTGGTAAGAGAACACATTCTGTGAAGAACTATTTTTTGAAATGTGTCAAGACTTACTTCATGGTCTAGGATGTAATCAACATTCACAAATGTTTCATTTGCTTTTGAAAAGAACGTGGATTCTCTAACTGTTTGGTCCAGGTTTATAATATGTGGCCAAAGGTGTTGCTCAAATCTCTTTATCCTGACTGATTTTCTGTGCTTGACCATCAGCTACCAAAAAAGGTCTAGGAAACAGTCCTTGCCGCCCTACTGTGGATGTGTCCACCTCCCCTTGTGGTTCTCAGCCCATTCTTGGACCACGGAATGGAAAGCTGTCGGCCTCCAGGGATCAGTAGCTACATCTGATGGTTTCCGGCCTCCCTTCTTTGAGAGGCTTCCCTACCTGTTACACATAGAAAATGAAAACATACCACCAAAACCAAAATAAACAAAAATCAGAAAGCAACTCTTTAGAAAGACTCCAGTGGCCCTAATGTTGCTGCTACCCGACAGTCAGTGCGGATTAGCCGGCCTCATGAGAGATGATAAGGAATGGAGATTTTCTGAGTAAAAGGCTCAGAATTCAGATCAGAGTCAGAATAACAAATGAGCTTTTCAAAAGACAGCTGCCCAAAGCAAACAAGGAATTTTTCACTTGTTTACAAAGTGTGGAGAGAAATATGGGCCTCCCATTGGTCTTTCCACGAGACAGTCACACACACATCACCTCCTCATTATCACCATCATTAGCATAATTTATCAAAGTTGAAAAGACTGGAAATAAAATTGATCCTGGAGAAATAACAACCAACAGAATTCACTTTAAATGCAAAGGAGAAACGAAATTTATTGACTGAATTAAACACAACAGTTAAAATGGCAGTGTTGTAGTTTCATTTTCAGATGTTTGAATGGAACAAGAAAAGTGCTATTAGCCCAAGCTTCTTACATTCATTAAAAGAGTGACTATCAAAAACAGCAACATGCACAATGGTACATATGCACAAAATGGAATTATATCAACAAATATACAAAATACCCAAAATAAAATATTTACAGGTTTAAAAATATAAACATTGATTCCTCTATCCCATTAAACCATTGGAGTGGAGAAAGGAGAAAAGACCCTATTGCTATTTAGAATCCCTTTTTAAAACAAGTTTTTAAAACATAGAATTAGTTCTAGGAGACAATTTTTGATGTTTTTCAGGGGTTTAACATTCTATTATAAAAATAATATCTATAAACCTACTAACAATTTTCCTCCTGTGCACAAAAATAATACTGCCAAAAGCCTGTCCTCAAACACTTGCCTGACTTTCAGGAAAACTAATTATAGAAACGGAGTTTCTCGTTTGGGTTATCTTTGTTACTATTTTCAAATAACCAGCAACTCCCTATATTACACTGAGATACTTTATATAAACAACGTGGGCAAAACCTGAAGCTCACAATGAGCCTGCTAGGTAGCTGGTGTCAAGTACTAATGATAGGAATTGACTTTGCCTACATCGAACGCATTTTCCCTGATATTCCTGATACACCTACCACTATCAGATCCTCCATGTTCCGTAAGCTTTATCCTGGAAGCAATGAAAATGTTAAATACTACTTTGCTAGAGTTTCTTCTCCTTTATTTAGAAATAAATGTGTAGTGGGGACCAATGGTTGTAATGTAGATATTTGAGAAGGTTCATTGATTCCTTCAGGCCACCTGGAGCCATTTCAAGGCAAGTGAACAAGCATTTTCTGCATGTCTACTCCATGCCCCTATGCTATTGAACCAGATATTTTTAGTATTTCTGCTTTAGTTTGCTAAATGATTCAGGTCTGAGAGTGTCTGAGAAGGTATAGTATGTCTCAAGTAACCAGAAACCTAAGCCATATCTTATTTAAAACGTATCTTCTCACATAGAGCAGAAAGTTATTCTACTTGACTATTGAAGCATTTCCAAAATTACCCCATTTTACCAATACCTACCTGACATGGTTCTTGTGAACAGTAAAGATAACAGTGTGAGAAAAGCACACAGCATCCTCTCTGGCACCATAGTAAACATACCGGATATGTTAGTAGAAGTCAATATAAAATACTTATCTTCACGGTGACTGACTTATTGAAGGTCAATAGCTGTTAGTTGAATGAGTTAATGAACCAGAAAATGTAGGACAGGATTCAGTGGCTGTAGACGCAACACAGGACGGACAGCTATTAAAGGAGCCAAGTGCTTATTTCTGAAGTTCAGAATTGCATGGAGGCAAGGGACAACTCATACAGCTGTCATTTAAACAAACACAGATAACAAGTTGGCAAAGATGTGGAGAAACTGGAACCCTTGTGCACCATTGCTAAGTATGTAAACAGATGCAACCAATGTGGAAAGCAGCACAGAAGTTTCTCAAAAAATTAAAAATAATTCTATGTTTAATTAGAATTACCATATGAATGACCCAGTCATTCCACTTCTGGGTATTTATTCAAAAAAACTGAAATCAGGATCTTAAAGAGATATTTTCACTCCCTTGTTCGTTGTAGCATTACTCACAATAGCCAAGATGTGGAAATAATCTAAACGTCTGTCAGTAGATGAAAGGGTTTTTAAAAATGCAGCATATACATATAAGGAAATATTATTCAGCCTGAAAAAAGAAGGAAATCCTGCCATAAGCAACAACATGGCTAAACTTGGGGTACGTTATGCTCGATGAAATAAGCCAGTCACAGAAGGACAAATACTGCGCGTTTCCACTTCTATAAGGGATCTAAAATAGCCAGACTCACAGAAACAGAGAGTAGAATGATGGCTGCCAGGGGCTGATGGGGGAGGAAATGAGGAGCTGCTGTTCAACGGGCACAGAGTTTCAGTTATGCAGGATGCATAGGTTAGAGAGAGTTGCTGTACAACACCGTGGCTATAGTTAACAATACTGTATTGTGTACTTAAAAATTAAAGAAGGTAACCCCAGCATGGTGGCTCATGCCTGTAATCCCAACACTTTGGAGGTGGAGGTGGGCAGATCACTTGAGGTCAGGAGTTTGAGACCAGCCTGGCCAACATGGTGAAACCCTGTCTCTACTAAAAATAACAAAAACTAAGGGGCATGGTGGTACACACTTGTAGTCTCAGCTACTTGGGAGGCTGAGGCAGGAGAATCACTTGAACCTGGGAGGTGGAGGTTATAGTGAGCCGAGATCATGCCACTGCACTCCAGCCTGGGCGACAGAGTAAGACTCCGTCTCAAAAAAAAAAAAAAAATTAAAGAGGGTAAATCTCATATTCAATATTCTTACTGCAATTAAAACACACACACATATGCATAGACCACCCAGAACCCACCAAGACGGCTTAAGGTAGGAATAAAAACAAATGAAACAAACATGCTTTGAATGAATGATACCCTATCAGGGAAGAAGTATCACCATGACAACAGAAGAGATTTCTGTCTGTACTTCCCACGTTAATCCTAAGAGAAGAGGATCCCTCCAAGGGAAGGCCAATGTTTGCCTACTCAGCATAGCACAGTGGCAGGGTTCCCTGTATATGACTATGAGCACCATCATCTCAGACACAAAACTAATTTTCAGCTGCATGGACATGGGTTAGCTCTTTCTATTAGAAGTGAGCTGACAATGACACTAAGCAGTACTTAGCTCTTCTATTACTGAAAATCACTAAAGAGTTTATATCCCTGTCCTAGAGACTAGGGGAAAAGAGAGAGACAGACAGACAGAGATGGAAAGGGATAGAAACAAAAAGGATGAATTAAAGCTGTCATACTGGGGAGATAATATTATCTATCCCATATGGCTGTTAAGAGGACTAAGTAATTATTTCTAAATCTCCTAGCAGTGCCTGACACATAGAAAGTATTCAACGAATGTTAACCGTTGTTATATTTACTATTTTTTTAGAGGCATTTGTGTGGCTTAATTCATAGTGCCCTTCCTCAACTTCACACCACTTTGCTTCACCCCACAAACTATAAGCAACAAATGCAAATACCAAAAAAAGTAAAATAATATTGTTTTGTGTTTTTAATGAATATTAAGAAAATCCAATTACAGCGCACCTTAGGTGTGAGCTCCAAACTGAATGGGTTTTATTAAGTATTACATACAGTCTATGCCCCATAAATATGTGTTGCATTGAATTAAAGTAAATATCCATCATAAAAGATGCCCAATTTCAGTTCTGGAGGCCTCATGACTATTTTCATCTTTCCTTTTGCAGTTTGAGAGGGAACTACTTTCCATAATCATGAAACTATCATTCTGAATCACCTCTTAAAAACATCATCTGCAGTGACATAATAACATTCCTTAGAAGTGGCTATTCTTGCAACAATCTGTCTCCTTAAACCTTATCACAGTGCAAGGCTTTTGAGAAGCAATGCCTGACAGCCACCAGGAAATCTTCAGAGCAAGATGAGGTCTCACAATCAATGGCCGCCTGTGAGGAGCCACACTTACACGCTGCACTGACAATGTCACAGCTCGCTTCTGCCTGTGAACTACACCCTTGCCTTTTGCTTCCCCACACGGGCTCTATAAGACACTCTTCTACCATACTACCCCTTTGGTCCCAAACTGTTTCATAAATATTTTTGTGTGTAATGAATTGAAATTTTCTAAGGCTGAGTTTACACAAATTAGAACTGTTATTTTCCTTGCTCTGCCTGGAGGAGGGGAAAGGGAAACTGAGTTAGGTGAAGTATTTGGGGTTTTCCTCTTATTTCACTCAGATACTTTAAACTAGCTTTCCTCAGTGATGAGACGAGGCAATTGTGATGCTTTTTCCTTATGTTTAACAGCAAAAAACTTCTTGAATTAATTTCTTAACAATGAAGGGGAGCAAAGCATATGTTAATGTACTGGAACAGGTCTCAGTAGAAGCCCAGCATCAGGGGAGCCAAATCCATATATTTGTAATTCAGGAGAAAAATTCAGATAACTAACAGCAGGAAATGCATTCCGCCATGTGGACGGAGCCAACATGCTAGTGTCATGTGAAGTGTCCCGTCACTGCTGTCTGAGGGCATTTAGGAGACATGAGCTGCCTGAGTGGATCTCTTCACACCAAGCTAACAGTCAAGAGTCGCCTTTAAAATTAATCTGACAAAGGCATAAATAATGAAAACTCTTAGAAAATTCAAAGAAATCTCAACACCTGACATAGTCTTTTTACCCGGATAATTGTGTAAGCAAAGGGCTATTTGCATACTGTTTAACTGCAAATACTTGAAGACTACCTCTGAGATGAAGAAATAAATCCTTTAAACACAGTGAGTTATTACCTTCATAGATATTAAACCCTTTGTATTTAAATAAGCAGATAATTTGTGGAAAATGTATCTAAAGGAAGTCCTTTGTATTCTATATTCCATTGTTGTTATTAGATAAAATAAAATGTATCTAGAGGAAGTCCTTTGTATTCTATATTCTATTGTTGTTATTAGATAAAATAATAAAAATCTATTTCCTCTTGTGATTATTTAAAATGCTGTAGTAAAATTTCTCCCAATTGGTGCTAACGGCAGGATAAACGCATCAACCACCATCTGTACTAAAGCAGAGTGTTTCAAATAACAGTGTATGTGTAATATAGACATTAAAGTCAGGCTGTCTTTGTGCAGAGCTATTAAACCAACCCATAAATTTTCGCCCAACAATTGATTTGACTTTTTCCTGTCTAATTTGGGCAGCTTTTCAACTAAAGGAAGTCAATCAACCAAGTATCTTAGAATATACATACATGGGAAAGATATAATTAGCCTCTATCTAACCCTTCCCTTAAAAAGTCAGCAAATATGGGCCTGAATAATCTTCACAAGGTCATTAGATATAATGTATTAATAACAATTGGAATGTAAATCTAGGAAAATTCTTGAAAAAACAATCTCCATGAACACAAATGAGAGAAAGTAGCCCTTGGCACAAGAAAGCAACTATGATCCCTTTTCTATGGTTGGAAAAAGTTGAGACTCTACTCTTCCTGCCACTCCAGGGATTTCCCATCAAGTGATTGAGGCTGTTTAATTCATTGCCCAAATCTTTTATTTGATTGGTGTGGGTGCAATTCTTAAAAATATAAGGTAAAAAAAAGTGGAAAATATAAATTTAAAAGGAAAATATTTTATATCTTTTATACCTGGTTAATTGACAGGTCAGTGGAAATTAAGATAAACTTTGCTCACGTGTTCCTTTTCTTATAAAGAGGAGACACAGCATAACGGTGTAAATGGAGGAATAAGTCCTAAAATTATGAAAGCAAAAACTTTTCTTCTACTGCTTAAGAAATAGATTGCCTTTACTATTACAATATTCTCATAAGTTTTTCAGGTATTCTTAACTTTCCTGTACAATTGAACAAATGAACCAACATAACTTTGCCATGGATTCATGCAAAGGAGAATATAACCCTTGCAGGAAAATGTACAACAAGGAAATCAAGATCCTTTGTTTTACAGCTAGGAATAAAATTTATATTTTCTCCATTCACTAGGGGAAGATGAATGTATTTTGAGCCTAAATACTACTATAGGCGTGAAATCAAATGTAATTCCCTTGTTTAATACAGAAATAATTTCAAAAATAATTTCCAAATCTAGAGTAGATGTCTTTTGTCTGTTAGTCTGTACACAGTTGAGTGCATGAGCACGTGAGTGTGAGATGCTTATATGAATTCTTGGTAGTGTGTTCAGAATGCTTAAGGCTATGACTGCATACAGGGCCTCATTTACACACATAAAGAAATTAAATATTAAAAGATTACTTTGAAATAACATTATGGATCTGAGACAATGCAATAAAAGCCAGTCATATGACTAATGAAGAAATTCAGCAAACCTCTCCTAATTGAATCAGTGCAAATTTAAAATGGGGAATGGCCTACTTTCTGCTACTGGCTCAATTTGCTTTCCTTTGATGCCCATTTATTTTGTTACTTTCTTCATATTATTAAAATAGGTTTTCATATATTTAACTTGCCTTATTCTTTCATTTATGAAACAGAAAACAAACTTTAAAAGCATGTAATAACAGTTCATTACTAATGCAATCTCTCTGGAAATGAGACTTATACAGAAGTGTTCATGTCATTTACATATGTGTAGTTTCATTTGAATATGCATAATCTTCCTGGTATGATGAATCACCTCCTAGTAGAAGCTCTGGTCTTTTGATTAAATACACTGAAGTGTATTTCAAAAAGGATATTAATTTCATCATTAGACACTAATAGCATTCTAGGAACTGCTTCAGTTTATCATTCAAACTATCTAGGCATATAATAACCCTTTGTGAAATAAATGTTTTATCTGAAATATTAGAAAACATACATAGAAGCAAACCACTTTTCAAAAAAAACTTGGCATAAAGTGTTTACAATACATAAGCTTGCCAGTGTCATATTCTGAACACACTTGTCTTCGTCATAAGTCTATAAAGCAAAAGGCAAATGATGTGAAAAACTATATCTTTCTATTGTTTTTCTTTATGTGTTCCTCATTTTGCACTCACTATATTGAGGAATGGTTGGATCCAAAATTTCATAATCAAGGTAAAAAAAATTCTGAAAACAGGGTTTGGGGTGAGAAACAGACTCTTACCCAAAACAAGGCAGAGCCATTCGTCTGGGACACCAGCACAATAGATTTTTTTTTTTTTTTTTTGAGAACCAGAGAACCAATGTAAAACAAAATCAGAATCGCTTCCCATTACAGTACATAACAGCACATCAACGGTTTGGGGACCATCATCATGTCTAGCTATAAGACCAGATTTTATATTCTAGATATAGAATTATCTAGAATAATTCTGTTGAATTGACTGTTTACAAAATGTTAACAGCTGGATAAACCGTAAAATATGCATTATCTTTGCATGAGAAGGTTTCAGCTTATAAATGCTTAAATACTGTATCTATTGGCATTTAGTAAAATCTTTCCCTGATCCTGATTTCTGCACTGGGTGGTGGAAGAAACAAACAAAAGCAAAAGCAAAAGCCTGCTCTCCTGAGCCTTTTATATCTCCCCAAACAAATGACTGAAACCAACCAAACCAAAACTCGCCTTTATTTTCCTAGTGTTAGATTCTTATCAATTTGCATATCTAACAACTGAACGTGGGGAAGTTTTCTGCCAATCAGTGGTCCCCTCTGCTCATCAGGTAAATACCTGGCTCTTTCAGCTTTGGAGGTATTTTCCACACAGTGATACAGCAAAGGGTCTTTTTTTTTTTTTTTTTAACTGGAAAGGAAAAAGGAAAGAAGGGAAGGAAGGAAATGTGTCTTGGAAGAGGAGATCTCCTCTGGTTCTTCAGCGGTTCCTTCAGGCCTCTAGACACTGGCTCATCCCAATATCCAGGCATGACTCTTACTTAGGTTTGGCTAAGTTCTGTTTTCTGCAAAGGCAAGTAAAGGTGACTTCCAAGTGTTCAGTATAATAAAGAAAAAGGAAGAAAAACTTAAAGGTAAAAAAGAAAAAAGTGCTTGAAAATAATTCTCAGGGACTTATCTTGAGAAGAGAATCCCCAGTGTAGCATCCCTCTTTCTGGTGTTATCCTGTCCCTGCTCAGGGCACAAAGACCTCCCCGGTCCACGCTCTGGAGCAGGGCGGGGGACGGGTGGTGTCCTAAAAGACTTTCTTGAGGAAAAGCAAAACTCACTTTAGTGGTTTCCAGGGAAAAGTTGTATTCCTTGACATGTGGCCCATCCACCTTGGCCTGGAAGACCTCACAACTTTTTGGCACTGTCGTGGCAGGCCGTTGCCCTGATGGTGGTCCCAGCCAAGCCCCGGTTGCTGACTCTGCGGACCAGCACTTTGGAAACCGGGATTTTTGTTCTGGGCATCTCACTCCTGGAGGGTTGCTGGTGCACCACGGGATGGCTAGATGGAAGGTTGGTCAGGTGCTTGATGCTAATAGGGATCTTAGAGTCCTTCAGCAAGCTGCCTGGTGTTCGCAGTGGACAGGTGATGGTGCCTGGAGATACGGGCTTTAACCGGGACAGGCAGGACGTCTCCTCGTTGTCCTTCCCTCCAGGAAGGGTTGCTGGACTTCCATCCGGGTCAGCATAAAGATCATAGAGCGCGTCCCCGCTGTAGCTATCCCGGGGGATGCCCGCCTTCTTCCCGCTGCTCGAGCTGTCTTCCTCTGGGCCTGGCGTGGTGGAGTCCCAGTAGCCCTCGTCGCTGTTGGGGACGCCTTCCTGCTGCTCCTTCTCCGGGTGCTTGGGCTCCTCCTTCGGATGGGGCTCGATGGGAATTCGGTTGAGCCTCCTGCGCTTGACTGAGGACGCGTCCTTGGCCGCTTCCACACACCTGGTGTCTTTGGGGGTCTCGGGCACCACCTTGGTTTCCAGCGCAGCTGCCACCTTAGCCGCGCCCTCCTGGGGCTCGGGTCCCTGCTCCTCGGTCTGGGAGAGCATGTCCCAGAACTCCTGTAGATAGGTGTCGTCCACCTCGTCCGGGCTGGCCATCTCTTCCCCGCCTCCTTGGTAGGCCACCACGCCGGGGTTCTTTTTAGAGAGAGCCGGCTTGCCTGGCCCGGGGACATGCTTGTCACAGCTGGGACCTGCCTCTTCCTCTTGGTCTGCAATAATATCTCCACAGCCTGTAAGAGAGTCAAAGCTTTTCAGTGAAGTCACGTCAGAAAACATCAAACAAATACGATCTGCCGACGGGTCTGAGGGTGGATCGACAGAGGCAGGGTCCGGGGCGCCGGGCGCCCGGCCGCTGCCGCCTTCGGAGTCGACAAGGGGGACCGTCTTTACGGGAACGGCCCCCGTCCTGGAAGCGTCCTCTGCCGTGCGGACCTCCCCGGGCCCCGGCTCGGGGGGTGCCCGGGGCTTCTCGGCGCGCCGATGCCCCGCGGCGTCCTCTCCCCGGGCGCCGGTGTCGCCGGGGTGCGCGGGGCCCTCGGCCTCTCGGCAGCTCCGCGCTGGGGCGCGGTCGGCGGGGGCGGGCACCTCCTCTCCCCCTGCGGGCTCACCTGCTGGGTCTCGCGGGGCGTCCTGGCTGGGCTCCTCCGGCTCGCGCGCGGCTCTGGGCGTCTCCTCCTTGACGCACTCCAGGCTGGCGGTGAGCGAGCCGGGCAGGATCAGGCCGCCCCCGGGCGCGCGCCCCTCCGCGGCCTCCGCCTTGGCCCGCTTGTCTTTCCTGTGCCAGCGCATGCCGCTGAACAGCCCCCGCAGCCCCCGCTTTTGTTTGCCGCCGGCCTTGCTCGGGTCCGCAGGCTCTCCCTTGCCGTTTTCCGAGCGCCCGTTCTTCTTCAGCAGCGAGAAGAAGCTGTGCGACTTGGCCACCGAGCTGCTGGCGAGGGAGCCCCCGCCGGGCCCTGCGGCTCTGGGGGGCCCCGGGTTCGGCCGCCCCCCGCCGCCCCCGCCGCTGTCGCCCCCGCCGCGCGGCTCCTCCTTCCTGCCGCTCTCCAGCACCAGCACCTCGGCAAGTCCGTCGTGGGTCCTGCTCCTCACCATCCCCGTCGGACCCGAGCTTTTCCCGTCCCCTTTGTTTTTGACCCCAAAAATGCTGGGCATGGTGCCACCCGATTTCCTCTTCTTGAATAATTTGAAGGCAGCTTTATTAATCTTCCCCGACGGCGGCTCGGCGGCCGGCGTTTCGGCGGCACAGTCACAATGCAAGTCCATGTCTGCCGCGAGGGTCCCGGCCCCGGCCTCCGCCTTCCTCCTGCAGACCCCCACGGACGCGCCAGCTCCGCCGCGCTCGCTGACAGCCCCGCCGCCGCCGCGGCTCCGGCTCGTCTCCATGGAAACCGCGCGGGATAAGCCGCTTTCGTCAGCAGTGGGCTCGCGCCAGGCCACTGTCACCCGTATTCTAAATCAACCTGAGCCGCGCTCGCCGCCGCCGCTGCAAAAGAAACACACATAAAAGACCATCTTCCCTCCCGCAAGGGCTTATATAATACCCTAACCCACTTCCATCCGACTTGGCTTGGCGCTGCATGGCGTTTTTGTGGCAGGAGCAGACAACACAGCCGCGAGCTGATGGCAGAAATTCGAGTCGTAATTATGGAATTCAAATTCCCTCAACTCTCACCCACCTTCCGATTCCTTCTCTAGACTCGCTCTTCACGGGAGCGCAACCATGGATCACGAAATGCCTCTAAAAACGACAACGCAATTCAACCCACCACAAAATGCTTGTTTTTCTTATCCTCTCTCCTAGACTCCATGCATCTTCATGCCTTTCCCAAGCCCTTCATGTCTGTCCTTAGCATTAGTGCACTAAGCCCAGCAGGCAGGAAGCATGTCTGCCTACATCCATGTCTTGTCCAGAGCTGAGCACACGCTAGGTCCATGCTGTGTGGTTGTCATTGTGGTTGTGGTTCTTGTGACAAAAGTACACGCCGCCACTCAATCAGTCTATCAGCAGCCCAGCAATGCAAGCACAACAGCTCCCCGGGGTGGAGTCTGCCTGCACCTTTGGGACAACCATGACTTTTATCCCAGACTCCAGCCACCACGGGATGAAGTCACAGATGCCGCGGCCCAGCCCACATTTGATAACAATAGACAAGCTGACCGAGAACACAGGCTGGGAATCTCAGACCCACTCCACAGGTGGGCCTTCGAGTCCGGGTTCTGCCCTCTCCTTTCCCACTCAGCAGGACAGTGGCATTATTCCTGTCACTGCTGTACCACTCCCCTCCCCCATACCACCAGGGCTGACTTGTAGCCCCCTTCCCCAATATACAGAGCAGGAAAAGCTTGGCAGGGGTCCCTGTGTGTCCAGGGGTCTCTGCAGACATTCCTACCTGCCTGGTCTGGGGAGAGGGAAAACCTTTTTTCTGGGAACAGCTCAGTCTAGGAATCTCTTCTGTGTTCTAATTTAAAAAGTGACTGCTAATATTCTAATCTTGACATCTGATATCATAATCCCAGCTGAGTGCTTTTTAGGAAAAAGAAGAAATTTGGAGAAGCATATACATATATTAATATAACATGTATATGTAGTATATATTATTTAATCATTTGATTATTTATTAAATATCATTTAAGAATATATGTAATAATTACATATATACACAAATAGCAGTCTTTTCCCTACTCATTTTTTATGTGCTCTTTGCATTATGCGAAGAAATCCCAATCCACATCCACATAAGTTGACGTTTTATAAATGACGTATGTTGGCCATTGCAGCTTCTGTTGTTATGAGACACAGCTGGTTTACGTTTAGACCTTGGAGTTATTAGTTGTATTATTTCCTTTTTTTGTTTATTTTTCTCAAGAACACTGTTTTGTAAAACGAAGAAATCAATGAGTTCGGGTTCAGGAGAGGTTGTCACTTCTGGACTCTAATCCCATCAACTCTCTCTCACTATTAATGATTATCTCTCCTGGTACAGGAAGTAAGGTGAGGCCGGAGAGAGGCTCTCCTGGATTCTAACTGACCGCTTGACATGATGAATCAGAGTCCTCAGTGCTTTCTGGGGATACCAGGTGTAAGGAACTGTAAAGAGAAACCCATTTGTTACGTCTTTACAACCTTTTGAAGAACAATAGAAAGTCTCTCAATTTTACACACATACACACACACACACACACACACCCACACACACCCATACAGTTGCTTAGATTTGTGGGTTACTGTGTGGCTCTGTCAGTTTGGAAGAGTTTGTGACTGGGATCAAGGAAAAGTAAGTTGCCTATTAAAAAATCTCCCTTTCTCCATTGGGAGAAAGTGGTCTGCTTATTCACCCATCAGGACAGGTCAAATGTGACTCTAATTTACATGACAATCTTTGGGCCTCCTGGGAGAAATCTGATAGAGGACTTTGGGATGGATATCATTCTTTTGGGACATCAACACTCAAATAAAGAGAAAGAGACAAAGCTGTCTTCAGCCTGGGGAAGGTGTCCTCACCGTGAGTTACTGGCCCTGAGATACAAGAAAGCAGGGACCCCTGGAACCATCTGAAGGCACTGGGCGTGGGAGCTGTAGAGGCTGCGGTGTGAGTGAGGACCCTCCAGCATCCTGCTCAGCATCCTTGTTACAGAAACAGTGGGAAAAAGGAGGGTGAGGCCAGCTGAAAGGAATTTACCCCAAAAGCCAGACACGTAAGGAGAGAGTCTGTAGGGGAGAGAGATGAGGCGCAGGATGGTCCAGTGGTTTGATGGTTAGAGCCAGGTTATGAACCATCACAAAGATGAGCCATACCTTATATTAAACTTCACAGTCAAGAGCGGAGAAAGCAAAATGGTAATTTTTTTTTCCCTGAAAGACAGAACATGACAGTGAAGATAATTTTACCATAAGCACTCCCATTTTTGTTTATAGTTTCTTCTTTCATTTTTTTCCCCCATCCTGCCCCAGCTTGGGAGTGAACAGAAAATTAGAGTAGAAAGGAATGGAGAACAGGACCGAGGGGAAACATTTCAGGGAAAAGCCATTCCAAAACATAAGACATGTCACAAATGCAAACAGCAAGCGGATTTTGCTGGAAGACATGTGTGGGCTTTTCTTTGTTGGCACCAGGAAGTATTTGTCGTTTTGTTGAGGCTTTTTTTCTCTAGGTAGTGAGCTTCTCTGGAGGATGGTACTCAAAACAAGGAGAAAAAAAACAGAAGAGAAGCACAAGAAGAACCATTTGAGAACTTAACGTCATCATCATCATCATCATCATCATCATCATCATCATCATCATCATCACATCATCATTTCCTTTTTTAGGGTGCCTTCAAAGTAGTCCAGCCCTTTGCCCAAAGCCTACTGGGTGGAATTTCTTTCTTTCTTTCTTTTTCTTTCTTTCTTCTTTCTTTCTTTCTTTCTTTCTTTTCTTTCCTTCTTTCCTTCCTTCCTTCCTTCTTTTTCTTTCTTTCTTTCCTTTCTTTCTTTTCTTTTTTCTTTCCTTCTCTTTCCTTTTTCTTTCTTTCTTTCCTTTTCTTTCTTTCCTTTCTTTTCTCTCTCTCTTTCTTTCTCTCTCTCCTCTCCTCTCCTTTCCTTTCTCCTTTCCTTTCCTTCCTTCCCTTCCCTTCTCCCTCCCTCCCTCCCTCCCTCACTCCCACCCTCCCTCCCTCGCTTCCTTCCTTCCTTCTTTTTCTTTCTTTCTTTTTTTTTTTTTTCCCAGAGTCTTGCTATGTCACCCAGACTGGAGTGCAGTGGCGTGATCTCAGGGCTCACTGCACTCATTTCCTCTGCCTGCCAGGCTTAAGCAATTCTCCTGCTTCTGCCTCACCTGTAACTGGGATCACAGGTGTAGGCAACAAACCCAGCTAATTTTTTTTTTTTAAGTAGAGACAGGGTTTCACCATGTTTGCCAGGCTGGTCTCAAATTCCTGACCTTAAGTGATCTGCCCATCTCAGCCTCCCGAAGTGCTGGGATTACAAGCGTAAGCCACTGCACCCAGCACTGGGTTGAATTTTCTATTCTAGGTGAGCCACCGAGGAGCTTCCCTTTGAGCCGCTGTGTGGCTGCTGCTAAGGGACTTCTCATGTGTCACAGCATTTCTGCTTAAGGAGGCTGCTAACTTTACCTTAAACTTGCTGTGGGTCTTTAAAGGGATAATGGTTCATCAATACGGTTTGGAAATAATACCTGAATTGAGACTACCACCTCCCATCTGCAGACCACTTGGCCAGCTCCTGACCTCACCCCAGGCTGAAATGTCTGCCTCCCTGCTCATGTCCATTCCCACCTGGGATTATCCTCCAAGGCGGACTTGAGAAGCTGTGCTGCCAGTGAGAACCCCCAAATGTCCAACCCAAGTTCCTCTTTATGAGATGAACAGAAAAAAGCTCAGAGCCACTGGTCTTAAAGTCCCCTGCTGTCCACTCTCTTCCTGTGTCTGAGGCCTGTCCTGCCCCTCCGTGGGCAATGTGAAGTGCACAGGTGCCAGGAAAGAAATGTGTGGACGCTACTTGCAGAAAGCCTGGCCGCAGATACAATGCCACCGGCATGTTCCTGTGACCCCCTTGCCTGGGAAGCTGAGGCTGGAGGCTAGGATGAGCAGCATGAGGGCTACAGGTCTGAGAATGCTAGGCCCTGAGCTAAACTGAAGTTCTTGTGTTTTCTTTAGCATATTTTGATTCCTGATTTCCCCAAACATCAGCTTTCACTATGAGTTAATAGCTGTTCTGAATATATGCTTATTAAGAGGATAAATTTATTTCTAATTAGTAATATGCGATCGAAAAGCCCACTGCAGCTCATGATTTTCCACATTAATCCTGGTGCACAGTCAAGGCTGCTAGAAGAAAGAGCCCATCCCAGCAGGAGCTACAACCCCATGTAGCCTGCAGAGTAAAGGAGCAACTCAGAGGGGAGGTGTTCCGGGTTCATAGGACATTACCTTGGCCCACCTCCCATGGATTTATACCTGGATTCTAGGCAAGGGGAGTGCCACAGAAGACCAAAAAAGGCAAAATGAGCTTTTCCCTGTAATGCTGGTAGGCACCAAGGGGACACAGGCCATGCGGCAGCTGACAGCACGGGTATTTGGGCAGTTTCCACGTCTCCTCCCAGGCTTCCGGTTGTTTAATCTTTGGAGTCCATTAGCTTCGAGACACATTTTTCCAATCTCTGCCTCGGTCTGAGGCAAAGATGTTATATTCCCTCTGCGTGCCTGTCTGTGTCTCTTCTCCTCTTCTTAGAGTGACACTAGTCACACTGATTAAAGGCCCACGCTACTCCAGTACTACCTCATCTTAACTGAAACCTTGGTTACATTTGCAAAGACCTCATCCAAATAAGGTCACATTCACAGGGACCCGGGGTTAAGACTCCAGCAGATCTTTTGGAAGACACAATTCAACCCACAACAAATGACATCACCAGCAATGGTGACAGCATCTGCCTTACCTTCAGTCCTTCAATGCAGCCGCCAGGACCCTTGGCACAGACAAGACTGTCCTTGGGCTCAGTCATGAGTGGGTTCAAACTAGGCATGAGCTTCTTCAGCAGGTGTAGGCCTTCAGCAGAGTTCGGGGTCACTGATGGCACTTCTGGGGTTGCCAGCAGCATGGGACAGTACCACTGCAAGCCAGAGGAAGCAAGAAGGAAAACAGTGTTGACCAAGAAGGGTAGATCTTGGCGTACACACGTGACACCTTGGGGTCTCTCAGGATTTTCTAGGAGGAACCTAAGATGGGTATCAAAGTTCCCATGTAGTGGATAGGGTAGAACAAGAGGACTACTGTTGCTCTTCCTGTTCTCTAGTCCCTGCATGGAAGCCAGAATGGCCTGAGAAACATGTCACACCATAACTGCTCCTCCCAATAATTCCCTTTTCTCTGGCTCTGCCATTTAGCTAGAGCTACTCTTAGAAAACATTGTATCTCAGATTGCACAGGGGGTGGGATTTCTTCAGCTGTTGGCACCAAGGTGGGTGCAGTGCAGCCAAAAACAGGGCAGAATGAGGTCAGATAGCAGAGGGTGCATGGACGGGATGCCAGGGCTTTGGGCATGGATAGATGCCCTGTTAGAGAGCAGCCAAATAAACAGTGGGAATCATCTAACCCCAGCAGGGATGCAAACCAGAACCAGAGCCCAAGATGAGGGCCCTCTGTTGTTAATGAGGAGGCCAGGCCCAGAGATTCGAGACTGGGAAGCTGCAGGGGGGCTGCAAAAATGATCTGCACCACAGTGGGACACCGATAGGAAGCCCAAGCCCCTGCCCCTTGGGTGTACTTTTGCTCATCTTAAAGAAACTCTACTCTGCATCTGCTTCTTGACACAAAGCTGGCCTCACACTCAGGCCTTGGTCCAGCCCACCCAGCATGTACACACAGCATGAACCACCCTGTGTAGCTAAGGTAGGCCTTCTGCCCTGGTTTCTCATTGCCTCCAATCTCCAGCCATATGAGCAAGCTGCTTTCTGCCATGGCATCCCCACATCACAACCGTGCGAATCTTCACAACCTTCTGAATCATGGCCCCTTTTCCCAGCTACTTCCACTTCTATCAAAAAGACATGGGAACGTTCTCTTGCTTTCTCATGCCACTCCAGGTCTGCCCCTGCCCCTTGTCTTAAGATCCCCTCCACTGGCCCTGCCATGGCAGCACTGAGGACATACACGAGTGTTTCAGACAGTAGCAGGGTCCTCTCTACTCTCAGGTCCCTAAGCTCATGAGGGGAGGGGTATCTTATCCCCACTCCTTACGAGCTAATCTGGATGGAGGGTGCAGGGAGCAGAGCCCCTTTCTAAAGACCCTCAGCAGGCTCTTGCATTCTTTCTGTGGAGCAGTTTCACAGTGCACAGGTATCAATCCCAGGGGAGGACTCTAAACACTTCACCAGTAACAATCCACCAGTAACAATGCACCAGTAGCAATCCACTTGCACAAGTGCAGTGAGACAGAGAATTCACACAGCAAGTTAAGTGAAGCAATCCTCCAAGGCTCAGTAGTTCTGCCCAGGCCCCATGGAGTCCCATTTGCATGTGCCGTATGTTGCGCCACAGCTGAGGGACCATGAAAGCACACTCTGCCTTAGGTTTTATGGCCAGAGGACCCATGGATCGCTGGGATAAAGTATTGCAGGACATCCTGTTCTAGGGGTGATGGGAACAGAGCCCAGGCTATCCCAGCCAGTTCCTCCTTTTCTCAGGATGTTGCATTCCCAGCACATTCTACAGTTACTCTGAGAACTACAGGCAAGTAATGGGGGAAGAATTGGTTATCCAAGGCCGTCTGGGGACTTGTCCTGCACTTTCCTCCTCTGCAACTTCTTTTCTTCCATTTCCTAAAGTCTTGGGATCTTAACTCATCTAGATAGCAGACAAAACCACATTCAGAGCAATTACATATTTGTTTAAACTTATCACTTAGGTCAAGATCTCGGCTCCTGAAGTTCAAATGACCATAGCTTTGGCAAACAAAAAAAACCTTTTTTTCCCCAAAGATACAATGGACTTCAAAAGCATATTCTGAACTCTGAAAGCTGAGTCTTACCATTTTTTCTGTATCTTTGCCTACCTATTCCAGTTTAATTGCCCAGCCTTGCCCCATCCCTAACCTCCTACAAACAATACACAAACATACTTGCTCTCACAGTCTATGCTCCAACAATTTTGAGCATATTTCCTGAATATGTTATTGTCCTCTTGCTTTTCTAAACATTGCAGCTATCATCTGAGATGCTGTTACCCCGTCTGTGCAGCTAATAATTCCTATGCATTTCTCATGTAATGGCTGGGACCCCAGATCCTCTGTTTCTGTCAGAGGCCCAGCCTATTCCCATGATACATCACAAAAATGCTCAGGCCAGTTTCTATACAGTGTCAATCATCATGGTGCCCCAGGGCTGACTTCCCGTAAGTTGGCTCTGACTTTTACCAAAAGAGGGTTGTGATGAGAGTGAGAAGTATAGTTCTTCTCCTCTGTGACAGGCACATCAGCCAACCAGCAGAGCTGCACTTGAGTGGCTCAATCATCTCAATCAGAGGCAGATGACTCCTTTTCTTGGGCCATGACCTCCTTTCCCCCTTTGAGTCACACGGCAGGGTGGGTTACTTCCCTTGGTAGTCAAATATGTGACTTAAGATTGTGCTAGTTTGTGTAGCAAATAGATTCCAAAATAAAACAGGTCAACTCAATAGAGGTCTGTTCTTACTCACTGTTTTAGTCCATTTGGGCATCCATAACAAAATACCATAGATTGAATGGCTTATAAACAATAGAAATTTATTTCTCACTGTTCTGGAGGCTGAAAAGTCCACGGTCAAGGGCACCAGCAGGTTGGCTATCTGGTGAGGGCTTGCTTTATGGTTCACCAATGGTGCCTTCTACCTGTGTCTTCACATAGTAGAAGGGGGAATGAGCTCCCTTGGCCTTATTTCGTAAAAGCACTAATCCCATTCATGAAGGCATCACCCTTGTGACTTAATCCTCTCCCCAAAAACCTCACCTCCTGATACCATCACCTGGGAGGTTAGGATTTCAACATATGAATTTGGGGAGGGCACAAATATTCAGATCATAGCACTCACCTATAAGTCAAATATTGAAACCAGAAGGGTGAGTCTCTTCCATGTGATCATTCAGGGTCCCAGGCTTCACTTCTCTGTGTCCCCACTGTGGGGTTGTTGCTATCTGCATTTAGCTGGTGGAAGGAGAAAGAGATCCTGGAAGAAGCACATCCATTTCTAAGAAGCTTGACTCCAACATGGAACAAGTCACTTCCTCTCACTTCTGTTGGTGACATCTAGTCACATGGCCACATCTGGCTACTAGAGAGTGGGAAATATGGTCTAACCACATGCCTGGCCACATTCCTATTACTACAGAAGGAGAGAACAGATTAGAGCAGGCAGCTGGCAGAATGTGCTACAAATCAACCTACTCAGTAGCTGTGCTGGGGAAAGGCAGCATTCCGTCTCCCTAGTGGGTTCACTTTCCTCCACGCTTCCCCCTCCCACAAGACAGTGCATTCCCTCTCAAGACCTCCATGTACCAATCTCTATCGCATGCTCCCAGCTCTCTTCCTACCCTTCAGCCTTCCCTTAGGGGAATGTATTTTTTGGTTAAAGCAGACACGTCCAGTAAATGTTTGAAATACACTAGATTAAAAACCTGATTGTGGTTATTCCCACCTCCAGAGTAGCTTAGGAAGGACCTCCATGGTGTCCATTCCATTCCATGAGCATTTATAGAGTCTCTCCCGTGTGCTGGGTGCTACCATGAATAAATCATAATGCCTGCCCTGCACGGTGACCAGGAGGCTCGACAGTGTGAGGCTTGGTTCGGTGTGAACTCTCCAGTTCATCAGGCCGACAGTACCATTGTTCCATCCCGGGTTGTAGGTCAGCGTGATCGGGCCTCAGCAGCTTGGGTGTTAGATTTTTTTTCTTCTTCTTCGAAAAAAAAGTCTATGTTTTCCTCCACGATGGTTAATCCTCAAATAGTCAGGCTTACTTCTGTCCCAGATCCTAACCACCTACCAGGTTTTCTTCGTGGGTTTTAGGTTAAGTCCCTGATCCGGTTTCATGCAGCTTTCATTGATGTTTCATTTGCTATCCACCACAGCAAGGTTACTTTTTTCAAAAGACAGAAATCTCAGCAGATGTATTCATTCTGGGATGTTTCCTGGACTCACACCAGTGAGCTCATTAGCCCAGGCTAACTATGGGCCTTTGGGGGCTTTTTCTTTTCTTTCCTTTTTTTTTTTTTTTCAGTTTGCAGCAAAAAGTGGGATCATGTGATTTGTACATAGCAGCTCTCCTTCCTGTATGTTCAGTGAGCAGTGACTGAAATTCCCCCCAAGAAGGAGGGCTGTGTTTTCTAAACATGCATCCTTCTTAGCAGTGTCTGCTTTTGTTTAGTGGAAGACTGAAGCTGAAACAGGAAATTTCTAGGTCAGCTATACTTCACTCTAATAAAAGTCTAGCCAAAAAGAACAGCAAAACTATGGCCTGGGCTTTTTGGAGTGTCTTGTCTGATTACCCAATTATTACAGCTCAGATTAGGAAGGGATTAACCCCTGAGGTTGGACAGATGGAGAACACTATTAAAATACCCCATGTGGGGTTTCGGAGTGAGTAGCAAAGTAACCACCTGTCCCTGTTTCTTGAGTCAGTCTGCCCTCATTTAGAGTCTGAAGATCACTGTCTTTGATGTCCGAGTGTGGAGAAACTGAATAGCACAGGAAGCAAAGCTGGGGCCCCACCCCTGTCTGGCCCAGAAGCACTGCTCTCCTAAGTCTCTGTCCCTATCTGGAGCCCTGCCCTAGACTGACCTGGTAAGAAATATTCAGCTGAATTACAAGTGATTTTTGGGTTGTTATTGCCCAGGGCCCTTGGGAACAGTCTGGGGACAGTTTATGAGACTGTCACAGACAGAAAGGTTTCCATTTCAGACCTCCCTATTCCTTTGTTAACTATTGAAGAAATTGGTACCTCTCCTTTCTTGAACCTCTGCATTTCAGGGGCTGCATTGGGGCTGTTTTCTGTTAAGTGTTCTCAGAAGCTGCAGGAGTGAAGTGAGATCTGTGTCTTTGTGCATTTTCGCCCTGCATTGGGGAGGTTGGGACAATCCCTCTCTGGGCAGGGAGGCTGAGTGACTTTGCCTCATGTTCCAGCCTTGAATTCGCAGGCAGGAAGGTACTATAAGCAGTCCATTCAATAATTAATAAGCCACTTAGTTCTGCTTCAAGTCCTTTATCTTACAGATAAAGGATGTGTTCAGGAACATTAATGGTTGATGAGAAAACATTATGCCAAATAAAATATGTTGGGTAATCTTGAAATTGTCATGATTTAGCTGGGTGAATACTTCTTTCTTATATATCTAACTTAAGTCAATTGGAGAAAAGCCTATTGAGCACATAGAGCTCCTACCTCATCCCCAGCACCACGGAAACATAGAATCTCAAGGTCAGCAGGGTCCTCAGTCCCAAAATTGTATAAGCAGCCAGCCATTCATGATTGGAATGCTTCCAGGGAAAGCACTTCACTGCATACAGAGGCAGTTTACTCCATGTCCTGACAATCCCACTAGAGATTTCTTTTTAGAGCTGATTTTTTTTAAATCTTCACAGCTTCTTCCCTTAGCTCTAGTTATACTCTTGTATTGAGCAACTCTTATGGGCCAGATGCAGTTTCAGGTGATTTTCATGCATTCAGTCATTTAACCCTACAGTCGTCACATGAGGTGGGATCTCCCATTTTACAGATCAGGCAACAGGCACAAAGAAATTAAATGATTTTCTCAAGATCAGTAACTAGTGAGTGGCAAAGCACTCTGCCTCCGTAAGTATGGAGGTATCTGCCTCCATAAATATCTTTTCTTTTCTTTTTTTTTTGAGATGGTATCTCACTCTGTCGCCCCGGCTGGAGTGCAGTGGTGTGATCTCAGCTCACTGTAGCCTCTGCCTCCCAGGTTCAAGTGATTCTCATGCCTCAGCCTCCTGAATAGCTGGGATTACAGATGCATGTCACCACACCTGGCTAATTTTTTAATTTTTAATAGAGATGGGGTTTCACCATATTGGCCAAGCTGGTCTTGAACTCCTGGCCTCAAGTGATCTGCACTCCTCAGCCTCCCAAAGTGCTGAGGTTACAGGTGTGAGCCATTGCACCCAGCCTCATAATATATCTTCTTAATCACTGTTTTGATTGTCTACTACTGAGTAACATACTATCCAAAACTTAATGGGTTTAAATGGTAATCATTTTATTTGCTCACAATTCTGTGGGTAAGATATTTTGGCAGGGCTAAGCTGGGTGAATCTTCTGCTCCACACGGCGTCAACTGAGGTCTTTCATGGATTGCAGTATGATGGCCACTAGGACCAGGATGTCCAAGATGGTGTCACTCACACATCTGGCAAGGACAGTTGGGAGGTTCCATGTGGCTCACACCAAAGAACTAGCTTGGGCTTCTTTTCTTGACAGTTGGACCCCAAAAGCAAGCATTTTAATCAGAAAAGGTGAATACTGCATATCTGTTCAGACCTAGCCTCAGATGTTATACACATTACATTCACATATTTATTCTGTCAGTCAAAATAAGTCCCAGAGCCAGACCAGATTCAAGCAGAGGGTAATTAAGTTTAAGTTCTGCCTCTTTATTGGAGAACAAAAAAGAGCATGTCAGATGGCATATATTATTGCATCCATGTGCAGAAACTCCAAGAACCAGAAAATTCAACACCATACTGCCCCTCTGGAAAACTAATTCATGCATACACAAAATGACATCTCTCTAGGTATTTGAAACTAGCTATCAAATATCTCCAACTCTCCTGCTCTTCAAGCTTCTTCTTTCTTCAAGTGTTTCTTATAAAATGTGGAATGGTACTGTCCCTCTCTTCTGATGTATTGCAGAACAAAATGTCATACTCCAAGGTATGTCTGGCCTGGTGAGAACAGAAGGCCCATCATCTCCTGTCTTTAAATATGGAGACTGAATCAACAGGAATTCTTGACCAACATATAGAAATTCTGTTACTTGAAACTCTGATGCCCCCCCACCCTGTAATTGTGCAATTGCTTTGAAAGACCAAAGTTAAATTATATTTTATGAAATTTGGCCTAGCAGTCTTACTCATTGATTTTGTCTTCCACTACAGTCATGGTCCACTCAGCTTTCAGTCAAACCTGCATTTGACTCATGACTTACCTCCTCCTTCCACAACTTCTTCGAAGTCTTCGATAAAACTATTGGCCTGTTCAGATACAAGAAGGGGCTCTGAGGAACATCATGGAAAACCTCTCTCCGTATTAAAATCCAGACACTGATCTGCAACCTATGCAAACTGATAAGGCAGAGTTGTTCAGACAATTCTGGATCCACCAACTTTTCTGGGCACACATTTTTACTTCTTGACTCAGGAGCCAAAAGAACCATCACCAGCACTGTGCTCACCCATGATCTTGGCAGCAAAAGAAATTAGGTCAGTCTGGATGTGTCTTGGTTTGTTTTAGAGACAGGGTCTCACTCTGTCACCCAGGCTGAAGTGCAATGGCAAGATCATAGTTCACTGCAGCCTTCAACTCCTGAACTCAAGTGATCCTCCTGCCTCAGCTTCCCGGGTAGCAGGGACTATAGGCATGCAATACGATGCCTAGCTAATTTTTTAATTTGTGTTTTTGTACAGACAGAGTATTGCTATGTTGCCCAGGCTGACCTCAAACTCCTGGGCTCAAGTCATCCTCCTGCCTCAGCCTCCCAAAATGTTGGGATTACAGACGTGAGCCACTGTGTCTGGCCAGGATGTTCTTACCGAGGCCCTGCTGACTCCTGGCAATCACAACTTCCCTTCTCAAATAATTTCTTTAACACTCCATGCTGGAATCTCACCCCACCTCATGCCCTTTCTGCCTCAACACTGTTCACCCATTTGCAGCTTTCTGTTCTCCAGAGTTCTCCAGAGATAACCTCAGTGATGCAGGCACCAAATCAGTTACAACAGCAGGATCTTAGAACCTGATCCTTTTATGAATCTGGGTAAGGAGACATGAAATCAGAGCAGCAAGGGCTGCCCACTCTTTAAGAAACATGGGCTTCTGCTCCCCTTCACTATTTATTTTACAATAAGCAAAAGAAAGCCTCAAGAGTCTACCTTCAAGCTGCTTACAGCATAGCTCAAGGAGGAGGTATACATGCTAATAGTCAGAATATGAAACAAAATAGAATCACTCACTGCCTGGGTGCAGGGAACATGAGACATTATAGGATTTATAAGACACATTATTTACACTTGGGCAGGTCACAAAAGGCTTCATGGAGGCAGTGGCGTATGGAGTAGATTCTAAATAGCAGGTAGGTGATGGCGAGGATGCAGAGAAATGGCTCTCATACCACTGCCTGTAGATCTGGAAATTCATAGACATTCTTCAAAATGACCAGGTATTAATTTAAAATGCTTGTGCCTTTCAACCTTGTGATTTCAAAGTTCAAGTAAATAATCTGAACATAAACTTATTCAAAGTGTTAGTTAAATGATACTGCTGTTTAATGGAACACAGAGCAACCACCAAGACTTTGTGAACATCAACCTGATGCCAGCTGAGGGACCAGAGGGGCCTTCCCTGTAGTCTCTCAGATGTCTGATTAATATGCCCTGATTCTCCCTTCCATAATTTATGAAATGCAGATCTTTCCCATTAACTTTGTAGATTACCAAGAGCTTCTTTTCAAGTGCTTTTTTCTGGCTGTGCCCTGCCCAGGGCTGCTTTAATTCAGCTCCTATTTCCCTCGAGTATTTCATGATTTGGGTGATTGACCATGGTTGTGCGGCTCCTGGACAGGGCTGGGATTGCGCAGTCCGGCTCTGTCTCTCACTCACTCTTGCTTCCTTTACTCCCTGGAGCAACTGACAAATGATTCCCCACGCTCCTCCTCAGAGCTTTTTTTCTTTAAAAAGGCAAGTTTTCCCCTAAAAGGAATTCTCATATCAGTTGCTAATAATATACATTTCCCCTCGCATTATTGTATGAAGAATTTTTTCATGACATGGGAAAATGCTTATGATAACATTTCTCCCCACTCCCTTCGGAGCTAAGCAACACACAATCTTGAAACTACACCCAGGATAGTGTCAACCATGTAAAACAATATGCATCAAGGGAAATTTAATCAACATTAGCAGTGGCCAGCTCTGGATTAGGACGCTGGGTGATTTGTATTCTTCTATATGAATTCACTGTCTTTACCAAGTCTTCAGAGATAACGCAAAGATAACGCATATTTGGAGCCCAGGTGCCTGGGAAAATGGAAATTTTACTGTTCGGAAAAATTAAAAAAAATCAAAAAGCAGGGAGCAGCCAGTGTGGGAAAGACAGCTGTGGTTTCTTTTTCCCTCCAGGCGCAGGCGGCGCACCTGCCAGTGGGTGCTCCTGCCTCCCTACCCTGCGCTGGTAACTACCACCTCAAAGTGGAAGCTGGACAGCTCAAACGTTTGTAAAAGGCAGATCTCGGTGTTCTGACTTCTCCTCGTCCTGTTGGTAGACTGCCTCCGTGACATGCCGGCAGGATTTCTATAAGGGCACAGAAGGCACCAGGAGGGTGGGTGAGGACCCTGTGGCCTGCGAGTGTGCACCGGGTGCACATGCTGGTTTCGGGCCGCCCTAAAGATTCCTAACTCACCTTCAGCAACGACCTGCGCCGTGAACCACACTTTCCAATACAGATGGTTCCCCTTTTGGCAGACTAGCAAAACTCGGGGGGCTACCCACAGAAAGTGCTCATCTTGCTACCTCCGTTAAACATTTAGCTTCTGACTAATCAATCCGAAACCATCACCCCACTGCAGCCTTTCTGCAGCTGACACATGTGAATTCATGAGGACCGGGAAGGGCTCCTAATATTTCCATCTGAAGCAGTATCTCTGAAATTTCATAGACATGCGGTCACGCACACATCTTTCCAAGGTCTCAGAAGCACAACAGCTATTCACAGCTCTTCTGAGAACAGACAAGGGGCTTGCAGGTGGGTTGTACTTGAATAAGCGTCTTTCTTCCCTTCCTCCCTCCAACAACATGAAGCAACAGAATAACTCCCTGTTAGTAATGTGCAAGAAGTTTCTTGTAGGTGGTCCACGCGACACTATTCTTTCATTGCAATTCCTTCCTTCCTTCCTTCCTTCCTCCCTTCCTCCCTCCCTCCCTCCCTTTCTTTCTTTCTTTTTTTTTTTTGGACAGAGTCTTGATCTGTCGCCCAGGCTGGAGTGCAGTGACACAATCTTGGCTCACTGCAAGCTACACCTCCCGGGTTCACACCATTCTCCTGCCTCAGCCTCCCGAGTAACTGGGACTACAGGTGCCCACCATCACGCCCGACTAATTTTTTATTTTTTTGTATTTTTAGTAGAGGTGGGGTTTCATTGTGTTAGCCAGGATGGTCTCAATCTCCTGACCTCATGATCCGCCCGCCTCGGACTCCCAAAGTGCTGGGACTACAGGTGTGAGCCACCGCACCCGGCCCCCTCTTTTCCTTCTGTCTCTCTCTTTCTTTTTTTCTTTTTTTTTTTTTTACTGGGTCTTTCTCTGTTGCCCAGACTGGAGTGCAATGGTGCAATCTCGTCTCACTGCAACCTCCACCTCCCGAGTTCAAGCAGTTCTCCTGCCTCAGCCTCCCGAGTAGCTGGGATTACAGGCGCCTGCCACCACACCCAGTTACTTTTTGTATTTTTAGTAGAGACGGGGTTTTGCCATGTTGGCCATGCTGGTCTCAAACTCTTGACCTCAGGTGATTGGCCTGCCTCGGCCTCCCAAAGTGCTGGGATTACAGGTGTGAGCCATGGCGCCTGACCTGTATACTGACAATTTCTTCTCACACCTGTGAAAATGATGTTTGTCATTCTAACTAAACAGAATTTTTCTCATGCCCTTGTGAAGCATTGTATTCACATTGAGTACAAGCCTCTGGTCCTCTCACTTCATACACAGATGGCTGGAGACAACAGACACCCCAGTGCATGTTTCCGTGTCTCCCACTCTCTGCTCTCAGGCAGGAACGAAGCCCGAGGAAACCAGGCAAGAATTATCTGTCCTTACAGAGACAGGAAAGTTCTCCTGGAAGGAAAGGGCCATGGCTCCATTTAGACCTGCAGCCTGCCCTGCGGGGAAGTGGGGAGAAGGCAGGACCGGAGAGTGTGGAAGGGATTAGTGGCTAGGGTGGAAGAGGGCGTGAGAGAAAGAACTGGCTGTCTAGTAGATTCCAAACCAAAGCAGGACCCAGACATGCAGGGATCCCCATCTCCTTTCTGATTCTTCCCACATGAACACGCTCCAGCTGGAACCCAGGTACCAGCAGCTTAGGTGGTTTGGGAAATACTTGAGCTTCTCCACCAGCATCCCAAAGCAGCCATGATTTTATACCCTCTAAATGTATAATGACATTGTGCATTTGGTGTACAAATACAGCATTGAAACAATTCTTCTAGTTATCTTTTCTTATGAGGTTAGGACTCTGAGCCTTTTCTCTACAGAAATTCTAGAAGGTTCTAAACATGGGCTGGTGAGAACTGGCTTACGTTTTAAGAATCTCACCTGGCTGCCATGTGGAGATTGGATCTAGGGGCAAGGTGGCATGGGGAGGCCAATTAGGAAGGTTCCTGGTGGTCTGGGCTAAGGTGGTAGCAACAGAGACAGCAAGAGGTGGTGGTGGTGACATGTGTTAACAGACCACATTCTCAGACCTCATTGTCAGTGACATTAAACATGATGTCAACATTAAACACGATGTTGATAGAGCCACTTATATAGTTGGATGTGACAGCTGTGATAACTACATCTGCATCTAGTCAATCATATTCAAAGTTATTTACTGAGCTCAGGAAAGCAAAATAAGATACAAGCCCTATCCTCTCAAGTAGCTTACAGAATCTAAGACAGAAATTTTGCCTATGACTAGGTGGAACAAGTGCCATTCGAAAGGCACAATTCAGTGGGATTCAGACCCTCTAAACGAGGACAATGACTCCTGACAGGGGTAACCAGGGGTGCTTCCCTGATGTGGGTGAGAAAATGTGGAAAGGAGGCCTTCCTAACATAGCAGAGGCCTATGGGGCAGGACAGGAATGGCTGGGGATAGGGAAGCGTGCAGTGTCCTCAAAAGGTGTGAATGCTGATTCGAGCTGGAGGGTACGATTCACAAAGGAGTAGTTTTTGGGAGGGGAAGCTTGAAGGTAGATTAAGATTAGTTTAAGGAAGGCTGTAAATGCTAAATTAAAGGGTTTATTCTGTGGGCAGAGGGAAATATTGAAGTTTTGGGACAGGAGGGAGTTTATCATTGTCTGTAGGCAGGCAGATTACAGGTGGCAAACCAGGACATGAGCATGGAGTTCAGTCGCCCATCTGCTGCTAGACAGGAAGAAAGAGTAGATTCTAGAAACATTGTGGGCATACAGCCACATTGTAATTACCTGGCTGAACGTGAAGGGTGAACAGAGGAGAGAAAAGAGAACTAAAGGATGCTGAAGTTTAATGACTAGGGGAGTTGGGAGTTGCTGTTCATTTCTCTCCAATTGAATTTCAGGTACATCTGGCACAGGAAGGTCAAGGTGGCCAGCATGCACATGCAGATGCATAGCTAACACTGGGGAAAACCAGACTGGAATAATTCTCTGAGCTTTCTCCTTAGAGGCAGCAGTCAAAGCAATGGGAGTGCATGCAGTTGATGAGAAAAAATAATGAAGAACCAGAGAGGAGGAAAGGAAAGGGGGTAAAGGAATCATCTTGTAGAAAACCCACAGCTAAGGGTCAAGAAGGAGAAGGTTAAGCAGGGGAGTGACCAACAGGTTGGTTGTTAGCTCTGCTCTGTAGACCTTTAATTTGTTTGGAACTTGTTTGCCACCCTGACATCGTAGCTGGCTTGCTAATGTTCCAAATGACCTCCAGCTTGCTTGTCTGTATTTTTCTGGACATTATGATGCCCAAGTAACAGAATACTGTTGCTGAGAAAGATCTTTTACAAAATCTCTGTTGTACAATTAGAGCTTGTTCATTTTAGGTTTTTTTTTTTTTTTTTTTTTTTTTTAAATCAGACCATAGTTCTGCATTGTGAATCTTTCAGATCTCTATAAATAGCATTTGTCTTCCTGGCTGAGGATCTCAAAGACATTCAACAATATTTGAATCTTAGGCTGGAGGACATTTTGGTATTCTTTAGTCAGGAATAGCACATTTCCTTTCATGAACAGCAGCTTTTAGGGATTATATCATGATGTACAAATAAAGAGGCCCTCACCTGGTAAATAATCCACCATGTATGCATTGTGTACAGAACACAATGACTCTTGACCTCAGCCTGGCTTCCTGTGTAGAAGAGTATGGTAGAACCTGAGAGGAGAGAGGGACGGAGAGAAAGAACCCCAGCTCAGCTCATATGCATGATTCAGACTGCAAAGCAGGGCAGCTTCATGGCATGTGGCATCAGTTGCACCAGGCCCATGCTGGGCTAATGCCCTGCTGGTGAGTTTTGAAATTCTTAATACTTTTTGAACAAGGAGCCCTGAATTTTTATTTTCACTGGGCACTGTGTATGATCTAGCCAGTCCTGCTGCAGAGCTTAACATATGTCTGAACAATAACAGAAGAGGTCAATGGGGTCTCTCTTGGAAATAATGTTTGAAGTGGCTCTCTAGGTCCTGCAAGCTGGGACTGCAGGATGTGGCCCCATGGGCTTCCCCGATGGTGGCTAACTGAGGCCAGCCTGGGAGGAGCAAGCGCTCTGCAGACCGTGGTGTTGGGAGCTCTACCTTTGAGGCCAGTGTCTGGGCAACAGCTGCTCACCCTGCATGGCCAAAGAATTTAGCTGCAGAAATCTAATTTGGAACTCCCTAATTAAACTAATGAAGTCAGAGCATTTTAATCTGTTCTTGGTGCAGCCCTATGTCTAATCCCAGAATAAATAGATAATTGTGACTTTGTGGCATATGTGTGCTCAGAAAAAATAATGTGTTCTGGTTGCTTTTTGTTTTTCTTTTTTTCTTTTTTTTTTTTTTTGGTGATATGTAAGCCAGGCGACATCTTTATATCCTTTTTTAAAAGCTTGGGAAAGGAACTGATTTTCCTTAGCCAAATGCAATGTTTAAAATGAAGCAAAATTGTAGTGCTTTTACAATCAATCACACTTCTATTTCACTGTCCTTTACTGACTGCCATAAACAAGTCATGCCCAATAGTTCCTACCCTTGAAAGATCCTATTTGATCCTCAAATTTTTCTTGCTTTAAAGAACACTCATGAATAATAAATGCTACCACACAGATGTCGCCTAAAGAGGGTGAGGCTGGGGAAGTGCAGAGCGAGTCTTGTCTCCCTCCTTTAGCCTCGCATTCTACAAATGAGGAAAATTCACTGGTTAGCCTTCAAACTATATCATGTTATTTCCCTGAGACACATACATCTTCATAATGTTGGAAAAGCCTATAAAATCCAGAAGCTAAAGGGTCATTCTGTTTAATCCTTCCATTTTTCTTCCCATCAAGAGTGTTCCTTATTAAATATTTCTACCTCCTTTTCAAATAACTGAAATGAAGTCACTCTTACCCCCTTTGGAGTTTATTGATTTATTTACCAAATCTTTTACGTATTAATCCAACTATTAGGCTACTTTTTTTTTTTTTTTTTTTTTTGACGGAGTCTCACTCTGTCGCCCAGCCTGGAGGTTGTGCTCAATCTCTGCTCACTGCAACCTCTGCCCCCCAGGTTCAAACAATTCTCATGCCTCACCCTCCCGAGTAGCTGGGTTACAGGCATGCACCACCATACCCGGCAGTTTTTTGTGATTTTAGTAGAGATGGGGTTTCACCATGTTGGCCAGGCTGGTCTTGAACTCCTGACCTCAGGTGATTCGCTGGCTTTGGCCTCTCAAAGTGCTGGGATTACAGGCGTGAGCCACCGCACCTGGCCCTCAGATTCTTTTATGCAGGAGAAATCTCTGTCCTACAGCCTCCCACTTTACCTCTAGCTCAGCTAAGTACTAAATGCAAGGTTTTCATTTCAGAGCGACCACCGAGAGTGCATGGACAGTCAGCACACTCCACCTCTACCAGCGGAGAGGAGTAACTTCTCAAGTGAATGGTGAACACCAATTTATCATGCCCAAGGCTGGCTGCTCCAGCCAGGGGACACAAAAATCAGCAAAATACAGACCCTACTTAAAGAGGACATATGGACATTTTACAAATTTTCTTGATAGTAAATTTGTAATTTACAAATTTCCTTGATAAGACGTGACCAACCATCTCAATTTGCTGAAACAGAGGGATTTCCCAAGATATGGGACTTTCAGCTTCAAAATCAGGAAAGTTCTTGGCAAACCGGGAGGAGTTGGTTATTCTACTAATTAAAAAGTAAATAGTATTACTGTGTATGTGGAAAAGAAGATACAGTACACAGACCCAGGCATGGTGGCTCACACCTGTAATATCGGTGCTTTGGGAGGCTGAGGCAGGAGGGTCACTTGAGTGAGACTCTGTCTCTAAACAAAGGAAGAAAGAAAATACAGCACACAGAGCCCTGTTTGTGGGGCCTCTGTCTGAGCAAACACATGGCTTTTGTGGACCTTTCTGTGTGTACCCCATGAACATGGAGGCAGAATGAGTTACATGGTTCAGTAACATGCTCAAGATGCATACCTTGAGCTCTGAGTCCCTAAGACTTAGGTGAATAAGGTGAATAAGGACCAACTCAGGGAAAGGTAGGCTCTGCAGGAGACCTTCCAGAAGCCCTGTGGGTGGGGAGGAGAAGAGAGCCGCACATGAGAGGCAGTGCTTTGGGAGGACCCCCCGGGAGCACCCTTTGACTCTTCTCCCTTCTCTCTCTTGCTGGACTCCCCACCACCCTCCCGTAACACTTGACTCCCAAGTGTCACCCCACAACACTTGACTCCCCCAACCGCAGGCAGCAGGGGCCACGGCTCTGCTTGGACCCCACTCCAGCCTCCCCTGCCACTCTGGGCTCCTCCTGCTGGTGACCCCAGCAGCAATGTCCTCCCTATACGCTGCTGTCTCTTGCCCGGGCCATTGGGTAAAGCGCAACAGGACAGACATGCCGGAGAAAGCAAATTTTATCCCAAGACAAACACTACAGTCTCTCTTCAGAGAAGCCTTTGAAGGTGGAAAACATTACGGTGGATGGAACTGGAGGTTTTCATGACCTGTGAAGAAATGCTGGGAAACTGGAATAACAGAGAGACAAACAGCTCCTCTTTCCTTTTGTCTTTATTTTGATATTTGTTCTTGAACAGTCCCTTGTTTATTATCCTGTGGTGTGTATTCTGTCCCCATGATGATGCCTACCGCAGAGCCAAAATGTGAAATGAGACTCATTGTCCACCGCAGATGTGCTGCTAGAGGCTGGCGGGGAAGTAGTGAGGGAGGGAGACGTGTCAGCTGAGCCCATGACAAAGAGATGCTCTGTGTGTTGTTTACCACGACCTTCACGAGAGTCCAGATGGGGAGCTGTACACTCAAGGTCTGAAATCCACAACAAGGGAGATTCTAGGCAGAGAAGAGGAGAACGCAGTTGAGCTTGGAGAGATGAACTGGGTTGGAGTTCAAAGAGAGACATAGTACTTCACCGTGGGCAGAGTCATTTGCTGAGCTGAGAACAAGTGCTTGTTCTTGGGCAGTTAACACATAACAATGTCTTCTGGAGACAACAGATGCTTGACTCTTATTACTACTTAAGCTGATTTAAGATTTATATTACCTTGGTTTAAGTGTGTCACTAGAATAACATTTTTACTTCCGTTTTAATTTTGAGGTTGAACTGGGAACAATTGTGAAAACAAGCATGAAATTAATTTCTTTATAATCTCTCAGTAGTCATATGACATCAATATCAGTACAGCTCATATTGAAGAACTATTTGACTCAAAAACAATTGTATGTCAGGCACTATGTTAATCTTAGAGAATTAACATAGGGATCTCCTAGTAAAATAAGCACTCTATTTAATTTTATTCCTTATTTAGTTGTCTGCATTCCTGACTGAGCTGCAAATTTCACAGGAATAGGGATCAAATCTGTCTGTATCCTTTATGACTTGCACAGTGCCCAACTAGCATATAGTAGCCACTCAATAAATACTTGTTCAATGTATGAATATATGAATGGACATAGTTCATATGAGGCATGATCTCTGCCTTTAAATTGTGCAATCTCATAAAGAAAACAAATGTAATCTTTAAAAAATCCATACAAACCAGAGTGAATTAATTGACAAACAGATAACCACATTCATTTATTTATTCGGTCAACAAATATTTATGGCCAAGTGAGTTGGCTCACACCTGTAATCCCAGGACTTTGGGAGGCCAAGATGGGCAGAGCACTTGAGCTCAGGATTTCAAGACCAGCCTGGGAAACATGGCAAACCCCATCTCTACAAAAAACATACAAAAATTGGCCAGGCATGATGATGCACGCCTGTAGTCCCAGCTACTCCAGAGGCATATGAAAAGATACTCCACATCATATGTCATCAAGGAAATGCAAATTAAAACAATGGTGAGATGCCACTACATATTTATTAGAATGGCTAAAATCCAGAACACCGACAACACTAAATGCTGACAAGGATGTGGAGCAACAGGAACTCTCATTCATTGCCGTGTGAATGCAAAATGGTACAGCCAGGTTGGGAGACAATTGGACAGTTTCTTACAAGACTAAACATGTTCTTACCATACAATCCAGCAATTGTAGTTCTTAGTATTTACCCAATGAATTAAAGCAATACATTTATGTCCATACAAAAACTTGCACACAAATGTTTATGGCAGCTCTATTCATAACTGCTAAAATTTGGAAGCAACCAAGGTGTCCTTCAGGAAGTGAATGGACAAATAAATTGTGGTCCCTCCAGACAGTGGAATATTTTTCAGGATTAAAAAGAAATGAACTAAACTATCAAGCCATGAAAAAACATGGAGGAACCTTAAATGCATATTACTAAGTGAAAGAAGCCAATCTGAAAAAGCTGCATAATGTGTGATTTCCAACTATATGATACTCTGGAACAGTCACAACTATGAAAAAATAAAAAAATGGGAGGAGGAAGGAATGAATAGGTAGAGCCCAGGATTGGTAGGACAGTGAAACTACTTTGTATGGTACTACAATGGTGGATACATGTCACTGTACATTTGTCCAGCCCCATAGAATGTTCAATACCAAGGGTGAACTAATGTCAACTATGGACTCTAGGGGATAATGATGTGTCCTTGTAGGCTCATCAGTGGTAACAAATGTACCATTTTCTTGTGGGATGTTGACAGTAAGGGGAGGTTTGGTGGGGGTTGGTCAGCAGGAGGTATATGGGAAGTCTCTGTACCTTCAACTCAATTTTGCTGTGACCCTAAAGCTACTCTAAAAAAATAGTCTACTAAAAATGTATAGTGAGGAAAGGAAAAGATTAATAAGTCTGATTATATAAAAATTAATAATTTCTATTCAGTAAATATTACCATAAATGAAATGAAAAGTATAACACTTTAAAATACATTTACATTTTAAACATTTAAAAATGGAAACACATTAAAAGATAATATGTTGAAATTATAATATTATAACATTTATTTTCACTGTTCCAAATGTAATCTCCCCAATCCCACAACATGTGCTTCAACACAAACAACTTTTCCCCAAACCATCAACATCAACTGGTCTTCATGTCCCTATAGAGAGGGCTGCTAAGAAACAGCAGGATTCAGATCTCATTCATGTTGTCCTCTGGATCCTGAAGGAAGAGCACCTCTCCCCTATGGTAGCCCGAGCATCCATTGGTTTTCCTGTCCTGGCTGGAAGGGCCTGTTACAAAGTGGTTCCTTTGGTTATGGCATTAATGAGCTTTCTGGGCATTTTTTGTTTTTGATTCAGGGCAGGTATTGCTTTTCACTGTAGGCAGCTAATAACTTCACTTGTTTCCCATCTGCCTTCATCACTCTGAGTTTAACCTCTTACTGATGGGAAGAAAGTAGCCGGTCAGGAAGCCCAGGCTGCCTGTAAGGAGGACACGTCACTGGCTGTGGTTTCATGTGGCTCTGAGAATAACCAGGCCTGGGTTTACTTTCCTCCTGTTTTGTTGTTGTTGTTGTTGTTGTTGTTTGTTTGTTTGTTTTTAAGATGGAATCTCTCTCTCCCAGGCTAGAGAGCAGTGGTGTGATCTCTGCAGATCACTGCAACCTCCGCCTCCCAGGTTCAAGTGATTCTCCTAACTCAGCCTCCCGAGTAGCTGGGATTACAGGCGTGCACCACCACACCCAGCTAATTTTTGTATTTTTAGTAGAGACGGGGTTTTGCCATGTTGGCCCGGCTGGTCTTGAACTCCTGACCGCAGGTGATCCACCTCGGCCTCCCAAGTGCTGGG